>NC_142245.1:27173896-27483384 GCF_052056855.1 Sturnus vulgaris
CAGATCCGTGGCGCTGGCCGCCAGAGGTCACTGTAGAATCCAGGTTCAAATTACTGGGGGGGCAGATAGTTCCTGTCACCTCCCTCGATAAAATCTCCTTTGCTGTGTTTATTCTTATCCTTCATGATTTCCTCAGTGCGCAGAATTCTTTGTTCTAGAGTGGGTGCACTGACCCAAATCCCACTAAACTGTAGGGACGTGCGTAGAAATGGGAGTTTACCTTCTCTGTGCTCAGTTCCTCAGCTGGGCTGCCCTCTTTGCATTCAGAGTTCATAATTGGGCTCTGTTTTTCTGCTCCAACAAGTGGAGTCCAACAAATAGATAAGAGGAGGAAAATACAGTTGGGCATATCCCATCCTACTTTTCCTGACTTTCATTTGGATAGATATGTGGCTCCTTGAAAATGGAAAGTTGATAAAACTCTAATGTGCAAGTAAAATGTAGTCTTTCTCCATGCAGAAACTGCCAGGATAGAATGAAACTGGTTGGTAATCCTGTGCAAACAAAGTGAACCACCTGTGGTAAAGTTAGAGATCTTGGGAAGCAGATTGTCATTACTTTAGTAATTATACACAAACACTTCTTAGTAAAGTGGATTAGAATTTAAAGAATAGATCAGCTTTAATGTTCCACTATGAAAAAGGAAAAGTGTGTTAATTGCTCATAGACAGTAGCTTACACAGAGGCACTTCACAGCTGAAGAATATGATATGGAAAAGACCTTTGTTTAAATAACATGAGCACTGTTGTGACATGGACCAACTAAAATCCTTAATACATGGCAAGGGAAATAGAGGCAAAACAATATGATATAAAAAGAGTTCTGGATTTAAATGTAGTATTTGGGGGTGCCATCTGTGTCAGGCATAGCTAAAGATATTTTTTTATATCTACATTTCTTCCTTAGGCTATTATTAAATATAACCAAATATTTTTATGTGATGTGATTGCAAAATATATGTATGAGTAGTTTCCACATACTCCAGTTAAATATGTATATGGACTTTAAAATCCATTTAACCAGAATACCTAAGAAAATAAAATTCATTATTTTTTTAGAAATATGTAATACTTCAGTGTAGATCAGAAGAGCACACGTAATGTTGTCCCTAGGAGTTGGAATTGGACCACTCTAATTATCGGGTTATAATTCCCTCTTACAAAAAGAATTTCCAAAATTAAACAGAATTAATATATAAGCCCATCAATAACTGCATTACAGCCTTGCACTTACGTAAACCTTCAGGTAAGATTATGGTATTTCAGATGTCTGAAACAGTTGTTGATCTGAAATACCAAATATACAGCAATAGTTAGGCTGATTAGGGATAAACTTTTAGCCTTTGTTCTGAAGTTCCTTGCAGAGTGGATTTAATTCAGGCCTTAAATCTCACTTGAATATAATTTATTTAGTGCAGCAATATGGGGCCTCACATTTTTCATAAGTAGTGTTCAAGTATTTATTGAATAAATTAGTTTGTCTGCAAACTCTGACCAACTCCTGATAATACTTGACTTACAGTTCTATACGTGTGGTAGTATTTGACCTTAAGATATTTTGGACTTATTAAATGCTTAATCTTTTGTAGTATCATTTATACCAGAAAATTTACTTAAACAAGTACTGTCGGTAATTTAAAAATGCTTTCATACAGTTTGCTCACTTTATCCATTTTTTATTTGCAGTTGAAAAATGAAGAAAAAGATACATATGAGGAAAACCTCCATTACCCCTTTCTTCTCATTTTAACCAAACAGAGATAGAAGATTACACCTTTTTTTTAAAATGGACTGCTGAAAATTAATCCATGTATGTGGATGGTCAGGGAATGTGGAATGTTCATTTTCCCCCATTTATGTACCTAAATCATCATTGGATAAATATTTCTAATCCAAATGCTGAGGAAGATACTGTGGCTTGTTTTGCAGAGTATAAACATTGGGACATCTTTTCTTGTATCATTTTAGAAGTTATTTTTCCAATTATATTCCAGCCTTAAACTGATCAGACTTCCCATGTTTGCATTAACAGAGGTGTAAAGCTGGCTTCCTTCTGTTTTGTGCCTTTAAACTTGCATGTACTTTGTCTTTAAATGCTATTTTGAGGTGTGTTTGAAAATATATGGATAATATACTTTGTGGGCTTAGATAATTGGTTGTAAAGAAGTGAGTGCATTGACACTTAATTAGTAAGGAAATAGTTGTCTGAAGGTCTTCTAAAAGTGCACCTATTGAATACTTGTATTCTTCTTTTTTTTTTTTTTAATTCCACTGTTGATTTTTCTATCTATGATTGAAATGTCCTCATTTGCTTTAGTGTTGAAGGCTCCTTTTCTATATGTGTGTATGTATATGTTTTTTTTCCAGCAGGACTTTTCCTCCTGTAGATGTATAAGAAATTATGCATCAGACAAAAGCCTCATAAACTGACCATTTGTCCTTTGGACACAATAGCCTGCCCAGCCCCTCTGCTCCTCCTCTCCAATTATGTGTGATTAGTCTCAGTGTGTTGTGTCAAGAAGGGGGAGTGTGCTGAGTGCTTATTATCTGTTTAGGTACAAGAAGAGCACATTTAGGTTCTGACTATGAATGGAAAGTGAGTCTTTATCAGGACTAAAATCTAAATGCTACTATCCTAGAAATTGCTTTCGAAAAAACACATGCTTTTTTTTCATAAATTCCAAGAAACACTGTAAGAACGAAAGGATTTTATGATGTAATCAAACTATCTCCATTGAATTAGTTTATATTGTGATATATTGTGGCCCAGATATTTGATATACACTTAATGTGATTTTTCATGTACTGGAAAAGACAAAAATCCTGCAAAGAAACAGGAGCAGTATCTGATTTCTTAACAGTTTAACAGGCTGTTTTAATGGCTTCTCAGTAGCAGTCTTTAAACCACAACACTTTTAAAATGTTGAAAAGAGAGAGAGAGGCAGAGACCACGACTGAGAGAGGAAGGTGCTAGCTGCAAGCAAGTGTAGAGAATCCTGCTGAAATACGTTAATTAAAAGAACTGCAATTTGACCATAAGCATTCTTCCATATTCAACAAATTGGCCAGCATGTAAACCACAAGCTCCTGAAAGTCACTTGCTCGTGCTGCTTCTCCCCAAATAAATTTCTTCACTACCAGTTTGCACGTCCTTGTATTCAGTACTTTTTATGCTCCATTAGAGCACCTAGATGGATCTCAGAAGGCATAGGTCAAGTCGCAGTTAGATCATACATTTCTTTCGCACAAAAACTTGAATTGCAATGCCAAGTGATGGGCTAACATCACAATAACAGCAATTTATTCCTCTTTTGATAAAAAGCAGCCTATTCTCGGTGTTAGATAAAGACCAGGGGCAATGCAAACCAACCATTTATCCTAGAACTGAGTAGTATAGCTGGTATGAGTTTCATATTCAAACTCCTGTTGGAAAATACTTGTGTAGTAAGAAATCAAAAGCATTTAGGAGTAATTTGAGATTGCTGTGAAGATGGCTTTAGTGTAATTAGTTTTGTTTTGTTTGTCCCACACAGCAGTGCCTTTGTTTCTCTAAAAGCATGTACAAGGAAATCTTCATAATCAACAAAGCAGTGTGGAAAATAGCGCAATATTAAAATTTGTGAACCTTTTATTTTTGAGAGGACCTGAATGTCTGCTGTACAATAATCTAATAAAGATTGTTAGTTGCCAAAAATAGAAGCGATGTCATTGGAAAATTGTGGTTTTAGCTCTAAGAAGAAAACAGTTTTACTCAAATTAGTAGCTGATAATTGCTTTTTATTTCTTTAGTGTCTGTCTTTTGAGTTGAAGGCTTTGCACAGGTGCTGCTGTCCCTAAAGTGTGTAATTGATGGCTTGTTTACCAAAGATGCATTTAGGCTTCATCCTGCAAACTCATATTGGAGCTCCACAGGCAGTAAAGTTACTCATCTACATAAGTGCTTGCAGGTTTGGTCCATGTACACATTTTTAGAAGTACATAAACAAGTTCTCTTTTTGATTTTTTTGTTTTAAAATGGGTGTTGAAAAGTCACAGGTATAGGATTTACATGAGCTACTAAGAGTGTTCTCTTTTAGATACATCTCTGAGTCCCTTGCATTAGTAGGTATTTGAATTGTTTCTGAGCACTTAAATTTTAATAAAAGTACTGTGTTTATTAATACATCAAATATCTTTGCTAAGAAAATGTTAGGCAGTTTGTCAAATCATGCCTATAAATGTATCATGCCTTTTATGTCATATGTTTTAACTAGTCTCTGATACTTGGTATATTTTTAATGATATAATTTACAGTGTTCTGTAACAGAATATTGGGCTTAATTACTTTGTGTTTGAAAGGCATTTGAAGTTGAATGACACTGTGAAAGAGCTATGCTGGCTTCACTGGGAACGGAAATGTGAGGCTGATACAAGTTTTCCTTCATATATATTGGTAATTCTTACAGCAGTATTGTGTCTTCTTTCTCAGAGCAAAATGGCAGAGAGGAATGATATTCTCGTGGACATCCATTCCTTGGGCACAGCTCTCGTGCACCTGGTGCCACTGTTGTGTAATCTTCAGCATATGAAAGATCAAGAAGAAAGTATTCCATTTCCTGCTTTTTAAGCAAGGCCTTGCTTAAAAGTTGCAAACTAGTCCCAACTGATAGCATTCTGGAACATTGGGAAAATCTTTCCATTTAGGAAATAAATTTGAAACAAAAAATTTTGAAACAAAAAATGTCTTAAGAATGCGAGATGAGGCAGGAGAACTTCCTATCCCAGGTACTAGTCCAGCATCAAAATCCTTATTAGGTAAGTCATTCAGGTTTTGTCCGTGGCTTTAATGGCTACATGTTTGCACGAGGAGGAAAGATGGATTAAAATCGTTCCCCCCCACAATAAGCATCTTTATATCTCGAGCCTGGCTGCCTACAGTCTATCGAGTGTTACATCTCCATTACAACTCTCCTTCGCTGTTCCCTGAACAAAAGAGGATGCAGTGGGTGGAGCTTTTGATCCTCCTCTTGATATGGCAGGTGGCACAGCTGATATGGCGGGGGAAGAGGAAAAGGGCAGCAACACATGCAAGTCAAACAGCACAGTGTTTTATTACCCACTCTCTCTAATGCAAGAGGGGAATAACCAAGTCCTTGTTTCTTCACAGGACAAATTATAAACATGTGATTTAGCCTGGATTTTTTTTTTCCAATGTGTGGGTTTCTTCTTTTTTAAGGCAGGGATTTTTAACAGTGATGTCAAACTGCAAATTTCTTTAACTCTTTTGAAATGTTTTGAGAAACTGATAAAACGTGTTAGGACAGCATCCACTGCTGGTTATGTCTAGAATGTTTTGTGCACAGCCTGGTCATCCCATGTTGTTTCTTCAGAAAGAGGCAATTTTGTTGCTTTCTATCTTTTTTTTCACTTTTTATATTGTCTTGAGTCTGATTAAAGGTGGTGTCTCCACTGCCACAAATTGGTAGTCTAACACTGGTTGTAAGCCCACCAGTATCTCCTGAAAGATTGTTTTGAAAGTTGATTTCACTATGATTCTCATCTGCAATGCAACAGCACTTACTTAATGCAATCAAAATGAGGGCACCCTGATTCAAAATCCCATAAAATTAAAAGGTCAGTACATGACTTAGTAAATTTGCAGATGAATTTGTAAGGGGGGATGCCCCCAAATGAGGCCCATTCCTCATATGAGGGAACCTGAAGCACAGCCAGTATTGCTGTCTCCATTGCCTATAGCAATTTAGAAATCAGGGAATGCACTCTAGAACTGACCCCAGATTTTATGAGACCCACTGCTGCATCTTCACTGCAAGATCCATCTCCCTCTCCAACCTGTGGACTCTGTTCCAACAGCTGAATGTAACAAACCTAACTTTTCTTTCCCATTTTTAAAGGGTTTAGCCTATTACAGCTCCTTGCTTAGTCAGCAGCTGGCTTGCTGCCAAAAAGCCCAGCATATTGTTGTGGCTGGGTAAAAGCTGGATATTTTCCATGGCTGTCCAACAGCGGCATTGGATCTTCATTGTCTTCTCATGTGTAAAGTGTGTGGAAAGTAGAGGGAAGATGCACGAAGCGTTAGTCCAGATGGCATTCCACAGCCTGAGAAGAAACATCTTGACCCTCGAATCTGGGTTAAACTCAACAGATGCCAAGCCCTCAAAAACAAAGAGCTGTTGTGGCTGACGACAGCAAAGGAGAGATAGGCCTTTGGTAACAGAAAGTATCTTTTATTTTGGATGCATTTCCCTGCAGATAACCAAAACAGTGTCACTTGTAGAAGATGCTTATTAAAAGCAAGCAAAAAAATGATGGCTCTCTGCATTAGGCATCGTCCCTCTTCGGTTGTAAAATGTTGCCCCTGGGTGATGGGTTATGCTCACAGAAAGGATTTGAACATTCAGACTGTGCTGTGCCCTGACAGAGCCTGCATGCTAAAAGACCTGTTATTTTTTCCTGACTCTGACTCCAATTAATGTACTTTTTAAATGATTAAACATATCATGCTGTGACTTCTGAAATGTCAACAAGCTTCAAAACTTGGGAGACAGGAATGTAATAAAATAGGTAATAGGAGATTCAATAGTTAATAGAGGCCCTGAAGTGTGAGTGTATACAGTAGCTGTATATTGGAAACTGTGCAAATGAAGATGGCTTAGTATTGCAAACTGAGGAAGAAAATTGTTTTTAATTAGCACCTTCATAAGAACTGCTGATTAATACTGTTTGGTTTGGTGAAAAGCTTTCAGCTGAGTAATTTGTACAGCCATTACAACAGTTTTGTTAGACCAGGACTCCTGTTGTTAAACACAAACAGCAGATGATAATGGTGGAAGATGAGTTTGTCATGTAACAATTTACCTTATTGAAAAAAGCTTTATATAAAACCCAATACAGTAGGTACTAGCAGAAATCACATATTTTAAATCCTTTCAAGATTGCAGTGTGAGATGCTAGTGTCTTTTTTTATGGAGGAGAAACAGATTTTATATCATTTATAAAATTATATATGCAATTCAAAGGTGTTGTAGCATGGACAGACTACTTTACTGGTAATGCTTTACATCAGGACAGTAAAGTGCTGGTATATTCAGACACTTCCTAAGTATACAAAGTCGGTCTAAAAATTGAAAGATAATTAAGTAATATTGTTCACATGCAAATGCATGTTTGTGCATTATGCACTGAAATTACATCTGGTGTTTGTGCGATGTCTAGCATTTATACCTAAGGCTTTAAGGAGATTTCTCCCAGGTTAACTACTGTTCACAGCAATTGCTTCCCCTTCCTTTCAACTGACAACAAAAAATTAAAACCCCTTATCCATGTCTCCATAATACAGAGGCATATGCATTTTAGTGGCCCAGATACAAAATTTAGTGCAGTCTGTAGAAACTGAGGGATTTTATTAAATGTGGTAACAATGAAGGAATATCTGCACTAAATTATGACGCTAACCAAGGATGGTAAGATCTGTAAATTATTGGAGTGCTATAATAGAACATGAGAGTTTTCCTTTAGACAGGCCTTCGGGGTAATAACAAGGGTTGAGACTCACGACAGTGCCAAATAAGCTTTAGACAGCATAATAGTCTGCAAAGAAAAGCCACAGAGCACTAATGTAAAAGAAGAGCTGTCCACCACATGCAGTAAAAATCACCAAAGGTCATTTTATGGTAGCAATTGTGACATAAAATTGGTGGTCATGCTACATGTCTAATACTCAGCACAGCTTTATAAATGATGGGCCCCTAGCGATGGCTGTCATTAAGTGCTTTCATCATAATAAACTTTAAACTGTTGGCTTTATGAATCGCCAGCCAGCTTCAGCTGTTCGTTGGATGGAGCTTGCAGTGCCTTAAGTGTGACAAGGCCTATTAGGAACTGCAACCATGTTTCAAGCGTACTTGGCTTTCCCACTCCTGGGGTGATTGCTGCCTATTAAATGGCATCTGGGAAGATTTTCCTCCAGCAATCTCTGATCAAGAGCTTTTTTGGGCTTTGACCTGCATTTCCTTCAAGACTTTCTCTGAGGAGTTTTATAAGAGCAAAACTCCAGAGGATTTATAGCCACTTCTGATTAATACCTTTTCAGTTTTTCTAGCAACTCTCCCACTGCTACATGGAGAAAAGCTTTCATTGTTCCTAAGGTGCTTATTTGTGACCTTTTCTCTGCTTTCTGATTCCCTCTAACATGTTCTCAGTGAAATCCTTGGTGTGCACCAAGACAGTTGCTGAAGTTGCTGCAGCTTTCTGTGCCGTGGCTTTGGTAGTTAAAAAAGAAAATTAATTTAGATGGAAAGCCTCCCATTTCTATTTCAACAGTGGTCTCACAACTCACGAGTAAGAGTTAAATGCCAGCAGTACAGATTTACTCTCCTAAATGATGTACATGAGGTAGAGAAACGCCGGTTCCGTAGGGCTCCAGCTGAGGGGAATGCAGCTACGTAATTATAACAAAAATTTCCTCCTTGATCCCAGCCTCTCAAATCCCTGTGTGAAGAAGCAGCCTCTGTGGCCCGTTGGCAGGCAGGAAGTGAGCTCTGCCGTGGCAGGGCCACATTCTTCCTTCAGCAACTTCCTCTCTTTGTAAGGAAATTGCCCCAGTCCTCAGTTCATTTGTGATCCCTTTCTGTGTCGAGACAGCGGTGGGCAGAGGAGCAAAATGTGCAATGTTTGCAGCTTTAGGAAGGTCATGGCAGCACCCCAGAGCTGCCCTGGTGCAGGGGGTCCCAGTGAGAGACCCCTGGGCACAAAGGCTGCCAGGAGCCAGTCCTGCTCTCACCCTGGCACAGGCTCAGGGCACGGCCCCTGAGGTGGCGCATTCCCGAAGCCTGGAGCGCGCCAGGGGTAACTATACTGCTGAAATATAAAGTTGTGTATAAAGATTTCATGAACTAGATTATATTTTCATCACCCTTATGCATATGAAGTCTTTTAATTTCTATAAATCTTACAGTGAGTTAGAATTAAATCGTATTAGTGTGAATAATAAATGTTTAGGGATCACTCATCTAAGAACTTGCAGTATTTAATTTACAAGGACTATACATTTTTCAAATCTCTTAACAAGGAACTTTAAGCACTTCTTGAGGTTTTAAAAAAAGGAGAAAAAAACAAAAAACAAAACAGATCTGGAAAGTAAAAATGCTCTATTTTTCCCAGGATCTTGAATGAGTCACGCAGGAGGTATTGTAATTGCAAAAGCTTTCTGTGTGTAAGAACCTGGCTAATACTCTTATTAGCATCTTTTTAAATCCAGGTAACATAATAGTCGAAGTGTCAGATGAATGTCTCAGAAGTGGACCATTAAAAAATATATTGTGAAACCTTTGAGAGATTAGCATTTGAATCCAGCCAGAAACTCCTTGAGGTTCTTGGGTGTGGATCAGAGTCCTTAATATATAAGTTGCTATCACAAACCACATCAGCCTCCAAGTTACTTGGAATGAGAAGACAGTAGCCACAATTATTAGTCTTAGCTCTGGAGTTATTTCCTCTGGGAAGCAAATTAGTAAAATCAGATTTTCACTGCAAAAAGAGGTTTCATTTTCTGAAACCTTTCATTTCTAAGGAAGTTTTAAAAGCAAACAGCAAACAAAAAGTACATTAAAACAGTATTTCCAGGGTAAAAGCTTATGGTTTAATTCATAATAATGATAGTTAGCTCTTAACCAAGGCTAATGTGAACTTTTTACATTCAATATGCTTTTTAGAGTAATTGCTTACATAACATCATCAGCTGATACAATAGAAAATAGGAGTTTTTTTCTAGTTTTCCCATGTTGGGAAACTGAGGCAAAGAAGTGAAGTAACACACATAGAAAGGCTTCGTGACAGGCAGAAATGTATTTATAATACAAATTTCACTCAAAGACAGTTCTTAAACAGCAGACCTTTAACCATCCATCACAGTTAATTTTTGTGCTAGATGTTGGCATACCCTGGGAACTGCATATTTTTCATCATCAGGTATCATTTGAAATTCCCTGGAGGGGTTATTGTTCTTTCTGATGGATGGTACAAGTATTCGATTTCTCAGCTGATGTACTGAAATACAGACAAGGATGTAGGATGTATAAGAAGTATTTTAATTTGGCATTTCCCTTCTACTGCATTTCAGTGGCAAGCTGCTCGTTTTCAAGGAATCAGGTAAGAGCACTGAAGAAAACACGTGGAACTTTGTCAAATTCCTACAAGAGTAAAGGCTGTTTATTTGTTTGAAGGGAGCACTGACATTCTTGCATCTTCATACTGTTTTTGTGTTCCTACTGCTATGCTGTGTTTCAGGAATTGGGGGAGATGCTTAGCAGAAGTGGCTCTAGGTTAACTCTGTGATCTCACCAGAAATCTGCAGGAACGGTTTTGAGACATGTACTTCCAGATGTCCGCAGGCTACCAGAAGATTTAGGGATGAGGACCGCACATAAAGCTTTGTGTGGCATTAATTTCCAAAGGTCCGTGTGAATCACAGCAAAGGCATTAGTACTGTGTGAGTGTGTTCAATAATTGATGCAAACAGTTAAAGTGGTGACACAACAGGAAGCAAAGTGGTGACTTAACCTTGCATTCCTGATGCAGTGAACAGCAGCAGCTCGGCAGATTACTGCAGAAAGGGCAGGTGTTTGTTATGGCTCTACAACAGCTTTTGCCAGGTGAGGTGCATCTGTGCTTTTCTGTGCCCACCCTGCAGACAAGGTGCTGCCAGATAACTGCATGGAGAACAAAAAGGGATCATGTTACAGGCACCTACACTCTGGGAATCTGCCAGCTTATGTAGTGAGGTAGAAATATTAGCAAACACGTGGGGAAAGAGTCCATTATGTAAATAAAGGGCATGGGAGAGCACAGAAACAGTGAGCCATATTTTACAGTGGTTTATAGGCTGTGCAGGAAAGAAATGGGAGGGAAAAGATGAAATTCTCATCTGAGAGGGAGGTATTCACCATGACAAAAATCATTTGGAAAGGTGTTAAGCTCAGTTAAAAGGCAGCCCTTTCAAAGCATTTCCAGAGTTATTTTCAGCTGTGAGCAAAGCAGAGGAATATTGCCACTGAGTAGAAATTGCTGCCAAACAATGATGGGTGGAAAGGATGCCTACTGCTGAACCCCAGCCCTTTTCAGATCACTTTTGGCCTGCTCTTTTCTTTGTTGTAAGACCCTTTTACAGGAATAAGGACTGCAAAGCATGGACAGCATCCCATCCTGGCCCTCCATGCCAAGGTGGGAAAGGTTGGAGGCTTGTGTCCAAGGCCTGAAGGGCTGAGTACAGGCTGCCTAAAGCATGGACCTGACACCCTGTCAGGCTATGGCATTAAGAAGGCCCTACTTGTGCCCAAAAATGAGGAGTGAGAGCGAAGGGGTTCCAGGCAGGCTCATCACAGGACAGTGGATAATCCTAACAGGCACGGAGCTCGGTGAAACAGCGCACCAGCACTGGGAACAGCGGCACACAGACCCTGCAGAGCAGCGCGGCCACAGCGGGGATGCAGGTAAGACTGAGCACCCTGAAACCTTCTCCAGAGGAACAGAATCAGTACCATTTTCAAACTTTGCAGTACCCAATAGCCTGTACAGGCACAGGAGCCTGCTGACCACAGACCCATGTATGTTGAGGAGCCCAAGTTTAGGTTCCCATTTGTGTTGCAGTGCATCTGTAGGATGTGCTGTGTGCACTCACCGGGAAAAATAGAAGGGGAGGGAGCAGCAAGGAATGCTGAGTGCTGGGAGGGTTCATTTCGTGGTGTGTTGGCTTGCCTGGACTCAAGAAAATGGTGTAAAAGCAGGATATGATTGTACATGACCTTGGTTCTGCCTTCAGAGTGATCTACCTCATGCTGATGAGGTGAATAGGAATGTGTTTTCCCTAGGTAACCACTCTTGCCAGTAAGGAGGGGGCATTTTATCACCATACACCCATGCTGTTACTGCTGCTGGATGGGATTACCCTGTCCCAGAGCCACCAGCCATTTTACTGCTACTCTGACACACTGTGCTTCCCACCTGCGCCAAACAGGGTCAAGCTGAAATGAACACTTGCATGAACAGTTCAGATCATTGTACAATCAGATATTTGAGTTGGAGAAGCACAGCACATTTTTCCACTGCTGTTTAGAGGCTGATGTCTGTAGCCTTAACAACAATTTGTTTATTCATCCGTTTCAGTAGCTTTGTTCCTGCTGACTTCTATCTAAAATGAGATGTAATGCTCATTTTTTAAGCTATAGGATAGTTATGGCTTACAGTGAGTCCATATGCACCAGAGCTGTGAAAAAAAAAAAAGGATATTTAAAAAAATCTCATAAGATCTAGACTGTTGTTAGTATTCTTCTTTGCTGATTTCTTACCTTTTCATAGCATAGAAATAAGAATAAATTTAATATGTAATGCTGAATCTGGGCATATTTTCAGTGTAGGGAACATGGAGATATATCAGAATATTCAGAAATCTGAGCTTTTCACAAAGTGTTGAAAAAGCTCTTTCGAATGAGGAAAGAAATGTCACTTTAAACATTCATTTAAAAAATATTGATGTAGCAATATGGGGCTCTGCAATGCATCTTTTATGCTTAAAGCACAGGAACTGGTATATTCCCAGATTTCTTTTAAAATCTGACTTCCAAAGGCAAATAGTCCTGCAGTAATAGTTCAAAACACTTGTGCTTCTCTGAGGGATGTCTATGATACTTTTAACTGCAAGCTGACTGCAAGCTCAGGCACAACATGGCTTCATCTGTGTTGGCCTTGGTGTGCAAAGCCAAGGAATACACTCAAGGTGTTTGTGCTTCCTGTCCTGGCTCTGGCCATCTACACTGTGGCCAGTGAAAGTCCTGTGCTTTGTGTGCAAATGTCCAGTCTTTTGGAAAGTATGAGCTTTCTCTCTCAGGGAGGAGTAGTCTAAGGGTAGGCTGCTTATAAATCCAAATCCTCCAGTGGGTAGCTTTGGGATCTGATAACCAGGTTTTTTTGCTACATTCTTAGATGGGATATGTGGAAGGCCATGAGCCTGCTCTTTGTGCCATAGACTTGTGCTAAGCAGGACCATCAGCCTGAACCTTTTCTCTTGGCCTTCCCTGGAGGTTGCTTCCAGCCTGTGTTTGAACTTATATCCTCCCAAGGTGCTCTTGAGTTTGTGTGCAATACCGACATAACCAGTGACTGGATTGTCCCGTGCTGGACCAGCCCTTTTTCTCTTCTGGTTTAGCTGGGATATAATTCAGAACCTTCTGCCCTTGTATCCTTCCTAAACGAAAACACAACTGCAAAAACCTCCATTTAGCTTTGAAAAGGGGCTCTGAAAATTGTCTTAAAACCAACCTGAAAATGTGAAGCATTACAAAGCATTACGCCAGAGCCCATTCATGCTGCTGATATAGTAAAAGTTTATTTCTACAAGTAATTGCTGTGTCTATTGCATTGAGACCCAATAGGACCTTCTTGCAGGGCCCTGTGACTCCATGAGAATAGAGGCAATTCTCTCTGGGCAGCTATGGATTACAAAAGAAGTCACTACCACTGGGAGCAATGTTATCTTAACAAAAATCTCCCTGCTGTTGCCCAAACCTTGACCTACTGTGCAGTTCTTTTTCTGCTAATATAACTCACTTGACATCTTTACCTTTCTATACCACTTTGCTGTAATTCCCTATGACTCTTTTAAAGAGCTATAGTGGTGGTAGGGCTTCATTGCAAAGGTGAACTGCAAAGCATAGCAAAATTTGAATGGTCTGGAGGGAAGAATAAAGGGTTGTTTGTTACTATTTCATATATAGCCCACCCTAAAGAAATAACAGTAAAAGATGCAGATGCTTGGCAGTGGAGATAATGTTTGTCCCCTGTTCTCCACGTTATAATTGCAATGGGGCGTTCCACACAGTCCTGTCCCTTCTGAAGCTTCACTAATTGGTTTTATTGCATCAGGGAAGGCAAAACAGCAAAAATGCAAATTGTGTTTGAAGTTCCACACTTCTAACATTAAAAACAGGTGGTTTGCCTTTTTTTTCTGAAGGATCTAAGAAGGTCTGAAGCTCCCCAGTCCAGGCCATGTTGTCATACATTATATCACTTGTCAGGGCTCAAGAAAACATCAGAGCAGAATAGTATCAGATGTTATTTTCCTCATTATTCTTCCCGGTTATGGTTGTGATATTTGATTCTCAGGGGCTCTGATCCACCCCTGTTTCCAAACTCCTTGCATTCCTCAAGGACTGTGCTCTATGCTCTGCATCCACAGGAGGAGGTAAAAGGATGGTTTCTGGGGTTGTAGGATGGTGGTGCACAGGCAGCAACAATTTACAGGATGTGGTAGAGCTCTACTCAAACAAGAGATTCCTTTTCTCTGAAGTAAAATTGGCAACATGCAGACATCCTCTGAGATTCTAACTTTGCTGCCTCCTCAGTCAATGCTTGTACTCTTCAAGGGTAGTGAAGAAAGCTGCATCTTCTCCTTTTGATAGGATAATAGAAGTGAGGTTATCCACACTGACCTGCACCTTCTGACTTTTCAGTCAACCAGCCAGCTTTATTCCATCAGATGAAGCATGACCTGTTTTACTCTCCTGCTGTTCACTGGTACTTAGATAGCTGGATAACATAAAGACTTTGGAACACAACAGCAGTTAGGATGCTGCTGGAAAGTATGGAAAATCTGCACACAAATGCTGTGGTTTTGTCTCCCAAACTCATCAGTACCCACTTCTCCTTGGGACTTGCCATACCTTTAGGATTCTCCACCCTTCCTTCTGTCCTTGCCATGGAACACAGAGCCCTCCCTTGCTGCCATCCCTATGACAGGGCTCCTGAGGCTGTGGAAGCTGTGATCCAGCCTGGTGCTGAGTGTGCTGAGGGCTCAAATGTCAGCAGCATTTAGCCCTCCTGTGGGCAACATTGTCCCCATCCCATCTATCCCTAGCACAGGCCTTTGTTTGCACCCCATGGGAGGAAAATAATCCCCTTGCCTCTGACCACACCTGGATTCAGCCTTCAATTTGGCACCTTGAAAAGTGGGCCAATTCTCTAACGCTCTTGCCAGGACTAAAGCCAGAGTGAATGCAGCTAATTTTCACTGCTCTAATTAGGTGTTGAGTTAGCGAGGGGAGACCTCACTTCTTAGAAAATATTTTTAAAAACAGAGAGAGAAAAGGGAAAGAAGGGAGGAAAGAAGGCAGGCAGCAAGAGAGAAAGAAAAGGAGAAAAGAGGAGGCAACAAACAAATGCACTCCCCGAAAAAGAGAAAAGAGAGCACTGAGTACTTGACAGGGGTAACAGGGAGGGAGGTAGACTGGGAACAGCCCCTTTCTTGCAGGTGCAGGACAGAAGAGGGTGTCCTACACAGATCAGAGGTTGGAGGAGCACTGGGACCTGGGGGGCAGCTGCAGAGGGAATGCCTTCCTACATTTTCTGGCTTGCTTTGGCTGTAAGTCTCTGGGGAAGCCTTTGGCATGGAAATCGGACAAAGGTGTTCCTGTTATTACTCATGGGAATTCAGTGATTCAGAGAAATGCCCTGAAAATATGTTGGAATCCAGTTATGCAGTCTCAGACAAAAAAAATACTTCAGTAGTGCTCCACAAGCTCTGGCTAAAAATCAGCAATTTCCCCAGCTTATTTAATAATCAGGTGCTTTTCTCTTCATCCCCCACCTCCCACCCCCAAAGAAAAAGAAACTCACATCTGCTCCAGATGACTTGAAATAAAGGGGGCCAAAAGCTGTATGTATGGTTTTCTTAGCTTCTCTACACAGACAGCCAGGGCCATGGAAACATCAGACTAAGAGGCTTAGAGTAAATCCTGGCAGTCTCAGTGCTAGAAACTCTCCCACTGATAACCAAAGCCTAATAAATAAGTTTGAGAGAAAAACTAAATGAGAGTGCGTCAATGTTGAGCAGTTAATTAGGATACCTCTTAGCATTTGTGCTGCAAAGAATGAGAAAATTAAAGAATATAGAAACATATATTGGCAAGAGTGAGAACATGCTAGAAGTAAACACTGCTGTTATTATTAGCAGTAAAAATAATATTAATTAGTTGTATTACAGTAGCACCTAGTGGTGCTACTGGATCTCATCGCCAGATGAGATCAAGGTCCCCAAAATATAAAGGTCTTAAATAGAAGTTGCATATAAGTGCATAAGAAGTGCATATGTACATATAACATACATATGTGGACATGTGTACATAACATATAGATAGACACACAATTCAAGTGATGAAGAAACCTCAGCAAATGGAAATTAGGCTACAGAATATTTTGTGACTTGACTTCTCTTATTCCTATTTTTTTATGTGCTGCAGGGCAGCTGTTTGCAACTGTTATTTATGATACAGAGAATGGAGGACTGTATTTGTAGTTAAGGAGTCGGAGTGTATATATGTGTGTGTGTGTCTGTGTGTGTGTCTATACATCTGTGTGTGTACACAGACACATATATGCACATTCAGACCACATGGAGTTATATTTTTCCTAACTTGGATCAGGACAACACAGAAATCTTGGCAGACAAAATAAAAGCTACCCCAAAGGCTCCATTTGCTCCCCAAGCATCATTTCTTTACTACAGTGGAACTGCCACTGTCTTTTCTGTGCACACATGGGCACTTTTTGGAGAGAGATGTCTCTCCACCACGTACTGTAAAATTCTCCTTAAAGAAAGTCACAGCTGAATACTGCCTTCAGCTAAATCAATGTAGTCTGAAAGGGTACAGAACTGCAAATTTCAGTTGCTGCAGCTGCTGCTGACTTCTACTAAATAATTTAATAATAAATTTGAAAAAAACTACCACCTTTCCTGATGTGGATTTGCATGCCACAGCAGGGAGAGGCTATAATGACCCAGATGACACACAGTTAACTCCGGATTCCTTAAGACATGGGAACTAATTTAATTGTTAATGTTTTACTGCCTGAGTTTCCTAAGAAAATGAGCCCTTGCAGATTATCTGGGTTCCTGTTTCAAACAGAGCAGTGCTGAAGGCTTTTTAGAAAAAAATCTTGTTTTACTCTGAAATAGAAGCAGCAGTCTTGAGATTTCCAGTGAGGAAATTGCACGGCAGGTCGGGGCGTCAGTTTAATGTTCGGAGACATGCTTCGTTTGAATGATAATTTCATTAGATTAGTTTGTAAACTTTTAATGCAGGTTGCATTATATGTCTAAGAAGAAACAATTTGTGTGACAGACTATCCTTCATAATCCCCCTCTTCAGCCTTCTGCTAACAAAAGACCCTTAATACTGAAGATGTTTTGTGGGAGGAGAAACATTTTCCAAACAAGTAGTTTCTCTATTCCAGCCCAGGTAACAAAGAGGCCTTAGGAATTTCTGTGGGCCTTGTCAGGACTGGCCCATTGGTCTTAAAGCCACCTGCTGCTTAAGCCATTGGTCAATAGATTAACTGCTGCTATTACTAAGTGTTTAGGAAAGTAAGTTATGTGGCAGAGCAAACAAAATCAACCTCCTTAACACATGTTAATTCAAAATTTAATAAATCTGCACTGAGAACAGTAAAGCAATCAAGGACGGTGGGGTGCGCAGGAAAGCTCTTCGTATGCGCTGCTCCTCCAAGCAAAGTATCACATAGCAGATAAAAAGTCTTAAACAAAAGGATAATACTCTATTTGCTTTGCAAAACTAGCTTGACACTTGCCTCCACGCCTCTGCCTTCCTCCTTTTCTTCTGGCTGTTAGATGCTGTTTTGCACTGCAGATTTTGGGCAATTTCCAAATCTTAGTCACATAAACAGTAATAGTGGAGTAAATTCCTTGTGAAAAGGTGGGAAGGATTCAAATACTGACAAAAGCTGTATTTGAATAAGGCCTTGCATGTCATTCTTATTCTGTAATGAAACACGTGAAATGTTTTAACAAAGCACATCTCCCCAAGAAGGGAAAACCTTCTGCCTGCCCTCACATGCCATTGGGGACGTTGCATGGCCCTGGAGGTCCAGAAAGATTTTGGCAGGGGACCCAAGGAGTTTCATGGATCTGGTCTGGGCAAAGGTCAGAAAGGTGCTACCAATTCTTCTTAAAATAAGTCATTTAAATCTCATTTGCCTACAGCTCTATGCTATTTCATGAGATAAAATAAAGACTTGGGAGAAAAATTTTGCTTTTGCATGCAAAAAAAGGGGATAGGACAATACCAGGTGTTGGTGCATGTTGACTTAGGAATTCCTGGTTTTCTGTCACATGCTTCAAGCACTTGCTGTTTCTCATACTGCAAATTTAAGTAACTGGTAAAATACAGTTCTCATTGATTTGGAAAGATCCACAAAAAGTTCCTGGAATAAATTTCCATTTTTGTGGTGTCTTTTCTTACTTCTTAATTTTCAGATTCCTGTGTTTTGTTTGTAAGTAATTTGTTTCATATATGAGTTAGCTGTGACCTAAAACTGAAGATCAGGATTATAGTTGCCCTTGGCTTAGAATCTTGGGATGGGTGCTCCTGTATGGGACGAGTCTGTGTTTTGTCAATGGACACTCAGAAGAAGTCCAGAACAGTGGCAATTCAGATCACCCATAAGTTGCCCACTGATGTTTTCCCACTGAGTGTTTGAGGGAGGCAGAAGCAGAGAAATGCACTGAAATGTATTCCTGCTCCAGCACATGCACACTTCTATCCAGGGTGAGGTGTGGGAGCTGGCACTGGCCTTCTCTTCAAAAACTTGACCACTTGTTACTATTGCTTATTGGGTTTGGGATCTGGGTTTTTGTAGATTTCCCACAAATCTAATACTGTTTTGCGAAGTGCATTCGACTGGTTCCAAACATGCATGTTGATGATCAGGTACAGTATACCTTGTTAGGAAAACAAGGCATCCTTCAACCAAATTTGCAGGGGGGATTTCTCAGGATCCATGGCATTGTCAAAGCCTTCCTTAATCTGGCATGTGAATAAATGCTACTGCAGACCTCCATCCATGCTGTTTAGAACACTGAAAATACCCCCTTCGTGAGGCTGTAAATCTCCTGAGAGGAGAATGCAGCAATAACTCCAAAATGTTTTCCTTGCAGACCTTGTTGAGCTGTTTTTTATCTTGGTAGGGGAGCATTCAGACCTCTATGAACAAGATAAGATAAATGATTTATTATGGCATGGTAGGTATTGCTAGGCTATCAGCTGCCATCATGGAGCCCAAGCTGATGGTTGTAGCAAGATATTAGAGGCTATCTTTGAACAGGACATTTATCTGAGATTTTTATAATATATCAAAGCTCCTTGCATGTCTGGGAATATTTGGGGGTCAGTAAAATGCTAAGAACCTTCCAGCAGGATTGCTATCCTTCCTTTCCATCCCATATCTAATCACCCTCCCTTCGGGCAGTCTGCTAAAATTGTGATGGTAGGGTAAAATTAGAAGTCTTGGTATAACAGAAGATTGCCTGTGTCATATTCTGAATGTCTTTGACTCCAGGACCTATACTCCTGATGGACACAGTGTAAGGAAAGCCAGATCTAGCCCTATATTTGTGAGGACAGTGCAGTGAGGACATAGGACATTTGTGTTCAAAGTATCTCTTTCCCCAAGAACGTGGGTGAGCATCTGTCTTCACAGCTGATACCAAAGCTGGTTTTCAGCCAGTCTGCTGGCAAGAGACATAAGTGAGTACGGTCCCATTTGACAGCCATAAACTCTAGGTAGTTTAATGTAATGCACTTAAAATTAAAGCACTTGCCTGGTTTGTTGTGCAACATCCTCGCATTGCCTCAGTCTGGCAAGGTCAGCTGGATGATATTATAAATGGATACTCCCTAGTTCCTCTTCACTTATTTTTAATGTGATGTTGCTTTCTATGCACGTATTAATTGTATAAGCTAAGAAAACAATGTGGGGTAAAGGAATATATTTTTAGATGTTACTTTATTTGGAAAGCAAGAGATGCAGTCTCTTCTGGAATTTGATACTCATAAGCTGAACAGTGCTTTACTGCTGTGATGCAGTTAAATCATGCAATTTCTTTGCTGCCTCATAATGAAGAAACCTAAGCTCAACTATTATTCTGTTTTGAGGCTAAGAATTCAAACTCTCTTTGAGAAAAGACTGATTTAAGATCATTTTCTGCTCTGAGTGTGCTAGGCATTACACGGGGTGCAAAGGCAATACACAGTGTAGCATGACACTTAAACTGTTATTACACTTATATTGCATTTAGAAAAAAAATCTTCAATCATTCATAGTTAACCTAGGAGAGCATTTTCCCCAATGTGACACTTAAATGTTTTTAAAATAATGGGATGATTTGTTTCTTTCCCCTTGAATATGAGGCAGCGAGGTTAGAAGGGGAAGCAGAGGGGGGATGAAAAGTGGCTTATATTGTCAAGGTCTCCTTAACTGTTAAGCAGTGGGGGAAAGAATCAGACTCCTTTCCTGGGTGAAAACAGAGAGATATTCTCCACTGATGACTGTCCTTCTAAGCCTTTCCTATCACAGGCTAGCAGTTAAAATAATACTCACCTACTGGGCATCCAGCAGAGTTGATCTACCTTTTCTGCTGGGAGGTTCACGTCCAGTCAAGCCTGATTAATCTGTTGCAAGTCCTGAATGATCCCAAATATAACACACAACAGCTACACCTGTTTATCAAGTCAGTTCATTTCCCTTCCCCTATTCCACACTGAAAAGGAGCATTAATTAAAACAGTAAACAAACGAGCGCCTATTCTAAATCAGAGCTGCAGGCAAAGAAGAGATAACTTAGGCTCTTGAGAAGAGGGATTTTCAGTTAATTTATGGAATCTACTGTCACTCTCAGGGCAAGGGAGCTTACGTAGCTGGGAAATTGAAGCAGACAGGCTTTGTCTAAACACTTCTTTTTCAGTGAATATCTTCTCTTTTTTTCCCTATTTTAATTTTTAATCAAGCCCTTTTTTTCTTCCTTTTTTTTTTTTTTTTAAAGAAAGAAATTGCTAGATTTTTCCAGTGTTCTGGTGACTCATACAGCTCCTGTGAGATACCCAAAAGGTAGAGAAGAGTGAGGAGGAGAGGCAGGAAGCTGAGCTTTAAAAAGAGCAGTGTGAGAATGTGAAATGTTCCTTTAGCAAATTATTCCCCGGAAATTAATTGCTGCGTTTCAATTCGTTTTATTCATCGTTTCCCCAGCATATTCATCTGCACCCTGGTCCTGGACCAATGTTGGTGTGATTGTAGGTTTTTGTCCACTCAGATCCCCGATGAGCTGCACGGAGCCCACCTGAATTTGTGTTTTTGAAGGAAGCCCGTACACATTCAGTTTTTGATAGAGGGGGAGAAGCAGCAGGGTCGTGCCTCAGAGCTGCAGGAGAGATGGGGGCCAGACCCCCCTGAAAGCAAAGAGGTGATGTGCTCTGAATTCCCCCTCGCAAGCACATTGCTGAGCTAATTGAAACTGGCTCTCCCACATCCCTGGAGAGTGCCCTGACCTCCTACCTCCCGGCAGCTGGGGGGAGGGCTGGGAGGCAGAAAGAAAACCCTCTGCCTCTTTCCCTCTCTCCCTCTTTCCTTCACTCCTTCTCTCCTTTTTCCTCTCCGTTTTTTAACCAGCAGTTCTATCCCGAGAAACCTTCCCTGCTGTAGCTCCTGCTGTACACACCCAGGACAACTTTCAACAAATCACCATTTTCTGTCAAAAAATTTGCAACCTGCTCTTGTTACGAGCCACTTTTCAATTCCAGAACATAGCTAAAAAGATTACTGCTCTGCCCAAATAAAATACTATTGGCAGGGAGACAGTTTAAACTCCTATCAGCCAGGATCTGTCACGATGAAGGCTGTGTTTCTCAGGAAGAAAACTATCATTTTGCTTCTTACAATACTGTTGGGACTCTCTCCCTGGGCTAATTAATATATTAGACATTTGATTTTATTTCAGACTGAGATTTGGAATAATTCAGTTTGCGAAATTACATTGAAATTGTAGTTTTCATAAAATTACAGACAGACCAAAAAAAGTTCTGTAAACCTTTGTCATTTCAGATACAAACCTCTTTTAAAGCTACAGGAATGCCTTCTACATATTTCAAGTCATCCAGCTTTTACTGGTGGCATATCCAGTAATCATGTTGACAAATTAATGGTAGAGAATTAGTTGTACATTAAAGATTTAAATTATATTATGCAGCACATTGTCATAAAATGATATAAAACAATTGGCAAATAAATGTAAATTAATTCCAGCTACTGACATGTAAGACGCAGACTGACATCTGTACACTGCTTGCCTTGCGCAGCTGCCATACTTTCAAACGTAAAGCAAAGTGGGAAGCGGGATGGCGCGGTGCAGCAGGCAGGGATGGGCTCGGGCCCGGCCTTTGGGAACGGCCGTGGGCTGGGCAAGCCGTACCTCCACTTCTAAACAAACAAATTTGTGTCCAGCATCGCCCCTGCCTGCCCCTGGGGGGACGGCAGAAAAGTTTCCTTTGTCAAGCAGGATGAATACCTTGTCATGACAATACTCGGGGTTTGGTATTATCCCACCCTGACCAAAATCCCGCGAGTTCCTATCAATTCCAAAGCGCGATTGCTTCCCGGGGCACAACCCCGGGACTTTCAAGGGCTCACACACTACTGTGCCGGCTAATTATACGGATTCCATTTCCTGTTATGAAGGAATGCATTACCTGCAGCAAAGGATGCAGAAAATATTGGGCACGGGAGGTGCTAGGAGGAAGCAGAAAGCGGCCATGAATTCAAGCCCCAGCCCTGGGTTTATACCCACAATCCAGACCCATGCTGAGAGCCTAATCACTGGGGCCATTCTTTGGGCTGTTGTCCAATCAGTCCCTGAATAGCAAAACCCCACAATGCGGAGTATGAATTAGAGGGGGGGAATAAACGTGGGCGCAGACTTTTTTTGCAACAATACCTAACCGGGCCTTTCAGCCAGGACAACTCACGGACAAAAGCACGGCGGAAATTGAAGTAACTTTTGGAGGCCCTCATCAGTAAGAGCTGGCTTGATGAGGGTAGCGCTGGCTTCTTTTTTGTGTGGACTGGATCAATTATTCACTGAGGGGGGAGAGGTGGAGGAAAAAAAAAAAATCTTAAAAATCCAACATTTGTGTTGCACTGGCCTTGGAAATCATGGCTGTTCGCTGAATAAAACCAAATATTTTTGTCTCCTCCTCCTTCTTTCCTTGGCGGATGCTGCAGTGATTTAGGAGGTGGCTGGTGGAGTGCTTGCATTCCTCACCCTTCCCCCCCGTGCCCAAAGAAGAAAATAGCTTCTTGAGCTATAGAGATGTCAGGTCCATGTTTTAAAATTTAGCTTTGTTTACCCAACAGAATGGAATTCATTACTGCGCAAAAGCGGTTCAATTTTCTGACCTTTTTTATTCAAAATGTTGGAAGTAGCAAAAAGCTCATTTGAAGGTCACAGGTTTATGTATCTATTCTCTTAAGTGTTTTAGAAATTCATATGGAGGACACTAAAGGTGGAATATGTGAAAACATACTGTTCATTGTTTACCCTAACCTTGCCATGATTATTAGATAAATGAGGGAAGCAAAATGGCATTAAAAGCCATTGTTAACAGTGAATTTTTTTTCCCCTGAAGACTGTTCATTTTTGCCCCCGATCTGCAAAGGTCATTTTCTAATTCTTTTCACTGAGTAGTTTATATAACTTCTGCATTTCAAGTCTATAAAAAGCTTTTGCAGACTTTTCATACTGTAAGTAGTAATTTGTTTCATTACCGTTTGAATTTTTATATGTAATTCCTATGGACGTTTTGCTGATATTGTCAGGCTTAAAAGCTGAGAGGCTTTTCAGTTTTTCCTTTTTTTTTTTTTTTTTTTTTTTTCCTTCTAGGGCCAGATTCGTTCTATCTAGATAATTTGAAATCAGTGGAATCAACCAGTCGGCGATTTAAAAGGCAAACTTTGTGGCAAAAGATATTCGGAGTAAAATTATTTTATTTTTCTACATCTACATCTGATTTGAAAGGCCTTTTCAGCCAGTTATCCAAAGCCAATATTTAACTGTTACTTATTCCCCTAATTTCTGTCCTTTGTCAGGGGAACTTTCCTCGCTAGATCTTGTTGCTCCGTTCTGCGCTAATTGCGGCTTACATTATATAAATGGCTTTGTAAAGAAAACTATAACCCCCAGCCTCGAAAGTTGCATGTTTCTATTTGCTCAAACTTGATGCACTTATTTTGAGAGGGTCATTTCGAGGAAAGCTGTGTAGGCACTGAGAATGTCTTGTATAATAAGCTTAAACAGAACCTTTTGTCCGTCCTCGTCTTCTCAGGCCCGAAAATTAGGCCTCCTTTTTCTGGCGGGGGGCTGAAGTGGTTCATTACCGCAGCCTCCTCCGGCAGGCCTTGGCCCAGCCATTCCCAGTACTCGAGCTCTGTAACTTCCTTAGAAAGGACGAAGGAAAACATGGCACACAAAGGTCTTGTTAGCACTTCCTATGTGAAATTAGCAGCTTTCTAAAAGGTACAACTCCAATTACCTCACATTGTGGGGACGCGCACAAACCCAACAATGAGCCCAGTCTTGCAAGTGACATGCTGTCTCTCTGGAGTTACTTCCCTAATTAGGGATGACGAAGCCCCATTCTGGCGAGTGCATCTATTTACAGTGGGCCACAATGCCTTAACTCGAGCATCCTCCTGAAAGGCCAGTGTTAAAAAACACAAGTGCTCTTTTGGCGGAGCCGTCCGTGGGGAAGCGCCGCATTCCTCGCGGCTACACCCTGCCGAAAAGGGTGGCCGCTTTCCCCCGCATTGTTCACACTTCAGGATTCATTTGGGACAATAAAGCTCCTGCCCCGTGAGCGCTGGGAATTACAGTGGACAATGGCCAGGCTTTCTTAACGGGGTCTAATGATGGAAAAAAAGAAAAATATTTATTGCTTTTGACAGTTTCACAAGGGGCAAAAATCCTTGTCGTGGCTTTAAGTTTCCACAGCTGTTGGAGGAAGGGTGGTCATATGGACTAAAACAGTTCAGCTCCTTTGTTAAGAGGCTGAGCACAAGGGCCAAGCTGTGAAATTAAAGATTAAGTTCATTAAGGTAAGATAATTGTGCTTGCATCCTTGTTGATACAGGTGTGTACAGGCAAGGCCTGGCTCAACAGACCTATTTATTTACCTCTTGGCTCCTTACCTTCATGAGGCAAATCACCTCATGAGGGTGAGGTGCTGGAAATGTATCATGTTTGCATAGCCCGGGACAGGGCTGGTGAGCCATAGCCTGTATTCACCATGGCCCCATCAAGAGGGGGAGGAAGGTGGAAAACATTTGGGGGCACCACCAGACATGCCTTTGCCCACAGGAGACACCCACCCTGGCTTAGGGCTGGGGCACAAGCCAGCTTCTTTCCTCAAAGGGGAAATGTCTTGAAACACCAGTGGTGCTGCGGTGAGGGAGGCGAAATTATTAATTCCCTGGTAGCTTATTTGGCATGAAAGTGTTACTGATTATTAGTTTGCTGCTGCTAAGTGTTTGGATTCTTCGCTATTATTGTGTTATTTGTATTGTTAACAGTTCACAAGTTCAACAGTTTCAACTAAATTGCACTGTAATATTAGGGTTCCAGTATGAAATTACTGCAGTTAATAATAAAATAAGACCTTTGTGTAGGTATATAGATAGCTTCTCAAATTCATTAAAAAAGCCCTCGTGAATTAACGCAAGCATACTGCTGGGGTTGTGCTGTTTTGGATCAGCAGATCAATTATCTATTGTGCTATTTTGGTGACAAAGTAGGATGATAATTTTGATTGATTAAAAATGCTGCAATACAGTTATTTCATCAAAACAAACATAAAGCCGGGACTTGCAGGAAGGAGCCTGGTGGTTCACTTCCACCAGTTTCCTTTCTCTCGCCCAGCGATCGCCCAGCCCAGCATCCCTGATGTGCAAGCACATCGCCTGTGCTCCAGAGCCAGAATCATTTCCAAACCTGGTGCTTAAAAACCGTGCCTTTCAGGGTCTCCTCCATGAGAAAGAGCAGTTTAATTCACTGCTGTTTCCCCAGCACCCATGCTGCTCCCTGATGCAGTCCTCCCTCTGTGTGTTGCACGGTGCCAAGTGGTTTGTGACAGCACGCTGGGGTTAGCACACGCGTCATCTCTCTGAGATATTCTGCCACAGATTTTGAGCAGGTCAGTGTCAACAAGTGGACATGAAAAATACCTCAGCCTGCTTGCTGTGCTTCCCAGGATAGGCCTGTGCACAGAATTAAATTTTCTGTCCCACTCTAATCTGGCAAGGCAAGAGCTCCTATTCCATTTGGGGAAAAATATACGGAAATTACTCATGACAGAAATTCCTCAAAGACAACATCTTTGCTGCAAAGCTGAAGAGATGTCTGTATTAAGAGGCACATGAAAAAGACCAAGTTCCTTTTCCTTCGACTAACAACACATTAGGTCCAATCCTGCTCATGTTAAAGAATCATTTCCTTTATTTCCTGCCTGCTTCAATCTGTTTTCCCCATATAGGTGCCTAAGGAAGCAGATAGTAGTTCACGTTAAAAATGTGCTGAGCTATAGATATGCTAAATATTAGAAACATTGCTCTTTTACAGAGACTTTTGCTTGTACACAAATTCTCTCCTTCTCGAGAATATAAATGACATATCGGTAGTTTTAGAAAGCAAAGGCATTCAAGTAACCTTCATATGCCTTCTTTAAAATTCAGGATTTAGCTTTACTCCTGTGGCATAGATAATGAATTTTCTTTGCTGGGTGGAAAGAAAAACCTGTCACATAGCTGGAATATATAGCCTACTGCAGCTAACACAACAAATTTCATCATTTGAACCACTTGATAATTACAAAGAGAGTTGCAGGCAACTTCCGAAGTGTTCTTAAATCTCACTTAATATTTTGGTCCTAGTGAGAGCAATAGGTTCTTTACAATATAAACTGTTTTTTGGTTTTTTTTGTTGAGGCAAAATTATTCTCTTTTTTTTTTTTAATTTCTGTGTGTTTTTCTGTAAAGATCTGGTTACTCTTAAATTAAACCACTCAGTGAGGAGAAAAGTAATTTATGAAAAAATCCATTTTAAAAACCCTTTAAAATATAAACCTTCATCCTTTTTAATTTTATTTTTTTGCAGACTGTTGAAAAATACATGTAAAATACAACTTAACTATTCATGAGATAATCTGCCTACAAATCATTAAATTAAATTAGCTTTATTTTCCTGCACATAGACATACCTGAGGAAATATAAGAACTTACAATGTTTATTGAATAAATCACAGCCTAATAAAAATTTATATTTTGTTGAGTTAGGTGAAAGAAAGTGAAGAAAATTGGTATTTTAGCTATGTTTTTCCATCTATGTTTGTATGTTCTATACTATATGTGAAAAATAGTGTCTCTCAGGTAGATTGTTTTCAAGAGGAGTTTGCTCCCTGCAACAGTTCACATGTTGCATGTGGGAATGTTCCCCTCTCTGCCATGTGCATATGCACATATAAAAGCTAAAACCCAAGGCATCACTTTAGGCATTAATGAACAAATATAACACATTAGTGTGGACATCAGTGAACATAACAGAGTGTGTACATTAATACAAATGTCTGTACAAATGCATGCATGTACACTGATTTGAATACTTTGGCAAATTCTTTTTACTTGATAACATATGATATTGTGGATTGGTTATTACAACATTTCCTGATCCACAGAAAAGTATAACAAATAAAAAATTACTTTCAGATAAAGGACTTACTATAATGCTGTTTCCATTTCTTCTGCTTTGACATCGTGCTGCTGTAAAAATAGTAAAATTTTTTAGGAACCCTTGCCAAATCTTTTGTCTTAGTAATCATGCACTGATTTTTCACCTGTGATTAATGATAACTGTGTTCCACTTAATTTGTGATTGATCAACTCTTTCTGGAGAGTAATTTTCCCTCCGGGCTACATATCCAAGTTGGGCAGTACCTGTGCTTTGCTGAACAGACCACTGAATGAAATGCAGTTCACACAGTGGTTTCTGCCTCTTCCCTGAAGGATAAAGGTACACAGCTGCAGTTGTGTACTAGGCAGGTCTCAGGCCTATGAGACAATTTCAATGTGAATGCAGGATGTTGGTTTTCTTTGGATTTATGTGCCAGGTGGTTTTGACTAACCAATATATAGTGAATAATGTTAAGAAAATGATGAGATTGCATTTCCCTGTGTCCTCTACAGTCTGTCCTAAAATTGTAATCTTTCTCAGCTGCTGAGTCCACCTCCTGTTCTCTGTGGATTAGTTATTTAGCTTGGGTATTAAGTATATCAGAAAAGCTTAATCTAAGAGTCATTATAGGTGTTTTAATATTGAAATTTGTCTTTGCAAAATCAAATTTTAATATTCTAAAATATGTTCATCCCCTTTAACAGCGTGATTAGAAAATGTTTTGCAGGGAGAATAGGTGGACAGATTTAGGACATGGCTTTCACATAACAGGTTATTCTGTCCTGCTGGAAGTAAAATGGTCAGAGCATTTTTTATTGTTATGAAATATTTTTTTAGAGGTTTAGGCCAGCATTTCTGAAGAAATTAGTATGGGCTAGAAAGGCTGTTGCAAAACATCCATGCTCTTTTTGGCTCAAGGTCCATACTAGCTGCTGGTAGAAAAATTAGCAAACATAGAGTCCAGTGTAAGTTATTTCTTTCAAAACTAATCTTACAATTTATTTTTTTTTTCTAAATTACCAGAAATTCTTGGGCATAAAACCTCATGGGCATCAACTGAGAAGTGCAGTCAGTTTGTGCACAGGGACACTTTGGCCATCTGGGAAGTCCTCCTGTGAAATCCCCTGGGGACTCCAGGATAAGCACAGGTAGGCATCAGAGCAGACTACAGTCAATTCTTTTATAAAAGATGAAAGATGAAAGAGATTTAAGTGGAGGTTACATGCCAACTTGACCATAAAACTGTGGAGAAGCCCTTTTTGCCCTACTTCTTTGGCTTCAAAATTACTGCAATGGTTTCTTTCTGCACAGTTGATGAATTGTCAAAAATGGGAGAAGTTGCTGATTGTATTTCATATCATTGCACCCAACAAGTATTCCCTCCATCAGATCAAAACTATTTGTGCCTCCATGGTGCATGTCTACTGTGCAGGGCTACAAACTTCAAACCAAACAGCTCAGGTAGAGCACAGGACTGAACAGAGGGGCACAGTGATCTTGCCCACAGGGGACTTTGACATCCTGGGGCAGGACCACTTCCAGGAGCTAAGCCAGCACTGCCGTCTTCAGTGCAGGGTTAAGCTAAGCCAAAGCCATCACAAAGCCAGGACCTAGAGAGTTGTCTCTTGGAGTATCTCTTTTCTCGAGTCTTCTGCCTGTTTTTCTACACTTCATGACATTTATCTTCTGTGGTTTTCGGGTGCACTCTGAGGAGGTCTGTGACTTCAGTTCTTCAGGTAAGGCAATGCAGAACTTGGAAGCTGTTATTCATCAAGTGGGATCTGTTATCTCAAAATCTATATTATCAAATTATAATTTTAAATAGACCCTGAAAAATATCAGTGATTTTAGGACACTGATTATTTCTAAGAATAAAAGATAATTGAATTTTCTGAAGAGTCTCTGGTATACTCTTACATCATGTTGTTCCTCATTTTCTTGCTTTTTTATGAAGAACTGAAATGTGGAAAATAATAATGATGGTCAAAAGGGATTGAAAGGCTACTTGAATGAAGACAGAGGCCAGGGACACTCTTTCAAAAGTAGGAGAAAAAACATCAGATGCTACTTATGGTCCAGTGCAGAGGAAACAAGTCAAGAGAACTGTATGACATTAGATAAGAGAGTGAATTCAGACAAAATAAGAGGTAGAAAATCTACAGAAAAATGCTAGTGAGTATGCAGACATTTTAGAGCACTACAGACAGGGGTGGTGAGTTTAAAGGGCAGACAAGTAGTCAAAGGAAAGAATACATCCATGACATTGGTTGGAAGAAGGCAAAAGAAAATTGACTTAGGGGTTGACTCTGAGTGTTTTTTAGAATACAATTGAGTATAAGTACCTAAATAGCTTCACAGAAAGCAAGCAGATGACTTGTAATGAAAACCTTGTATGCACCCACGTACCCTGATGAACTTTTAATGATAGCATTTGCACAGATTTGAGTGAGGGTGGAGCTGGGCAAAAAAAGGTTACTCTAAGCAAGATACATGGCCAGCTGAACAGAAAAAGGCTAATGCAAACTGAATGCTAAAGGTGTATCTCTTTATGTTCCAGAACTTCCTACCGGCTTTTTCCCCACACGCTCTGCATTAATTTTACATCAGTGACAGCATTCAAGTTTAACCTAAAACTTCAGGTCTCCTAACTTCCAGCCCTGAGGACGTGCAATGTTTTAGCTGTAATACACCACCCTGTGACTCTTCACTTCCACTGGTTTAAGTTTACTTGAAACATTCTTGAGCAGAGACGTATCTGGTAGATCTGTGGGTGCAGCACAGAACTGTTTAGGCACTGCTCTTGGTGGAGCTGTAGTTCTGGGTCTCTTTTATTATTTCCAGGTGGAATAGCATCCTACAGACAGTGAGTAAACTCATTTTAAATTCTGCAGTTTTCTTTTCACAGAATCTGATGAACCCTCACTTCCCCCACCTTTCCAGTTTTGTCCTGCTGCCATCATTGTGTTTGCTGTGCACCAAGCGTGGTGACTCACATGCAACAGTGGAGTGCACCTAAAGACAAAAGTTTTAAGTCCTGGCACAAACACTTGCATCCACTTCCTTGAGATGTTTGTCAGTGGTGGAACCATGAAGATTCTTTATGTTAGTGGAATTAAACAGATAGATGTTGGCGGAATCAGGGTATGGGCAAGGACATAGAAGTGTGACATGCCATAGTAGGATGTTGAGGTTGAGATGTAAGTGATGTGTCTTTTGTGTCATAAAGATTCAATTATTAATGTAGTGATAATACTCATGTTTTCTAGTTCCAGAAAATGTTGACTTCCTGTTATCTCTGTAGCCCCTTGGTTCTCATGGCACCATCACTTTGATTTTTCTCTCTCTCTTTTTCCTTCCTTATACATCTGTTTGGGCCCGTGAGAGGAGTAAGAACTGAGGAAAGATAGTTTCTAGTGATGAAGTGTGATAGTGGAGGTGGTGTTAAAAGATGTTCCTTCTATTGTCATGGAGCCTTTTCATTCCCAAGAAACCCTCCTAGTTTGTTAGCTCAGTAGATGTTGGTAGGTGTTTGATGTGACCATAATCATGGTTGTTGGATAACTTCTTGTTGAAAAAAAATGCTTTAAAACTGTCACAAAAATCAGCAATGAGATGCTATTGCTAGCTAAAACTTAGTTCCCTGAGATTTGAGGAATACCTGAGACACAATAAAATCTATGGAAAATATAGATTGACTCCAATAAGGCCAGGACTTAGTACTATCAGTATGCAATTTCTACTGCAGTTATGGTCCTCCTTACAAATGTGCTTCACCTGTGGAAGAGGCTTTAAGGAAGTTTCAGACAAGCTTTCCATCACTTGGATGGCTACAGATCAAAAACTTGCACTGCTCTGACTGCACCATAGATTTCCAGAGTACCATAACAAGAGGGAGCTGTGTTCAGCATCTGGAGATTCAGCTGAGAGGCTCCATCAGATGGTGCTGAGCTCTGTTGTTAAAGAAAATGCCAGCCCTTCCCCAAGTCCCAGGAAGGCAAATAAATGCAAAGGCAAGAGCTAGTCACAATTTGGTTTTTTGTTTGTTTTTTTTATTGTTACCTAAAACTCAAACCAAACAAATAAGCACACATACACAAAGAAAACCATTTCAGCACCAAGCATTGCACATTCCTTAACATCCCGATTTCCTGCATCTTAGGTCCCACCTAGCCAGGACTCCCTTTTCACAGGGGCTTTTTTCCCAGGATGTATTACAGAGGGCTGATCCATTCTATTCAACACAGAAAGGTAACTGTAGCCATAAACAACTACTTAATATTTTGTAGCTGCTTTCTCAAGCACCTTTCAGTAGGGTGGGTAAGTTACTGTCATGTTTTCCTTCATTAAACAAAAGAATAATTTTACTGTGGATCAGGAGAAATAAAAGGCAAAAATCAAACCTCAAATTTTCCCAGGGTTGACTCTGTACTACCCTGGGATTTTTCAAACATTTTAGAAATACTCAAATTCAAAGACAGGAAAAAACCTTTCCCCCTGTAAAAGTTGATGTGGCATCTGTAGCTAGATGTTAAGATTAATTTTGTATTATTGGTAAACTAGAATTAAAATACCCACAAATCAAATGATCATACTCTCTGAGTCAACAGAGGCTCTGTATAACAAATCCAAACTTGGTATTATGGCAAAAAAACCCAATTAAAGTGAAATTTATGATTATCTAAAAACAAAATATAAGAACTGAGTGCAAAAGTGGTTGGAGCATTAAGTGAGACATCATTAAAATACCTCATTCCTTCGTCTTCGTTCTGACTATCTGTCTTCATCACTGGGAAAACTGCCTTCTCACTGGTTACTAGAGCTCCAAACCTCTTGTTTCAGTGCCAGCGCTAAATCTGCAGAGCCTAACCCTGGTGGCAATGCAAGGTGAAATTAATATTAGAGTTGTGTGGATCAGAACCTTTATAAGAATATTTCCTTTGACCTTGCCCACCAAAATCAACAAGAAAAGGCATTCTAGGAAACAGTGCACATATAATTCTATTTAAAAACTGTTATTTGGATAGAAATCTGAAATAATAATTTTTGTTCAAACTTCCTGCTTAAATTTGGCCTCTGTGTTAGACAAGCTTTATAAGACCTGGATTTACCTGCTTTTCAGAGGATGGAAGCTTGCTTTCATTAATGTGATACATCATGCTAGAGGAAAGGATGAAGATTAACATTGCAGAGGTAAGGAACTGTAAGTCTTAGTACATCTTAGCTCCTAACATTTAATATCCCACCAAAACTAAGCAAATAAATAATATTTATGCATATGCACATATCTTTCTAATTGAGTGAGATGCATTGTTCTCTTCTTCAAATTGCCTGTGTGGTTTGTTGAAGATTTTTTTTGCCCCTGGGCATTTCCTCCCTGCTTTCATACCTGCTCATACCACATCGGTTGTCAGGTTTTGGAGTGTTTGACATTGCTGCTGCCATTATAAATTGAAAGATGGAGCCATGGGCTGGATTGCTTTTATCTATTATCCAGTTTTGATCTTTTCATCTGCTCTTTGCCAAGTAATGTCAGCCATGATTATTTCTAACTTGCCAAAATTCTGAACAGCTTTTAAACAGGTGACATTTTCCTATAAAAAGACTCTACCACAAGCATGTTTCTTTTTCCAGCCCTGAATGTCACCTTTTCTCCCATAATTACAGTGGTCTAAGTGACACATTTCTGGACTACTGACAGTTTTAAAGATTTGCTGTTTGTGGGTATTGCAATTACTGTGCATTACCTTCTCCCTTCTGAGAGGAGTGGAATTATTTCCATAGAAGTTGCTGCCTTCACAGTTTTGCCTTTGCTTTAGCACAGCTGGCTCTAGACTAGATCTAGACTTCAAAGTTGCTGGGAATAACTTAGTGGTAGGCAAATAAAGAACTTTGGATTGAGCTACTGTCACCACTTCGATGAAATCTTTCTTAAACTTTTTCCTTTTTGCCTGGAAGCATTTGTAAAACATTGTACCCTGAGTAGACTTTGTGGACTAAAATTTTTGAGCCTAGGGTCACTTATGAATGTCAGCAACACCCCTATTAAAATTATTCTTTTGTGTGGGTACATCTCTTGCAAGTGTCTGTGCTATGTGAGTCAACCTCGTGTGATGGTGCTGTATTTAGCCCATGGGCTAATGATGACACAGGCAGTCCATGTATTTCTGCTGTCATTCCACCTCTTCATGTAGAGAAAGAGTAGGTTGAAAATTAAGTCAGTAACCAGTCTGCTGTCATTTACTTGGTCTGTCTTCTGCCTTTCTATTTCACAGCACAAATAAAACACAGTGACCAACAAACATTACTGACCCAGCCATTGTGCAATTTAAATGACGTGTACTGTAAAAAAATTTGATAGCTCCTTGTCTCATCACTTCTTTTGTTTCTAAATAAACCCCCAGGAGAGAGCAGAGACACAAACCAGATATTTATTTTTGGAATCTTCATCTTTTATTCTATGTATCATAGCAAACCGTTCCAGGGCAGACTTACTCAAGTCTTCTATGAATTGTAGAATTGAGATTCTCACAACTGTATTTGAACACTAGCCATGAATTTTAATACTTCAGATTTGAATAACAATATATATAAATCTGTTGGTCTGCACTACAGATCTCTGGAACCAAAAGAAGAACTATAATAGGAATTTATTAAAAAATCAGCTCCTTTATTGATGAATTCTGGACAATTGTTTTATAATATATGCACATTTACATCCAAAAATTACCTACAGATATTAGGAGCCTGAAATGGGAGTTTAAAGAATGGAAAGAACAGGAGCAACAATAGACTTCACAGTCAGTTTCCTTTAAGTCCTTAGTATAGTCATGAAGTTAAGATACAAAAGCATTTGCAACAACAACGTAGTGGGCAGAGAGTATAAAAGAGAGGCCATGAGGCCATTAAGGCAATTAAGAAAGATTAAGATTGCTTGTGGTGGAAAGACCCATTAATCAATAGGCCAGAAATCACAGCATGTTGCAGAATATACTTCACCTAAAAAAAAAGAACAAACAGGCTAAATATATCCCATACCAAAGGTCAGAGAGTTCTCATTAATGAGAAATCATATTAATCCCTCAGATATTGCTGGCTCCATAGTTACGTTTTCCATTTGCACACACAGGAACAGCCCTGATGAAATGCACCGTAAGTGATGCAGAACCACTGCTAAAAAAAAAATTCCTGTCCACAGCTGGCACCACAGACAGATCCAGCAATATTTGTGGAAGGAGAGCAGAACTTACTCAAGAGAGTTGCTACTGGTCAGCCTTCTGCAGGAGAGGGAAGTGACTGTGGTTATTCATTGCTGGCAACAATGACACACGAGCCCCCATTCACGAGTGTAAAGCTGCTGTACAAAGATGACACAGTGCCTGTCAGAGGATGGGTAATTGAAAATCCTTGAATTTGCAAAATGCCTGTGGGCATCTAATGCAAGTCTTCATATGGTAATGAGGAGAGGAAACAAAGTGGGAGGGCTACTGCACATGCTAAAACTTGCACCTGAAATAATTGGAAATTGGCTTAGATGGGCATGTAACCAGGCTGAAACCAGCTCTAGGGCACTCAGCTTCATCTTCAGCAGCAAGGTCACCACCCCATTCCAGGACTATGCATTTTGTCTGAAGGAGCAGCCACAGGTGGGCAGAAACAGATTTGCTAACTGGTTTTGTAGAAATAGTTACAGCTGGTTGGGATTTTTTTTAATTTTTAAACCAGCTGAAAAACAGAGGTGGAAGCAGGCGTGCCTCTTTCAGCATGAGGTTAGTTTGAGTGATTTTTGAACCTGAAACTACTACCTAGAACTGTGCCTTGGGAATTTTCTGTTTCTTCATTCAGAATCAAGTTCTCTTCACTGATTTGAGCCATTAATATGGAAAAAAATTAATTATCCAAACTACTGAAATAAAATATTTGAATCATCCAAACTATGCTGTTTTGATTCATTGGTTTGCAAGCATTCTTGAGATATGTTACTGTTTCAGGGAAGGATTTATTGTTTAGTTTTAGGGTTTTTAATTGCCTTTCAGGTGAGGAAAATGCTTTCTTACAAAATTGAATATGATTCTGAAGTATATAGAAACAATGGATGAAGCATTTTTTGCATTAATGAGTTAAATTATTATTTGGGGCTTTTAAAAAATATATATTCAGGATACATTTTTTTGATTGTTACTAACATGTCGGAGGCATGGTGAGAGCCAGAAGAGAAGGCTGGAATCAAGTTTGCCTCATGGTAGTTTTGCTCTTGGGTGTATAGTCATTAATATGAGGTAAAAACCTTTTCTAGTGAAGATATTCCAGGCAAAATTCAACACCTATTTTCACTGATTCCAGAGAAGTCAAGTAGCCACAGTGTTTCATCAGTTTCAAGCAGGGCTACAGGTATGTGGAATTTCTTATCATCTGCATACTCCCCCCACTTTTTTTTTTTTAGTGCAGAACAACTCACAAAATTCCCAGAAAAACAGGACAAATTAAATAACAAATCTTTCTGAAGCAGCTTATTTTTAAGATCCTATATCACTGCAGAACAACACAATCTGACATAGAGTACCTGTGCTATAGCTTCTGCTGGCAATTAATTTTTTTACAGTTAACAAAATGCCATGTGGTAGCTTCTGGCTGGACAAGCAAGCCTGAAGAGTTGGCTGTCTCCTTGACTGCAGAGAGAAAATATCTTTTCCTACACAACAGTTGCACTGTGCTTATGAAGATTTAGTGCCTTTTTTGATCCCAAATGTGTGCTACTGTTTTGGGAGGCAGAGGCACTCCCAAAGTCCCAGAGTAGATGTTTGTTGTTTGCAATGATAGAGAAGCCTGGGATTTCCAATTTTCTTGATCTTGGTGCTACTTATATTCTAGTAGACATTTTATTGTGTCACAGTTATGTCTGAGAATGTTATTTAGTTTCTGGCTGCAATTTGTCTGTTCTCTGCCATTCCTGCTCTATATATGATCACCTCATCTTCTATTTCAGCTTCCCAGTTTTACTACACATAAACACACCTTCTATCATATTGTTTATCCATGCATGGAGCAAGAAATTAATCTGACTTCACCATTCTGGACCTCTTGACATTTAGAGAGAGTTGGGATTTAGACAGATTGTAGAAGGAATTGCAGTATTCAAGATGTGAAGTGATTAAAATAGGAACAAGGATTTCAGCAGAAGCAAGGTCAAGGTAAAGATGAACTCAAGGAGAATTTCAGAGGTGGGAATGAGAAGAGTGGGGAAGGTAGTTTGGCATTATGAAAAAGCAGTTTATTGTTTTATTGTTTTAAATTTTGCACTGCTGTGATAGAATTATAAAGGTCTTTAATATCCTTTAATTGTGCTGTGATAGAGCACAGAGATGCTAAACACAGTGACACGTTGCTGTAGTTTTCTCTTTATTATAACTGACTTTTACAATTTTAATTTACTTCTGTGCTCAGGAATTCAAAACTCCTCTTGGTGTCAAAGAAGTCAGCACAACTCTCACTCCCAATGTCTGATACCAGGGAGAAAAAAGACTTCCAGGGAATAATGTTGTGTTTCCAGGTCAGATTAATTTTGCTTTCCCCATTATCTGTCCTTCTGTAGTGGTTCTTTCATACACAGAATAGCTTGTAATTATCAGGTCTACTGGCAGGAAACTTCTGCTCTCAGCCTCTGGGAGAATCCTCAACTCTTTTTTTTTTTTTTGATGGACAGAATCCTGCTATGTGGAGGAAAACTGCAAGTAGGGAAAGGTGAAGTGCAAATCTTTGGAAGGGGTTAGCAAGACTGCTGGACCTTTCATAGTTTGACAGTGCTAGCTTTAGTAAGATTCCTTCTTTGGCCAAAAATCTCAGTGTAATGCTTTTTTTTTGCTTGTATGTTAATTCCAATGTGCACGTGTAACTATTAACTGAACTACTTGACTTTCCAAACTAGATAAACCTAACAGCTATATCAAAAAATAGCCCACCACTGATATTTGCCAAATGTTTTCATTCCATCTGTTTCATCATAAGGCTCTACTTTTTCCAGTTCCCTTCTCCTACTTTCTATGGCATGCCCTCTTCCACTGAGTATTTTTCATAGCAATCTTACCTGGAGATGAGCTGTACTTCTGCTGATAGAATAGGTTAAAATAAGGCAACATTTTTACGTGATAATCATGCATTTTTTTATCCTTCTATGCATTCTTTGAGTTGTGTTGCTAAAGTAAATGCAATTAGTGAAAATCAAAATATGTCAACAAAAATACTATATGAAATCATGTCATTTCCTTATAAGAGAATTTGGACAAAAAATTTTGATAAAAATTTCCTGGCATTGTCAAAACATCTTGTTTTGATGTCTTTGGGAATACAGACTTTTCGCTTTCCTCTTTCCAAACATTTTTCTTTTGAGTGTCTTTAAATATTGTCTTAGGTACTGTAAAAGGATGTAAAAAATAAAAGTTAAAGCTTAATGAATCATCTTAACCTCCTGAAAGCGAAATCTTTCTATTTTAAATTTTGGTGGCCTAAATCTTGTGCATTTTGATCTTGGTTGGAATTTTAAAACCCCCTCATAATACGAAGGCTCTCTCTGAGAAATGTATCTTTGGGGTTTTTGGTGGCTTTTATTGGCTCTGGGCATTTGCTCTAGAGAGAAAGAATTTTTGAGTCCAAGTTCCTGATCTCATATTCTCTCTCAAGTTAAGCATCATCACTGATCACCACTGCCCCATTTAAACAGGAGGGAGGCAACCTTTTCACAAGCAGAATGCCATTCAGGGCTCTTGGGGTGGATGTGGTCACGGTGTTGATGAGAGGCAATGTGGGCAGCACCAAGTTACTCCTTCATGTGTGTGTTCCATCCGGAGTCTTGTCAACAGGGGCAGAAAGGTACCTCCCACTCAACTCCCCACTGATAAATTGCCAGCATGGCTTTAAGTCAACAACCTTAAATGCCATCAGGAAACTGGTTGGTGGCCAGCACAAATCCCAGTGAGACAAACTGTTTTGCAAGTCTATCGTACTGCTACAGTTTTGGTTTTGGACTGGATGGGTTGCTTTGAGTTAGAGATGATGAAGACTACACAACACTAATGAAGTTTGTCCTTGAGAGACGAGCTTGCACTCAAGAGCTAAGAAGAGGAACTTGTATTTTAAGGCTAAGAACTTTTGCAAAGATGTTCAGCTTTCCTTTGCTCCCTCCCAGTTTTACACTACCTTAAAACCTAACCACACAGCCAGGCTGCCAACACAAATAACAAAGAGCCCTTTTTTTTTTCTTGTGATGAACAGAAAGCCAAGTCATACTTCTCATTCACTTCAATAGCATCTAACTCTACCTCACCTACATGAAGTTCAGCCAGTGGGTTGTTACACATTTGCCAGCTAAAATATTCTACTCTTTTGGCCAGAATGGAAATGGAGCTGGACATGAAAAGCGCTTCAAGAAACTCTAAATTTCCTTGTTACTTATTAAAAATCAAACATGGGACAGGTACTTTTACAGTATCTGTGAGAACTCTTGCAAAGAAAACAAGATATTGCTCCAAGTAGTACCTTAGTGACATTCACCAGCAATGCCTGGTGAAAGGGTCAGCTCATTTTTGTTACATTTTCCCAAGAAACAGATTATTTTATTATTTATCCATCTTCCATGTAAATATTACCACCTCCTTCCAGATGTTTAACCAGCTTGTAGGCTTTATCTGCTAACTTGGTCAGAAACAGCAGCCAACATTTGGTATCACCTGATTTTCTCTGCCTTGTATAAAGCTCATTCCCATTTGGATTAATTTTGTTAGTTTATAGTGTCAGATAGTATTGATAATTCTCTTTGGGGGGGGGGGGGTTCAATGGAATTACCTTAAGAAGAATAAAGTAGCTGGATACAGACTCGTTTAAAGATAATATTTATTTCTAAAAATATAAAAAATATCTGGTCTAGATTATATTTTGTGCATGTTTTTTCTATGGGTTTTCCACAGAACAGTTGTATTTGTTCATATAAATTTCACATTTTCTATTGAGCCTCTTATGGAGGAGGAGGTAACAGAAATCATGGGCTGCCAAAAACTTAAACAATCTCCACCACTACCTCACGTGTTTACATGTCCAGTTCAGAAGGTGTTTTAGGCAGCTGTCAGTAGAAGAGCAACCCTACTGATGTGGTCAGCCTTAGACATCTCTTGAAGCAGAGCACATCAGATTCGTGCATGTTTGAAGTTTCTGTGCAACTTTATTCACAAATTTACTATAGTAAATGTCTGGCTTTCTAAAGATTAAAGTATAAATAAATAACTATGCAAATACAGTTCAGTAAATAAATTGACTTTATTGATGTAAACAGGCATTATGAAGGTTAAGATACATGGGCTTGCAAAATGAAGACAAACCTAAAAAGACAGCTCACTCTCGGTTATACAATGAAATATGTCTACTTATTCATTGTTCATCGACCAATATTTTTATAGCAAATGAGGCATAAAGAAATTGTGCACATGAGCAGGTCTGGAAAAAAAATATCAAAAGAATCCCTCACTTGATGTGACATTGTGAAATACTGTAGGTTTGTGAGCTCTATGTGTATATTTATCTGACTACTGTTTGTATAACAAAACATCAAAGAATAAGAGGTTGATATGCACAGCAGAGGTAGCTTTTCTGAGATGTTTTACCTCTTGATGCACAGGCAATCTAAATATTAATATTCATCATGTTCTAATTTCCTTATTCCTATGCCAAGCTCAGAAACACTTAGAATTAAGCCTCTTCTGTTTTTCTGCTGTTACATGTGGTTTTGTCTGATTTCACTTCAGCTTGTATAGTCCCACCAAAACAAGCAGCTATGCAAGATTGCTTTCCAGCTTCAAACTGTGATGTGTGGAGGAAATAAATTCCTGATGCATTGCTGGTAAGTAATGATGTCTGCATGTCCATTTTAAGATATGACCCAGAATTCCCTATTGTATAATTAGGTTTGTATATTTCCTGTTGCACTTTTTCTTTATCTTTTTAAAACCTTCTGTAAGGCATCCTGACCCTTAATACAAGTTTTCATTTTCTTCAACATAGCCAGATATTTATTCACAGTGCTTGTGTAGATCTTGACTTACAGAAATGCCTAAATTCTTACCTTTCTAGGTAGAATCTGTGGAACAGTATTTGTTGTAGACAGTGAGAGAATCAAACTTGATAATCAGTAAGAGACTCAAAATATTTCCAAAAGTCATTATATGTCTCAAAAAAATTTCAATGAAGGGGGCTGAAGCTCCGTCTGAACAGAGTTAAAATCATGCCATTATAAAATGACATAATTCCACAAAATGTTATAAACCAGCAATACCACTCTATGAGCTGCAATTAAATTGCCCATGTCTGGATGAGCCCAGAGTCTGAATCTAAAGATCTAAGAAACCATACATATGCTGGTGAAGATTGCAAGGCCATCAACAGAACTGTTCTGCCTAAAATCTCTTTCACACTCAGAAATTCGTGCTATGGAATCCTTTCTTAGGTGGATGGTGCAGAGACCTATTTAAAATACCTTCATAATGGTGAATTTTGCTGGAGTCTGGAACAGGGCTTGGCTTACATGTTTTTCAGTGTGAAAAAAATCCCTATCCATGTAGATATTAAAAAAAAATCCTGTGAGGTTCTTACTTATAAAAAAAAAATCTTCTACATCTGGTACCAACACAACTTTGTATACCAGTGTGCACATTCTTTTTTTTGGTAATTAATTTTTCAAATCTGAAACAATGAAAAGGAATTTTGCTGCTGAATTCAAGCACAACCGGGTGTTATCCAGAGGCTAAATTCTTTTCCTGCTTAACATAAGAACATAATAAGAACATAAGAGGCATACTGGTTCAGAACAAAGGTCAGTGTAGCCCAATATCCTGGCTCCAACAATAGCCATAAGTGGGTATGCAGGGAAGAGTAGAGAACCAGCCTTGCATATCTGATACCTCCCCCTAAGTATTCTCCCAGCTTTCAGCTACTCATGGCTGAAGAATTTCATGAAATGGATGTAGTTCCAAAGTGTTTAAAAACCCAGGATACATTTCTGCTCTTTCTTGCCCAGTCTCCCCTCGAAGCTATGTAAACTTATAGCTGATGCCAAATGGGAACAGGGCATCTGGATATTGTGGCAAAAAAGTGATTAATATCATTAGGGATAATGCTATCTCTATATCTTCATTAATTCAATAGTTCTAGAACATATCTGGTGATTCACAGTTATATGATGAGAAGAAGTAGGAATGTGTCCAAAATATTGTCATGTCTTCTTTAAAATATCTATACAGGAATTGTGATCTGAGACAAAAAAAAAAAAAGAGAGAGAGAGAGTGGGTCTGGCAGGGTAGAACACTAATAAACTCTTGATAAAAGAGTAGCCTGTGGGTTCAATGAAGAGATACTTAAACTGTTCAGGCAGGGTGCTAGAGGCAAAGAAATACGTGATTACCTTTGACGATGCAGTTCTGAATAAGAGGAGAATAACTGACAGAAGCCCATGGACATTTTTCAGCCTTGCCTGGGAGTAGGCAGACATGAAATGATATATCCATTCAGTGGCAAATTCCAGTTAGATTGCTCTCAGACCAGACTACAAGAGTTTCTTGTATCTGTCTTCCTCAATTTTAAAAATATTTTCTCTTCCTTTTTTTCAAATGAAATTTATCCATTGTTTATAATAGATTAACTTCCTAAGATCATGCCACTCATTTACATTTCCATGTATTTGCTGGATGTGCAAAATGAACCAAATGCAAAGACATATACACAACAAACCTTCCTGTCTCTAAGTGCTTGCAAACAACAAAGGCACTTGAATATTCTTATGACAGAGTTGTATAAAAACTGTGGCTAGGCAGAGTGAATATTTTCTCTGCCTACTGAAACCAGCTGTATCTCCTGCTGTTCTGAATCACTAGGTTCAAATCACTGGCTTCCAAGAATCCTGTAGTTGGAAAGGTTGAAGACTGAAATCTCTAATGGGTCATTTTGGACAGCCTCCTGCCAGGAGATGATTAATCCCTCCAGAGCTAGGTTAGTGCTTGATGAGCAGCAATGCTATCTACAAGTGAGCAATGTTGTCCACAAACACAGATGAGCAGAAAGAAGATACTGGTGCCTGTGGTCAAAAGACACCTTCCTCTGTAGCCTCTGCTTTTATTCTGTCCTGTCTTTAATTTTATTCCTCATGTTGGACAGACAGGAAAAGAAAGGATTATTTGAAATAGTCAATAAGAGGCCAAAGTCCTTAATTTATCAATTTGCATTGGCTTCATTGTGTTTGCTTCTCAGACATCTGCATATTTTTCCTAATATATTGTGGGGGTTTTTTTCTGTGAGTGTATCTGTGGATTTTGTAGGGTGAGAGATGTTCAGTCACCTATTAGTAGGCTTAGTGTCCCTCAAAGGATGTCTTGTTTGACCAACAGATCCCTCCTGGTTCTTGAAAACTTTTGAGTTCTCACTGGCATCATCTGATTGCACTACTGGCTGGTTTTCCAGTGAGAAGTTTTAATAAGATTGTTTCAGTCAGGGTAAAGTCTATAGTCTTAATTTTTGGGAGCAGTAGAGTGATTTATTGGAGTGATAGTAAATGTCTTTGTTACCTTTACAAAGTGTTTAACCTGTTGGAGAAATTTTTGAACCCACTGGTAAGATAGTGCTGTTCCCCGTCCTCTAGCTGGTAAAATCATCTAGTATGGTGAGATCCACATGGGGCAAGGAGATTGTCAGTACTAGACTTTAGTGTTCACTTTTAGTGAAATTTTTCAAGCTTTTGGTATAGTCTCTCTCAATCTGCAAGTCCTTTAGAGTCCTTAATGGTTTCTGTCTATGCCCTTGGCAGTAGCTATTAATGTTTTAATCTAATCTACTTGGTTATGAAGCTGTATTCAGTTTTATCTCAAGATTAGATCTCTGCAATGCACCTACATCCAGTTACACCATGAGACCAGAGCCAAACTTCAGCTGTGTTTTATTTGTGATGAGGTATTCCATTAACAGCCAAAAATGTCTACACTCCACTACTTGAAAAAAAAATTTTAGTCTGTTTTTTGTCTTAAACAGTTGTGAACCTTGCTATAGAAACCATCTCCCTTTTTTTGATTCTGTGTCAGTGAAGATAAACTGATGTGCCTTGAGAGATCAGGAGGCTGTCAGCCTTGGAGCTGATGGATAACTCCTTGGCTGGTGGAGACATGCATCTATCTTATAGTCTCTGCTGAACTGTAGGCTCCCAGGTGACACTGCAAAACTCAAGTTTACCCAAGTTTTTGGAAGGGGAGATGCCAATAGGGTATGATGACAACAAGCTATTGTTTTTTTTCAGCAGTGAGGATTTGAGAGTATCTTTGCTCTGGTAACAATTAGTGATGACTAACTGTGAATCTAGATAGGTGTGTTTTATATTCTGAAATTTTAAGGGATAGGCACACTCTGCCCAAGCACAAATCCTTCTCAAAAGGCAATTTCTCCATTCTACTTGTGTTACACCTAATGTGCTTGGGGTTATACTTTCATGCATCTAATTAAATTATTGTTAAAGAACATCAAAATATATGTGAGAGATGATATTTTCTATTGCTAGCTAACAAGTTTTTGTAGTTCCTCAATTCCAGTTTCAAATATGTATATTGTAGTAGGTAATATTTAAGGCTAATTGATCTATTGTTTGCATCTTTAGTGTGTTCCTTTTGCTGCTTCCCTGAGCAAGGTATGGCAGTGTTACATATCCTCTGGAGGCTCACAGCTACGGGAAAGTTGTTTCTCTATAAAAAAAATACTTCTTCCTCCGTGGCAGTCTTAGAAGGAATCAGATTTTCTATGTTTGGTTAAAGTGCTACATGTCTCACATTTAAAATAACAGCCCTTTATTTTAGAGAAATAATTCAGTTCATGATATTCGGCTTTCCCCTCCTGAACTGGACTTAGATGTGAATGGGACTTAAGTACTTGGTGTCCTGAAATATTGAAATGAAATATTTTCCTCAGCTGGAATATGCAGTGAAGAAACAGGATGGATGGGGCAAAGGTTTGATGTGTTGGTGACTCAGGAGATGTGCAGAGAGGACAGCCTGGAGAATTTTAACAGAGCTCCAAGAGAACTTACAGAGCTTGTCCAGAACCCACTTCTGTCAGTGGCAGAAGTTCCCACTCATTCAACAGGAGCAGGCTCAGGCTCAGTGTTTGTAAAATGTATGCTCATTATCCCCAGGTTTCTTTCACAAAGATGATTACTGTAATATTTTATACGACTTTTCTCTGAACTGACTGTCCTTCTTATTTGTTGAGCAGAATTGCCTGTTTTTCTCCTTGATGCATATATACAAAGTACCTTTTCTTTGACTTGTCTTTTTAGGTAGGATTTTCCATCAGCATATTTTATTTGGGAAATAGCAGGTGACACTTATGGATCTTCCCTTTTCCTTCTTTTTTTTCTGAAGAAAAACACCCACAGCATAGAATAGCCTTGGAAAAGTCAAGCAAGAGTCTGTGTGCTGTGATGTGCTGCAGTAACAAACGTACTCTAATGCACATCGAGCAGCACAAATATGTAAATGCTTTACAACATGTGTACTTACATATCCTACCTTCTTTTATCTTCTTGCACTGCATCCATAAAGTTACATATATCTGGTAGAGTCTGCTCTGTTAATAATAGTGCTGAATATGTAAATCCCCTCAGTTTTTATAACCAGTGCTTTAGGTTGCATTTACTGTAAACAAAGATGTATTTTTGGGGGCTGTTGGTTTGAGTTTATTGTTTATGTAAATCTCTCAGAATGTGACATAGCCAGATAGCTTCCTATGTTGTGCTGATCCACATTTTAGGCCAGCAGCCAAAGTATTTTATCTTTTACTTCATTATAGTGATCTTCCAATTAGCTGTGGTCTGTAATACCCTGATTTTGGTGGCAGTGGTTTGGGGAGGATTGTTTGATAGTTCTGCTCGAGAGGCAAAATGAGGGGCCTTATTATAGAAAGTGCAGAGGTTGTGCAGTAGCTGAGTTCTGTTGCAAAGTTTGCCGATAAGGGAAAACTGGCCCTTGAGCATCCATTCTATTCTGTATATTAACACTTCTAATCTGCACTGCTGATAAAACTGCAAGCCATTTGCCTTTGGAGGAATTAGTTCTGCCTCACTTGTGTAACCAGGCGATGGTGATTAACCTTTAAACTGTCCAATATTCTCAGCAGACTCCTGCTCCAGATTAGAAACTATTTAGTTATGACCAACTAAATTAACAACATTCCCTCCTCTGAAGAATAAGATTTGGAAGGTATGCATTTTAAGGTGGAATGTGGATAATGTCCTTATTTATTCACTCACCACTTTTGCTACATAGAATGTATTCATCAGTTGAAAAAAAAGGGAGAAAGGAGAGAGGGAGTTTGATTTCAGATTGAAACAATCTACAATTAGTTATGTGCAGGAGGTGATTGGGGTGATTTTTGTCTTGGGCTACTGCTTTAGATGGCTGAGATCTGTTTCTGACTTTTCATTCTTAAATAAAACTTACAGGGCAGGGGATAAAATGGGCAGGTTGGTGCTCTGGTTTGGGCTGCATTTTAGGAAAAAGATTTCCTTCCTTTGAAAGGAAAGGCAATTATCTCAATTCTTCAGAAGTGTAATTATTGGAAGATTGCTAACCTTTCTGTCACAATCACACAAAACAAAAGGTTTTGTACGTGGTGGTTACAGACCGACATATCCAATGGACTTTAGCTGCTGTGATAACCTAGTACAGTACCATTTTATCTACATATTTTAAATGTGTAATTTATCAGTTGAAACATACCCTTCAATACATGTGCCATAAAAGAAAGGAGTGAGGGCAATTATGTAATAGTATAGTGTTTGTCTGACATGCCTTAAATCCCCATATTGTTATTCCTCGCTGAATAACAAATACAAAATCCCTGTTAGCAATGTTTTCCGTTTTACCAGTTTTATATTAGCTGCCTCCTTAAAAATTGCTAATCTAGATACTACATTAGTAGGATGTCAGTCAAACTGCAATCCACAGTGAAGCCTTCTTCATATACCAATTTAAATCATTCATGGTCCTTTCTTTGGCATTATTCAAAAGATCATAATAATTTTCTTGTGCCCACAGCACAAAAAAATCAATTATTTCCCCACAAAGACTTGAAAGTACTTAGCGAATGCTGTAAGAAAAGCTGAGGGTTATATCAAATTGAAATTGCACTCATTACACACAACACAATTAGTTGCCACTAGTCTGGCCGGTGCTTTAATTCTGAATGGCATATCTTTATTATTACAGAAACAAGCATGCAAATGGCATTGTTCAGGATTTGCAGAAATCAATAGGATATAGTGCTGTGTGTTTGGTGGCCACTGTCACTCAGTCTGCTGTGGATTTGAGATAATGTGTGTATTTGAATTAATGAAGGGAACGTGAGACATCATAAGTGACACCCAAATAAAAGAAATGGGTACATGATATTTGTAATTATTCTACTTGTGTTTTTGTTGTAAATACTTGTGCTTTTTGTTTTTTAATCAAAGGATTAATTGCATTTTAATAAGGCATTATGATTTTCAGAGCTTTAGTTAATTAAAACTTGTAGTATATAATTATGAAGTGATGCTGAGATTTGTCTAAAGATCACCCATACATTTAGAATATGTATATTTTTCCTTGTTAAGCAGTTGCTACATTTTATGAATTATATTAAATGTTTGAAAGATGATGGCAGTTCCAAATGGATTTCTGTAAATGGCAGCTCGGGATGTAGATTATGTTGTCGGACAAATTAAAGCGGAGGAACTACTGGGGTTGGAAACACTTTTTGGCTGTAGTGCTGGAACACTGATTTGCACAAATGTTAGCTTTCAGTCACAGGAGTAAGAACAGATGTATTTGTTCAATGTATCATATCATTCCGCCCATTAATTCCCAGTGAAATTGCTGCAGTTTGAAATTCTGAGGATAGGCCATAAAGACACTCTGGTGGTGTGTGGTAAAGATTATTTTCCATGTGACAAAAGGGTTTCAAAAGGAGGGAGGAAGTAGGGGTGTGTGTGTGTTTGTACAGAAACCTCTGTGTATCTCCTGGTCTCCCTAAGAGAGATGAATATTCCTGGTACAAAGCTTTAATCACTCACAATAGAACCTGGGACATATACATATATTCATATATATAAGGATTGTTTCCTGTGGGAGTATATTATGTCTGGATTGATAGACTAATTGCTAGATAGATAAAACAGAGTTAAACAGTATTAAAAAGTTAAAATCTCAATGTTTCAAATGAAGCTTTCATTTTGCAGTACTTTAAAAAAAGATCTCTTGCATTTATTCCTTTCCTTTTGTAAGCATATATTGAAAATAACAGCTAATTTTGCTCTTCTTTTATATGAAGTGGGAAAAATATTGCTTTATTGCTGAACGGTGAGAGGATTTTTCTTATTTCTTGTCAGCTGTAAAATGAAATAATACTTTTTTTAATGCAGAATAGTCCAGCACAGTCCTGTATTTCTATAGCACAGCCCCATAAACTAAGAAGGTTTTCTTATGATCTCTCTTAAAGTAAGGGTCTTAAATTAGACCTCAGCATTTCCTACCTGGAAGCTTGGCTCCTGCAGTGCACGAATGTTTGTTTGTTTGTTTATTTATTTATTTATTACACCCAGGTTTGCAGATACTTTTTGAGACAAACCCACTCAAGAGCTCAAAATGTTCCAAGGGAGGTAGGGAGATGAAGTCTGCAGAAAGAGCAAAAGAAAGAAGAATTCTCAAAAAATTTGCATTGACTTCACCACTCAAACCAGGATTTTAATAGATATCTATAAATGGATTTTAAGAAGGATTTTGCCATGTTTTCTCCCAAAGCTGATTTAAAATCTAATATTATTAGATTGGACACAGCCTTCATATTTTAACTGTCAAACCCAAAGTCTGAAAGGTGATTCATTCAACGCTTGCTAAAATATTTGCTCAGCAGCACAATAGTGTGTGATGGAAAATAAACTCCTCTGGAGCATCTCACCCTATCAGCCATGGCCTGCAGCAGGAAAAGAATGAGGGAAGGTCAGTCAATTATGTGTGGTAATCACCGTAAGCATATTATCTGAGACACAGATGTCTTCCCTGACCCCACACGACATAGCTATTAACCCCACAGTAGTATAAAAATGGGGAGGAGGAGGAGCCGGTCCCCTAGGTAAACCAGACCTTTTCAGGCCAGGCTTGTCCGGCGGCTCAGCGGAGCTGCGGAGCGGGCGCTGCTGTGGGAGCTGAGCCGCGCTCCGCGGGCGCCTCTCCTCTTCGGGGACCTTTCTATAGACCTAGTCATGTGAGATAAAGAGTTGCATCATTGGAAAAATGGGACTGGCAAATTGACTCGGGAGATATTTCGGGAGCGTTTACAGCCCTGGAATGCCAGGCGCTGGCCATGCTTTTACAGGAAAAACTTTTGTTCCTGGGTACCCCTACACAGATGATGTATTAGTGCTGATAAAGTATAATACCGCTATCATTCAGTCATCTAATGTTTCTAGAAAACAGAGATGATTTTCTCATTATACTGAGTAATGTGTTGATTACCACATACAGCTCCTTTGGAGTTCAAGTTCTGCGTATATTTACTTCAGAAAAATGATCAGCTGCTTATTCAAGTGAAAGGGATTTTTTTCAGTGTGGCTGTTCAAACACACGAAGTAAGCAAAGCAGTTTTTTACACTGACTGTTTAAACTTTTGAACTTGAAGGGTCATTTAAATATTTGGTCACCAAATAGGAAACATGCATCCCTCACCAGTTCTGAGCTTTCTAGCACCAGTCCTTAACCCTGAAAGTAGGTCTGTTTACTTCTTGTAGCCTTTGGAAAATCTTCTCTTTAGGTGATGCTTTGTACCCTTGGGGAGGCCATTTTGTATTTTCCTGCCAAAAAAGATAAATGACCATTTAGAAATGTAAGCTGTTCATCACAACATACAGTGAAAAAAGTCCACAACAGACCAGATTTGTGATTTTTCTCTTTGTTAAATAATGGATTGTAATGGCATTCTGGTCTAGTGACAACCTTGTAACTGAGATCAGACTGATCCAGTGAATACCAGAGTGTGAAAGGAATGCTTTGCTCATCAAATTTCCACAGAATGTAGCAGAGGAATCCCCAGGTTTCCTTTCTGACTGAAGCAATTATTAAAAGATATTCTCTTTGATACCGTCTCCTTTCCCGGGGTTAATCACTGTGTGAGTGAACATTTGCATGCATTGCTGAGCTACAGGTTAAAGACAAGGAAAATGATGGGTTGAGCACATGGATAAGGCTAACCATTGGAATACCAGGAAACTAAAATCTGTTAGAGATATGGGACTTTTCCATGGTGCAGGGTGAACACAGGTTGCCTCTTTGACTGACCTCAGGGATTACCTGAAAGTAGATGAGAAGGATGGTGGAAGTGCCTCACTAGGATAGCTGGGCTGAAGGGGGTGTTGCAGGTTCCCATCACAACCACTGCTGACCAAATTCAGCTGGAGTCCAAAGAAGAGATTTGGGCTATCCTCCTTATTAGTAAATCCCCTGTGGGAGTCTTGGCTATGTGGAAAGATACCATTTACACTTCCTCCTGTTATTGTGGTCAGTCTTGAATTCTGGGCCTCTAGTAGTCCCTTATTAAACTTCCATCCTATTGTCATTTTAGCCTCTGTCTAAATGTTGCTAAGTAACCTCCTGTGTCAAATACTTTTTCTGCTGGGAGAGAATCTTGCATCAGTCACCTATTGTGACTGCCAGATTAGATACCGTAATGCGCTCGACATGGGACTGTGCTTTACTTCTATCTGGAAACTGCAGCCGATAAGGATTTGCCAGACTACTTGTTAAGCAGCATCTTTTCCTTGAGCATATTAAAGCAGCCCTGAACAACTTGTACAGTTCATTTACTGGTCCCTCAGCTGATTTTTAAGTTTGGAGATTTAGGACTTCTTTTATTTTGCCTTTCACCTTTAAATCCTACCTGAGTGAGAAACTCAGGTGAAAAACACATTAGTCCACTTGCAAACAAATGGTAAAGGCTGCAAGTTAAGACCTTGCCTTTGAAAAAGAGAGCAAGCAGTGCATTCCTGGAGCTGTAGTGAGTCATGGGTTCTGTGAGGCTCTTTTATCATGTTGTCTTGTGGGGCCAAATAAAAGCCAAATTCTGATGATCACTTGTGTAAGTAGAAATCCGGAGTAATGCCATTTAAATAATATGTAATTAGGCTAGAGTGAATGAGAATGGAACTTGGTCCAAATTGATTATATATTTCAGGTCAGTTGACATAATGGAGCAGCCTTTTCTGTCTCAGCTTAATGCAGTGGTTCTGAAGAGTTCATCACCTGCTCTTGGCTCTCTTTCCTATTCCCAGCTGATAAATCATCTTTAATGTGTTTCCTAATATTACTTTTCCATGTGGTTATAGTTATATGTGACAGCAATGGGGGGTGGGGAGGGGAGAGCAGGCAATAATTTCACTGACACAGAAATTACTCTAAAAATGCATTAATGTGTCTTAAGTATAATTGACATACTTTGAAATATATATTGCCTGAAGGCAAAATTAAATTTTGCTAACCAAAACCAGAGGTAGGCAGAACTTCTGTAGCATCATTCCTGAATTCCTAATTAATAGTAATGATGATTTTGCTTGATGTATTTGTAAAATATCAAATTTCACATATAGAAATCATGTCTTATTCACCCATACTTTCTCAGTTTACCTTTTCTTATGTGACAGTTTATTTTTCTAGAGGAAATATTTTTTAAAACCCATAGTAATTTTAAATAGGTTATTTACTGTGTTAATACTTGTCACTTATCACATGCTCATCAGTTTCTCCTTGTTGATTTTGTGTTAACCCTATAGGTCACTGCAAAAGCAGAGCATTTTCCATGAAGCTGTGGGAAGTCAGAATTTGAATTGGCTTTTCTCCTCTAAATTTTGTTCTAATTATAAATAATTGTGGCCAAACAAAACTTTCTAAAACCTAAAACTCTTGCACCGAGGTTTTGTCATTTGCCTAAACCCTCTCCTGTATTATGAGAGCACTCTGAGAATTTTTGAGTTTTATTTATCCAAGTAAAGTTACAGTTGTTTTAGATACCAAGGAATTTAAAAGCACTGTTTTTTTTCATGACACTGAAGGAAAATAGATCTCTATGTACCTGATAAATGTATATTGGTTTCAGAAAAACCAGTGACTCACATGATGGCTTCAGTGTCAGACACTGCACATGTGAATCCCATCTACTACAGGTGTTTGACCACTCCACCTGCAGCACTGCTGAGAAGCTTCAAATAGCTGAAAACACAATATGGAACGGGGTGCCCTGCCACTCTCACCCCTTGTACTAGTTTGAAGGACAAAATAAAGACAAGTCAGCTCTGGCTCAGTGACAGAATAACTTCACCTGCATTTTTTTAATATAGTTTGGGCTTTCAAATAATTTAATTGAAAAAGACTGATGTAGTTCTATATGTCCAGAGATATAATTTTTTTTTCTCTGAGTGCTACAGTATGATCAGGAAAGTTATATGCAGATTACAGGAGAGGAGGGAATTTTCATGTCTAGTTTTTTAATATTGGATCCTGCAGGAAACAGAGCATTTCACAGGTGAGGTGTCCCAAACCAAAATCAAAGTTAGGTTGGCTATACCTACAGTGTAAGCAGGAGTTTATTTCTGCAAACTGATGTTTACAATTTTATGAAATGATGAAAACCTTTGGGAAATTCATGGATAATTACTAAACACAAGGGTCTGAATTTAGACAAGGTTAAATATAGGTGTAAGCTCAAAAATATGTCTGTACCAGCCCAAATTTTCTCAGTATTAAACATTTCTGACTACATCTGTCATATTATTTGAGTCAAAATGTATTTTCAGTAAGCCTCTAAGTTAAAGGGTAGAAAGGTTAAGTTGCTGTCATGCCAATGTGTGCTGCCCCTTCCATTTTTATGAGAACATTTCACCTGGGTTCTTGCCTGTGAACATCTATGTTAGGGAGAAAAGTATGGCTTGGATATAAGAGCTAGGAGTAATTTTTTATCTCCTACTGATCTGTAATCAAGCACAGTAAATACAAACACTGGGCCTGAACCTCCTGTGACATTTGATAAGACTTTGATTGTGAGTCAAAGTAGTCAATTTTTCTTTCTGTGAAAAAGTTGCACTGCTAGCCAGGAGAACATCTGAAATTAAGTGGATACGAAGTGTACTTCACTCTGAAAAAAAAGTCAGTTTTTTGATGTGGTTCATTTGGGTTTTAAGTAATATATTGACAGAATAAATTGTGTTGTTCTGTCTGAGAAGAAATAGGGATTGGAGTACCTCCAGTTAATAACTGGCCTCAGAGATTCCGGGTAATTTTCTTCTTTATCTGTTAAAAATTAGGCAGAAACAATGAACTGGGAAATTTCAAGTTCTAACACAATATGAAATAAGAAAAACAAAATAACTTTCAGTACTGTTCAGCCCCCCCAGTAAGGGGAGAGGCTGTCGACCACTTTTGAAAAGGTCCTCAATATAAGCTACCTAAGTGATGATCTTACAGGGAGTACAAACTGACAGAAGAAAAATCTGGAAGAGAAAGCTTAGAAAGATGAATCACGGTTTTGCTCCACTGTTGCCTGTGTGATACTGTCCAAGAAACAGCAAATTGAATGCCAGACCTGCAAACTCCTCGGTAAAGCTAAGAAGTGTACAAAAATACTGGGTTTGGACTTCAGTATAGGGTCTGAATTGTCAAGGTATGGAGAATTTTGCAGAAGAAAACAAATAATTTTACTGACCTCTGCTGTATTCAAGATCCTGTGTAAGACTGATCCCAGAGCTCTGAGTTACTAAAGGTTCTTCATCTCAAATGTTCTTGATGGCACTAGTTGCTATCATCAAGGCCTATTTAAATGCCTCACACCACATTTTTTCCAGTAGTGTTGTGCTCATGCTGGGCTTACTGTAGTGTAGGGTGCAGGTGCCCACACTGCTCTCTCACAAGCTGGCACGTTGGCCTTTTTGTGATCCCCTCTGTCCTCAGCTCCTTCTGCTCAGTCACTGAATCCTTTGGCTGTTACTTGACCTCCCTGCTACCTTCTCCTCTCACTCTCTTTCCTGCTGCATCAGTTCTTCCTCTCCACAAGACATTCAGATTCAGAGAGTCTTTCCACATTTCTCTTCCATGTCCTTTGCACATGCCAAAAATGAAATTTGGAAGAGTGTCACTGATGCTTGCACCTTCCATGCATATCCTCTCCTGATATTTGTCTTGCACATCCATAGGCAATTTGTGCATTGTTGCCTATGGATGCCTTTCCTTTTCCATTGCTTTAAGCTGACTCAGCTGCAAAGGTATGCAACAAAACAGCTGGTTGGCTTCTTTTCCTCCTCTGCCATTAGCAAACCATGGATCAGCTCTTCTAATCCTTGCACAGGTTATATCATTTACCTTTTTCCCACAAAGCACTAGTCCTTTCTGACCTCTCACTTTCTACATTACCCTTTATGACAAGCACCTCATCTCGTTAACAGCTTTAAGCAAAAAGTTGTTGTCTTGAAGAAAATATTCATCAAACCATGCCTGGAGAAAAAAAAATTGCAGGCAACACTGCATATTTTTCCACTAGAAAATTACAAATTTACTTTTCCATTCCTTAAATCATTACCACACTTCTTGTCTGCCATTCAACTCTTTTGAAGATGCCTCATCTTCAGTATGGCCAAAACTTCCCTCTGTACTCTGGCTTAACTTTGTCTCCTGTTCTTCATTACACTGACCAGCACTGTTACCATTCCTGTGACCACAGACCTGCTAACCTGCCATTTTGGCCCTCCAAGAAAGCAGCCAAATCCATCTTCCTTTTGGTAGCAAAACAAGGAAAACTCTCATCTAAACTTTTATAGTCTCTTGCACTTCTTTCTGCTTTTTCTCGCTCTTAAGCACGTGTTGTGTCTCTTTGATACACATAGAAAACCAGCCATAGTCATGCCTAGTATTCCATGTACTCAACTGTACTCATTCCTCCTTTCCTCACACCTTCCACTCCAAGCTTAGGTCCATCAAGCAGCAGCCTTGCTTCCTAGCTGTCACCAGCCTGCACGCTGGTCCTGGTTAGTAGCTTGTCTGGACATCACCATTTGTTTTTAACACAAATTAACTCCCAGTGGGCACGTTTGTAAGGCTCTCTTATTATTCAGCCATTTCTGCAAAAGCCACACCTGCTACAGCAGCACCTGGTGGAAACACCCTGGGCTCACAGTTGGCACAGAAGATTTTAATACCATTAGGAGAATGGAGAGCAGCAGGAAGGGGTGCAGACCCCACAATAACAACAGGCACATGTGTCTTTGATTTCATAATTTTTGTTTTCCAGCTATTTTGTGTTGCCTGAATTATTTGACTGCAGCTCTGGAGGGGGGGGGGGATGCTCTGCCTTGAGCAGCACAACCTCTGCAGGCTCCTAAAGCCAGTGGAACCCTCTGTGTGTCACTGCAGCAACCTGACTGGCTCATACCCCCATCCATGACGGTGTGCATCCTGGAAATTGTCTGTGTTTGCATCCATACTCTTCACCCTTTATCTCATACTTAGTGGCATTTCTTTCTCAAGCAAGAATGAGGTGATTAAATCCATCAGCTGCAAAGTGCTTGTATTTAAAATGTGTATGTCACACTTGTTTTGTGGAAATTTCACAGTCAAAATATTTATATTAATGTAATGATATGTTTTTCCTCAAGAAAACAGGAGGTTCAGGGCAGACACAGACTCTTGCAGCTGTAAAGAATGACTGCTTTCCAGAAAGATATAATCCACTGTGGTTGCAAGTCTTGCTTTCCTCTTTAGGTGATGTCAACATTTCCACGAGCTACATGTGTTGTATTCATAAGTGGTACTTAGAAGTACATGTTCTGTAATCTCCTCCTTACGCCTGACACTTTACACGTGTTTATCTACAAGGAGTGGTGACATTAGCTTGCTAATTTTGCCAGTGTGCTGTACCAGTGAGGGTGCAAAAGACTGAGAAGGATATTTAAACTGGCAAAGAGAGAATTATTGACATTAGCTACAAGTACTTTGTAAGACTCTGTTTTGGAATGTCATTTGTTAGAAAATCTTTGCTGCTGAAAGTCATCCATCATTCCCAGATGGACCTGCAAGACTTACAGAAAACTCTCTTCCCAAATCCCACTCATTGCTAGGGGCCAAAAGTACTTACTGTGCCGATTTGGTTTTGGAGAGAGTTAAGTTCCTTCATAGTAGCCAGTATGGCACTGTGCTTTAGATTTGTGCTGGAAATTGTGTTCATAATACAGGGATATTTCACTGTTTTGAGCTGAGCTTACACAGCACCAAAGTCTTCCCTGCTTCCTCACATCACAGTACCAGTGAGGGGGCTGAGGATGCACAAGGAGTTTGGAGAGGACACAGCTAGGGCAGCTCACCCCAGCTGACCACGGATATCCCATCCCGTGTGACATCATGGTCTGAATAAAAAGCTGGGAAAAGAAGAAGGAAGGGAGGGATTCTCAGAGTGATCATGTTTGTCTTCCAAAGTCACTGTTATCCATGATGGAGCTCTACTGTCTTGGAGATGGCTGAATATTGGTTGCCTGGAAATGGGAAGTAGTGAATGTATTTCTCGTTTTGTTTTGCTTGCACACATGGCTTTTGTTTTCACTATTAAATTGTCTCAATGTCAACCCACAAGTTTTGTCCACCCTTTCTGTTCTCTGTCCCATCCTACCAGTGGGAGTGGCTGTGTGGGGCTCAGTTGCCAGCCAGGATGAAACCATGACAGTCCTTTTTGGTGCCCAATGTGGGACTCAAAGGGTTTGATAGATTTGATTGGAGAGTGTTAGATTGAATTTAGAACTGTTACTGCTGTTTCATTAGTAAGTGGCAGGCTCCTGTGCTTGCCATAGGGTTTGCTTAATATAAATTATTCGAAATAAAGGCTGGATAATATGCTAGTTTTACCTGAGATATAGTTAATTTTCTTTGTAGTAGCTAGTACTGGGCTGTGTTTTGGATTTGTCCTAGGAACAGCATTCATATAGCAAAAATACTTTTAGTATTGCTGAACAGAGCTCACACAGAGTCCAGTTCTTTTCTGCCTCTCACCCCACCCGTGAGGGGACTGGAGGTGTACAAGGAACTGGGAGAGAACACAGCTGGGATAGCTGACCCCAACTGACCAAAGGGATTTTCCATACTATATGGCATCATGCTGATCATACACAGCTGGTGGAAGAAGAAAGAATGGGGGAGATGTTTGGAGTTTTGGCATTTTGTCTTCCCAAGTAACTGTTATGTGTGATGGAGCCTGCTTTCCTGAAGATGGCTGAACACCTGCCTGCCCATGGGAGGTAGTGAATTCATTCCTTATTTTGCTTTGCTTGTGCACACAGCATTTGCTTACCTATTAAGCTGTCCTCATCCAAACCCACAAGTTTTGTCACTTTTACCCGTTTGATTCCCCAATCCCTCCAGGGGAGAGCGAATGAGTGGCTGCATGGTGCTTGATTGTTGGTTGGGGCTAAACCACAACACTTGGCATTGGCAAACCAGATATACTGATATTATTCCCTGAGAAGAAGTGGAGTGTACAAATGATATGATAAGACACGGTTTTCTTGGCTGCTGAATGGACTTCAGTGCTGAAAAAAAACACTCGTGCCAGAACTCCACCTACACACTCCCATGTATCCATGGAACTCAGCTTTTCTTTGTTAACTAGACTGTATGCATGATATTCAAATGGTGAAGATCCTCAGCAAGAGCTCACACTGCCCATGTAAGTGTTTTTTTAAAAGAGGCAAGCTCTTACCTCTCAAACTTACATTCATATGGTATTGTTCAATATGTATGGCTGGCTACTATAGAAAGCAGCAACAACAGGGTACAATGCACTAATTTTATCCCACTTTGGCTTTGAAAATATAATCAGTACTTACAAAAATTGTAAGTACTACAGACTCATACTAGTAGGTTTATTCAAAAATGGGAGTGCTAATACATAAGAAAAATAGCTTTGCTATTCCTGACTGGCTCCTATTATCACTGTTATGAGAGAAGATATACCTTTGGCCACAAAAGTATGCTGGAGCATAAATGCATATATATACACATACAAGAGAGACAAGATTTAAGGTGATGATTCTTTTTACATTAAAATAAACTTTGTTCTTTTGAGTGGCACTGGTAGAGAAATAAGTGCAAGATCTATGTCCAGTGGCCAAGTCTCATCTAGCTAATGAAATTATAGCCTGATAAAATACTGATAAACTGCCCATTTCACATGATTCCTGTGTGCATTAGGCAAAAAATACAATCACCCTTAATACATTATGTATGCATAATCTTACCTCTAAGGGCCTATTGTAAACAAGTTGTTAGATTAACAAACATAGTAGATAAAGTATCATTGTCGAGTGATCGTTCATTCAATCAATCAATCAATCAATCAGTCAATCAATCAGAATAATCACAGGCTTCGGAATTTTCCGTATGAAAGGCAATTCATGAAGTAAGAGGGTTTTTTTCTCAGGTTATGCTATGGAATCCATTTCTGCATATTACTCTTCTGAATGTTTAATTGCCTATCATGGAAAACTACAAAGAGAAAGACATGATGATTTTGACACTTTTTGAGGGGAAGAAGGGCTACACAACTGTGTTTGATTTCAGCTGGATTGAACATGGTAAAAACACCATTGCCAAATCACCAGTGGCAGTCTTGATAATATCTACCATGTCCCTTTTTGTGAAAATTTTTGGGTGCATTTCAGACTGCTGCAGCCTGCTCCTGCCAGCCTGAAAGTTTGTGCAGCCTCCCTGTGCTGAAGGTGTTGTGTCAGCACCATGTCAGAGCATCTGAAGCCAGAACCTCCCCTCAGGAGTCCTATCAAATGTAATTTCTCACAGTCAAAGCTTCCTTGACTCTGCAGGGATTCATCTCATCCTCGTCAAGATGACACTCTGTCGACTTTGGGACTGTCACAGCATGTAGATGCATTGCAGCCCCCCAAGGAAAACAAAGGAAAAAGATAAGTCCTATACCTACCCTGAGGAGGGCACCTTTGCAAATGAAAGCAAGTAAGCACTGCCCTCACCTCTCTTTCATAGCCCCTTATGAAAGATGGTTGCAAGATGGTTGTAGCCAGCCTCTCACTGCCTGATGAAATAATGCTCTGCTTGAGCCTGACATCTTAGCACAGCAGCAATGGATCTTAAAGTCTTGTTATTCCCAATGAACAAAGGGCTAAATCTAGTTATTGCCTTTTCTATGAATACTTGCTGAAGTGCAGTTTAGTTAACCTGTAACTTGTTTGGGTTGACACACTCCCTTATCTAATAAGATAATGTTTCAAAAATGTGCTCCAGTCCTGGCAAAAACTTCATACTCACTGAAATAATGGTAGTAGTGGAAGAGGTGATAGAAGATTCCTTAGCAAGATGGGTAAGAAGAAACAGGTGAAATGATTGTATAGAGAAATGCAGACAGCTTCAGACCTGTGCAAGTTAAGAGTATCAAGTAAGAATGAAAGTTCTCAATTCTTGTGGTAGAGTTCAAGATCTTTGGTCACTGATGGAAAATGATCTAGCATTTTTTATGGGTCAAGGTCAGAACTGCACAGCTGAGACACATTTAGGTGAGATGGAAAGATTCATTTTGGTGTAATTAATACAACACAGGAGTGCAGTGGGCATGAAAGGCTTCTGCTGGCATTGATGGGTGGATTAAATCTTTGGCTTTCATCTCATTTAAAATGGAGCTGGTTAGCAGCTCAAAAAAACAGTCTGCTAGAAGATGCTGATTAAGTGCGTAAGTCCTGGAACAGTACTAGGCTGAGACATATCTGCCAGACAGCATCTGTTTTGATGGTTCATGCTCAGTGTTTAATAGAACACTGAGTCGTCCAAAACGCCTTGAGGTAAAATAAATTGTTGCCAGCAGCTTGCTCTCTCGCTGGTTTAGTACATCTTAACAGCGATCTTTTGTCCTCAACTGCAAGGTGATTCCTAGACACGTCTTCCAAGGTTTTGTTTGCAAATGACAATCAGTAATTTATACAATAAGTGTTTACATTATTTGCAACAATAGAGAGCACTGGCAATAGAATTGCCATGTGGAAACTAACTGATTATGTCATAAAGGCACAATTTGTTCAACAGGCAAATTAAAGCATCTATGCCCCCTGCAAAATCCCGATGAGTGGATTTATTTGGGTTGGTGGACATCTGGTTAATCCTAGCTGTCTTCACTTGGATGCTGATGTGAATTCCTCACATTGTGAGGAAATTTCTTGTTAGCTGTTAGCTAAAACCAATGAGATTTGACTGAGCTTTCTGTACCCATGGAAGGCAGCCAGGATGTTGTTTGGAGAATGCATGCAAAGTGTTTCCTGAGCACTTCTCAGCTGTTGTCTGTTCCTGATGCTCTGGGTACAGGCAAAAACTCTCGTATCATAATTCATAGGGAGGTTTGATGCCTTTGTGGATGGAGAAGGCAAATTAGTATTTTCCCCTTGATATAGGCTCTTCAAAGCAGCTGTGTTTTGTGTTTAATTGCTTAAAAAGAGAGGTATTTGTGTCTATTCCAGTCGTAAGTCACTAGTGCTGGAAATATGTCTGTCTTCTTTGGGGCTGGAATGTGAAAGGAGAAGTGTTGAAAGTGAGCAGAACATCTCAACCACTTCAATTCCTCAGTATTCCCTTAACTTTGTCTTTCAGAACGGTGACCCTGATGTAGCCTAGGCAGGGCGTTTTTCCCTTGCATCCATCTCCTTGCTACTGATGAAGATCCCATGGAACACAGCTCTCTTCATTACTGAGGCTCATGAGGAACTGCTGAGTGGAGGTGTGTGGATTGGCACTTCTTTCTCTTCAACATTTAGGAAAAGGTGATCTTTCACCAATAACCCTTCCTTGAGACACTTTACAGGCGTGGGATGGCAAAGGTTCTGTGTTTGTTCAAAATCTATGCGAGGGCATTAGAAAAAGAAAAATTAAATGAAAAGCTTTCAGTGTGCTGATCTGTCTTTAGCATATGACTTTACTTCAGGTATCCAAAGAATGTGGCTGAAGTTCTCCTCATGTCTGGAGATGAGTCTGACAAATATGATGTAAGATCTATAAATAGGGGGAAGCAATTGGAAGTGGTGACTGCTGTTATGTTGTTCCACTTGACCGAGTGCAATTTTTATTACTCATATTTGCAAGATGCAAGGACCCCACAAGGTTGAAAATGTGAACAATTTTTCTGCCATTCAGTAAAAAATCCATAGCAATATTTGCATTAAAATGTTGCTCATGGTTGGGTATGGAGCTCCAAAATTTACTGATGCAACAGCTGTCCAAGAAATATTGCTAGAGATCTCTGCAAATATGGAGTTGAGATTGATGGTCAGATGGAATAAATCCAATTTAATATCTAAACTGTCACAAACACTTGGAAAATCTCTTCTTGCTACTTATTGGTTAATGTTAGTGAAACATTACTAACTATGGCATGTTCCAGGCAGGCAGAATGTTGTAAATATACTCTGCATATATTTGATAGCTAGCAGTCCTGAACACACAATTTGCACAGAAAACATAAAATTCAAATGAAAAATATATGGAGTTTTTTTGTTCCAATTAACTCATGACCTTTAAATGAGTACTCTCCAGGCCAAATGAAATAGACATTAGAGCATAAATGATTGTTTAGGATTTGAGAGCTCTATACTTTTTAGAGTGTGCTCAGCCTATGACTGAATTGGATTACTGAGGAAGCAAAATGCAAATCTCCTTTATTTTTTGGTTCTTTGGGAATACCGCTTTCCCCAGAAACCTCATTGCAGTTTACCAAAGCTGGGGATAGAGGTGGATAATTCAGTAATCTAAATTAAGAATTATTTTATCTATTCTGTCCTTTTAAGACATGCAAATGTTGAATTTTTAAGGTATTCCTGAGCACCCCCTGCCAAGAACTGGTTGTCAGAGGTTCTCAGTACACACCAAGACCACATCTCATATTTAGAGAAGAAAAAGGACAGTACTTGAGAGATGTCACCCATTAATATGGAATGTAATAAGCTGATTTGCAGTGGAGTTCATTTGCACATAAATACATAAACAACATCAAAAACATAAAAACAAAAACAACAAAAAAACCCCTTGACAAATATTTATCATTTTTGTAGAGTAAAATAAATAATTTCATGCACAACAGAATCTGTTTGTATTAGCAATTACATTTCCCTTTACTGAGCTTATAAATACATTCATACATACACACACACACACACACACACACACATATATATATATATATATATATATATGTGAAGAAAAAGGCTTTGTAAATATCCATTGCATTATCTTGGAATTATTGGCTGCGTAGAATGTTACAGTAGAACACAAAATCTTCTTGTCTGAATTACTGTCACCATGGAACAAATTGGAAAAAATATTATTTTGTGTCAACCAGTTGCACCCCACTGCACACATGGATGTCTCTTAAAGCCATCAAGATAATATCTGAGCATGTAATCATAGCTGGAACAGTAAGGAATCCTCTTTTTCTGCAACAACCAAACAGCACATTGAGCCCACAAAGACATGACCAACACTGTCACTCTCAGCCAAAGTTAGAAACTAGATTTCTGCCTTATGGCCTTTGAGATATCTTTTTTTCCTCCCAAATGTGCAGGCAGGAAATTTCAAAGACAACCCTAGCATACTGAGTAATTTGTGTAGCTAAGGCTAAAACTGCAAGCTTTGCAAGTCAGTAGAAATTTCAGGCCAAAAACAAAGATGGCCTAAATTATGTTTAAGAAGTATTTCTAGTCTATACAACTGTCCATTACCAGTTCTTTTTCCAATCTTCTTCCTATTATATGGATTACAAATGTAATCATTCCTGCTGTATTTACTATACTAAAAAGTTTAATTGCTTTAACCAATCTGGCAATATGTATTTTATTCAGCATTTGATGTATAACTCTTAAACCGTACCAGCTATATATATATATCAAATTATGTTTCTAGCTAAAACTCTGCTTCAAGGAAAGCAAAGTGGCTTTTTTTTTTTTTTAAATCTTAATTTGCAAGATGCTGAATGCTCTAAGCACCCTAAAATATGCGATGGGTGCTCAGCACCATACAGGAAATCCTCAGCTCTTGACACCATCCATTTATTTTCTGTTCCATCAACAAGTTTCTGTTACCCCTAATCAACAAAACAACTCCATATTTTGGTTTGGCATTTTTTTCTAATTTATGACATTTCCTATTTTGGTCAAGTTTTGTTGGGGAAAAGAAAAAGCAAACACAGCTTGTAAATATAAGTTGCCTTTACTTTCACCATGTTTTCTTGCTTATGGTCCTGACTTTAATATAAAGTTTTGTTGTTTAGTTCTGCTTTTAAAAGCAAACCAAAAATATTCTACACTGCAAGAAGTCTGTGGGTACCTACATGGAACAAATGCATTTGTTCTCTAAGTGGTCATTTTCCATAAAAGCACATTAAAGTACAATTTATCCAGTTTACAAAAACACTGTAATATTTCTGTGTTTAGCATTATGTTCATGGATGGATGACTATTCTACAACAGAATGTAGTATTTACTGTACTTGCAATTTTCCACACTTTCTGGCCACCAGTAGCTAAGAAAGATGAACTGTGAACAAGTCTAATAGATCCTGGTCTATTAGTACACTGTAGTTTTATTTTTTAATAAACTGGCTGCAAGCACAGAGAAAGAGCATCACTTTGTTGATTTAAATGAACTTTTGCAGCCCAGAATCTGGACTTTGTTTGTTCTGGGCATTTATGAAGCTGGATTAATTATTTGTTACTTCTGTTCAAATATGGTTCTTGTTAAATTGATTCAGGGCAAGATTTTCAAAACCTCATTGCTAGGAGCATTGCTGTCTGGACAAAAGGAGAGGGGAAAGGAGCTGTACTGGCTCAGGAACAAGACAGGGATCAGAGAATGGTTTGACTGTTTTGGTGCACAGTTTGTGTTTCTAGGAACAAAATTACCCACTAACAAAAGCAGTTGCAGCCTAACAATAGTGTTGAAATTATTTTGCCATTAACATAGATAGAAAACATTGTGACTTAAAATTTGCATCAAGACATAGACCATATTCACAGCACCCTTAAAATGCTGAATGTAGCATCCTACTGACTAAACTCAGTCTTTGATGAAATTTCTGGTACATCCAAAGGACTATTATTTGTACTCTCTGTCTACAAATTAGCACTTCAGCCTCTTCTGAGACCAGCAGACCACAGCAGTGTGGACACAATGCATCCAAGCATTGCTATTGTAGGCAGAAATCCAAAGACCTACTTCCTTCAGGGAAAATTGCACAAAATTTTTCCTACTCCATTTGTGCTGGTGCATTGCTTGGATTTGATCAGTGTATCTGAGTTGTTAGTAACTGTTGTCTTGAATGCCTATGTGTGTTTTTAGTTCCAAACAAAGGGGGGGGGGGGAATCATGTGGTTTGATATATTCTGGGATCTCTTCCCACAGATATTGAGAAATGGAACATCGTAGATCAAAGGAAGGAAGCCACGGGATTATGCAAGATCCATAGTGGTGCACCCCCAGCTTTCCTAGCAGCTTGTTTCTGAGATACAGATATTTTGAGCACTAGAAGGGACTCCCCACGTGTAGAGAGGGTAGTACCTTAGAAAGCTAGTGAATTATGCATAGTTTTTAAAAAGACTTTGTCTGCATTTTGTCTTCGTGAAAAATACTATCGTTTTCCACAATTTTCTTTTCTTTTGAGATGCAATTGTACATATTTTTAGTATCTCATCACTGTTACAGGGAAATGGACCAAGCTGGTTGGGCAAGATTTTATAACCTTGTACAAACAGCAAAACTGAAGGTCATATGAAGTAGTGCTACCATGAGCAATAGAGAGTCAGTAGTAATTTAATTAGCTGCTTATAGCAGTCATAGCATGAAAAGCCAGCTGTGTAACTGCAGCCTTTACAATTTCCAGCAGAAAAGTAACACCAAAACAAACTCAAATATATTCTTCAGGATTCTCAAGTCTAAGGGCATTTATTTGCCTTTAGTAACATGAATAGTAAACTCCCCAGAGGAGTTTGCTAATGACTACATACACTTGTTATATTACATATGCTTATGATGTTGGATTTTAAAATAAATAAATAGAGGTGTGGATGTAATGAAGGCTTTCGGCTAGTGTGGAAATGGAAATCCAAAATAACTTTGAGTTTTCACCGCATGGAAGTGTTTTTGAAAGGTTTTTGAACATAGATATGTTCCCCATAGTGGGAAAGTGGGAAAGCAATTGATCATCATTGTAAGAGCTAAACACGGCAGCAATATTCGTCATAGTAGAAGCAGAAATGGAAGCCCAGAGGGGACATGCACTGTGGCAGTGCCTCATGGCAATTCCTGGGCAGTCTGAGGTTCCTTCCTGTCTTCACTTCTTACCAGTGTGACCTAAAGAGCCAGAGGAATGCTGTGAGGTATGATGCTGTTGTGGGATATTTGACAATAACAACATCTTCTGGAAGAGAGGGAGTTCAGGGTTTTTTTTTTATTCCCCCCAAAACTACCAGGTTGGTTTCTACTTTTTGACAAGAGCAGTCTTGTGTGAGCTCCGAGGTCGAAACAGGCTTTGTGCTAAACACACAACTTGGTTTGCTCTTCTCCTTTGGATACTTCTCAGTGGCAAAAATAATATTGCCCCTCATAACCCTGCAGACACCACTGGGAGTACTGGGAGCTGGAACTGTCACTGCCAGCCATGAGAGATTCACAAGTGCACAGCTCATTTTTGGAACTAATTAATTATGTCATGAAAGGGAGATTTATTCTTCCCCCCTCCTTCCAGCCCCCACCTTCCCCAATCCTTGTTAATCTTGCTTTCTGGATAACAGGGGGAAAATGAGGAAGGTGTTTAGCAGTCTCAATTGTCTCTGTGATTCAAACCACAGGATGAAGCCAGATAGCAAAACAAGTGCAGATCAGGCAAAGACTGCTGGCTCTGCTTGTGCTTTCTCTGCAAGAATCAGTTTCAAATATTAGGTGCATTTTTTTTTCCTGTTGCAATTAACTAAGAAAAATGTTTCAAAGCTGTATAATTAAAGGCCAGCATTTTATTCGATTTTAAAATAGCCTTTATGAAATCTACTCCTGCCACTGGTAATTACAATGTACATCTTAATACACCTCTGCTAGGCCTGAGCTGGAGATAACAGTCCTGTGTGTATTGCATTTGGCTTGTGCATAGAAGGTAAAATCCTTTATCTTATCTCAATCTCCAAACAACCAGCCTCTCTTCCAATTCAGCCCTAATCTTCTTAGTAAATAATACTGATATTTTTCACCATAACAAAAATGGAGCTGCCAGATTCAGACTGATAACACCTCTCATTTACACACCATTCTCTGTCAAAATCTGCCTGATTTTTCTTAATCTCTTTAACTCATCAAAAAACACTTTTTTGCATTCAGCCATGGTAAGTTCCTTGCTACCAAATAATATTATTATAAATAAATCTTGAATACAGCTGCCTCTTTGGGTAAATACTGGAACTCTGCTCTTTTCCTGGCTTCTTTCCTTTCATAGATAACAAATTATTTTTGTTGACTTTAATTTTGCTGTAAAATTTGGTATTCTAACAAAATTACCTAAAAGGATTGTTTAACTGAGATCATGCCTAAAAGTGCTTTTTTTCCCCCACAGGATGTCACCTCAGTTCACTTCTCTTGAGAATGCTGTCTTTACACTGCCATCCTTTCCTTTGCAATGGCTTATCTTTAAAACAAGGGAAATGATAACCTAAATATTTGGAATTTTATAGCCCATTAATTATCTCTGTATGATTTCTTAAATTGTAAAAAAACACTGCTGAGAGAACGGCAGGGGAAAAAAGTGGATATCAGGACTTCTGCTTACAGTGACTAAATGGAAAGAATGTACTTAAATGGGACTAGCTTATTTCAGCAGCCACCTGAATTCTAAGTGACACAAACATTGGGAACCTGTCCTAATATGGCAAAAAAATCCATGTTAGTAAACATTAACTCAGTCGTTTTAAACCAAACCTCCTTCCACTCATTGCTGTGCAACAGACTGCAGGATATACCACACCACCAATTTTGGATTTCCCCAATCAGAGAAAATAGTCTGAAAATCTATAGCAGAATATAGCTCAGCATTTCCAGATGTTACAGCTGGCAGGAATAGGTATTTGTCTTCTGTAGAGCCTGTGGACCTGAAATGCTAGTTCTTTCCTCCACTAGAATTTGGTGGGATTTATTAAAAGCATGGCAAAACAGGTTTTGTTCTACTAACTTTAAGGAGGTTTTTCCAGGGTCATTTTTACACCACTCTTTCTTACTTATTAAAGGTTGCAGAAGTGTTTTTCAGAAGCAAGGCTGCACATGTTCATTATGAAGTTATGGGATCCTATTTCAAGGCTTGAAACGTTGCTGATATGCTTCCAAAGTGCTAATTGGGCTATTTTAATTGGAAAACACCTACAACATCACTATCCAGGTCAGGATTATGGAAAGGATGAATAAGATTCTTTAGATAATCTGTCATCATTGTATCAGTCTGAGAGAGGTAAGAGCTTGTGATACAAATGAGTACCTGATACCTTGTAAGGCTGGTGTGGAATGAGGTGTGTAGTTAGCAAGGGATGGGGAACGTGAGTCTTGGCCAATAGATGACCACTGGCAGGGCTCCAAAACTGGTCCCTGGCTGCTGTGGACCACTGCTCTTGCTTCTGTTACTCATTTGGTCACAAAGGTGTGATGCAGTGCCGGAGTTCTTTAGAAGGATGCGCTATATGAAGCTGAGACAAAAAAAAGATCCCTGCCTGACAGGCTGACATTTAGGTCCAAATATTACATATATGTTCCCTGAAAGATGTAAGTAGTTCCCTCAGTCTGACCAGTTGTTAGTACTGACTCCTGATAATATCCATCACACAGGATACACAAAGGGTCAGAGTCTTACTATAGACTTAAAACAGAAAGCTTACATCCTGAATGTGAGTTAAAGTACACGTGTTTATTTTCTAATGACAGCCTCAGCATTTATAGGCATCCCTGACTGAGTTCTTGTTGGTTTAGTCTTTATTTTCTCTCTCATTTTGATTAGCCTTCTCTGCACCTGGGCCTGTTTTGATTTATCTTGCCTGAGACTGTTTAGCAGGACTGTATTATCACTTACAGTGAGATCTCAGCAGAGATTTTCATAATGAAGCTAGTTGTCCTTTATACACCTAAAATACACCTCCTGACGCATTCCTTGTGTGCCCTTCTTTACTGCAGTATCTCACTTCTTGCTCTCAGCTGTACTGTGGCAAGCAGCTAACCCGGGGTCCCCCTCTAGCTCAGTCTTTTCTAACTGATTCCTAATTTTTGTTATTAGTTTCCAAATGCATTATCTTCATTTGGGGAAAAGTGACTAGCTTCATTATCTTCAAAATACTACTTCTCATCCCTTCCTATTACACCTGTCCTTACTGTCATCCAGCCTTTTTCTGTGTGATATTCTTCTCTCCTGTGTATTGATAGTGCCAACCTATGCAGTATCACCACGTTCCAAATATTTGTGTCATGATCTTAATTGAAATAAGAAGTAGATCAGACCCAAGACTGATCCATAAAGAATTCCACTGCTAACTGGTAACCCTCACGTTACTTTTCCTTTCAACACTATCTTTTGCTGTCGTTCCTTGAGACAGTCTTTACCTATCTTTCAATTCCTCTACTAATCCCTATCTTCTCCAGCTTAACAAATAATTTCCCATGTGGCACCATACCATACGTATTACTGAAGTCTAGATAGGTGACATTGACTCCTTTTCCTTTGTCTAGAAAATCAGCTATCTTATCAAAGGAAGCTATTAAGCTGGTCTGCCTAGATCTCCCTTCTTTTATTATATATCCTACTGCACTATATCCAATAGTGCACGATATCCAATAATTCCTTTACCTCCAAGCCTTTATTTATCTGTTCCTTGTTCTAAACATGTTCTAAAATGTGGCAAACTTTAAAGGTTAGGTTAATGAACCACTCCTGGCCAAAATATTATTTTTTCCCCTTTCATTTACTATATTTTATGTTCTCTGATCATATGGCACTATTTTTTTATGCCTCTAGGGTTTGTTCCCACTTTTGGCTTGAAAGACAAACTTCTCAAGTTTTTGACTTCAAGAAATTCAAGGTCTAATTCTAATTCAAGTCTCTCAGTTGTTCATCATTCCACATGATCTAAAAACTCAATTGCATTAGTTCTCTCATTACTAGAGAACATTTGTTCTGTAGTAATAAGTAAAATATTAGTTGCAGCATTTTCCAAAAGCCTGTCACTTAATTCAAATTGCTTAGCTCATTACACGTTTTTGTCTTTCATAACCAGATTTTCATTTGGCCCATAACAGTTTTGATGATGGGTGTTAGTGTTTTGCATTGATATGAAGAGGTGGTTTTTTGCTTCATCCTTCATAAATGATATCAAATGGATCCAGATTACTTCAGACAAGATATATAGGAGTAGTGGGGGATCTGACTGTGAAGGAAAGGAAGCCTAGAATTCCTATGGGATGTTTTTCTAAGGAAACTGAATAAAAATTGGAAGTAAAATTGGGAAAATATTTTCAAGTTTATGCTTACTGCATTCAATTGTTTAAGACTACCCAAAGCAGGGCAGGAATATAATTTGCTGAACATCCATTCATGTGTACATTCGTTTTTACAGCAGGCAAAAAGAAGGACACTATGAAATAAATGACAAAAAATCAGGACTAACCCTGAGGTCTCAAGTCACATTGCTTCTTATTCTGACTTGAAAATCCCACATAAACTATCCCGATTTAAATATAAGTTTGACTATGTACTCTCATCTCACTCAGCATTAACAGAGTTTTCACATGAATGTCTGCAGAAGGCTGGCCAAAGGGCAGATCAGACAACACTCCTTGGATAAGCTTACACTTGCAAACGTTTCTTCTTATTTTAATTTTTTTTTTTCAGCTACTCCATTTGCCTAGTTTTATTGTTCTCCTCTTCCCCAGTAAGCTGTTAGTTAAAGACTATGAATCCAGTTTCCCCTCAACTATGAGTACAGCTTCCCTGAATCCAGTCAGGGAGATATACTCCAAAAACAAAATTATTGCAGCACTCTGTGCTCTTTTAAGCTTCTCAGGAGTTCCAGAGTTAACTGGTCTGTATCTGATATAATGTATGCCTGTTTCAATTGTGTGTGTGGAACTATTCTCAGCCGTACAATCCATGTATGGCTGGTGAGCTGATTTACAGAATACTTTTAGCAATTTTTCTTAATGTGAAAAAACTAAAGCACATTCTCAGTACGGACAGAAATGTGGATGTTCAAAAGTTCATTTCCTGACCAATATTTAAGGATCAAATGCTGTTGCTGATTGGACTGGTCCCGTATTTTTAGAGACTCTTCCACATGTCAAAGAAGACAAGTGAGCATGCAGCTTTTGCATATACTTTCCAAACTTTGAAGTTTCTGCTGCATTGCCACTGAGCAGGAAACATCCAAGTTCAAGTGGGATATAGGATTGTTTTCTAAATCTTACAGTCAGATTAGACCCCAGAGACGTGATTACGTAGCTTTATTCTCTCAGTCCCCATGAAGTTGTGTTCTCATATCAAATGTGATGTGTTTCAGCTTACCACCTACTGTACAAGTATTCATCTCATTGTTAGAAGATACCAACAAAGTGGTGCTTTGTTTATTTTTACAAGTGTCAGTTATTTTTAGCGGTAGTGTGAGTGTGACACTACTGCCTTTTCCTGCGAGTCACGGGAACATGAAGTTCTACATAACATTCCTAAACATTGTAAGGATGAAAGAGCCTCCAGGCTTTTTGTTAAGATCAGGATGGCATTTTGTGTTGTGTCTTGCTTTTGAAGAAGGCTATTTTTGCTGTGAAGTGCTGCTCTCTTCTTTTAAGAGAAGTGGGTGTTCTGAGTGCGAGTTTCGGTGATGGCCCAAAGGCACAAATGCTGATGAGAAAGCAGAGCCACAACACCGTGAGCTTGGCAGGCAGGGAGCACCAGCCCTCACCTGGAAGGCTGCTGCCATCCAGAGTGGTCTGGGACAGAGGGACATCAATGAGCCAAGAGGAATGCCAAAAATTGGTGAGAGGGATTTGTAAGGAACCACCGCCTTGAGAAGTCATGGTTCTGGTGAAACCAAATTGCACGGCAAACGGTCAGCTTGATTTCACCTGAAGTTTCTTTTGAAAGAAATAAAGGAAAAAATATCAAAATAATTCATTTTAACATTGTTTGGGGTTCATTTTTCACTTGAAATTGTTTTTTGCTTTTATTTTCTCTAATAAAATTGATTATATATTGCAGCACAGACGCAAACATTAACTTTGAAATGGGGTATCATGAATGATCCTGAGTGTTTTTCAAATAGTTCTTTTCAAGAAATTTTGAAATATCTGTATTTTAATCCTGGCACAGAATGAAACTCTTGTCACCAGAGCTCCTTCCGCATAGCCTCAAGGTAAGTTTGCAGCTGGTCTGGGAAGTAAGTATTGAATTTGGACTTGTCTCTCTGACTAGCTCAGAAACACTCATGTTTCTGAACATGGTTTCTTACATATTCTGTGATTTCTAAAAAAATCTTGATCTATGGTTCTTTAAAGTCACCAGAAACCTTTTCCTTGGCTGGAGCTTGGAGTATAGACACAAAACTTTTGAACACCTCAGTAGCATCACTATCAGTATTTCTTTAGTAGGGTGATACACAAGGAACTCTGGAAGACATTTGTAAGTAGACGTTACTGGAAGATGAGCTGAGTTGAGTGATTAAGATCCTTCTGGTCTTGACTTTAAGTACAAATGAAATTCAGACTTATTCTCCCTGAGCCATTAAAACAGTATGCAGTTGTGGCTGAAGTACTCCTTCTCCTTAATTTTTTTTTTCTTTTTTTGCAGTGATTTAGCAAAAATGCATTTTGCATTAGGACTTTCTTTCACACTTGTATAATTTATGCTGTTAGGTGGCCAATGTTTTTAAAACAGCATAGCTGTCAATTGCTTGTGTAATGGCACATTTTGTAATACTATCAGATGACATATAACTTGTTTAATTACATTGCAAAAATATTGGAGAGAATTGCACTATAATTAAATGACAATAATAATGAGACCAATATTAGCTGCTGCCATGAATTATGTAAGAATTATATATTTTTCAAAAAACCTTGCCTAGTGATTGAAAACACATTTCATTCAAAACTCTGCTGATGGTTTTAATATTTATAAAGATATCAACCTTTGAATTCACATTCAGATGTTTATACCATGCCCAGAGAACATCAACATGTGAGAAGTTTGCTCAAGCTCTCTGAGGTTCCTTTAAAGACATTTTATTAATTACTTAAATATTGTGCATTTTTGATCACTCTTTTTGTTTGTTTCATATCTCGTTGATTGACAAGTTGTTAAAAAATTCAGGCCTGATAATCTAATAGAATTGCATTTCCATGTAAATTTTTTGTTGACTGTTGAATACCGTTCAGTGCTATTGTCTCTTGATGAGGGTACATCTCTTCAATATAGTCCAATTAATGCCTTTTTCAAACAGCAACACTAGCACTAACTTATTTTCACTTCTGTAATATCAGCACCTACTTACTTTAACACCGCAGCAAATAACTTCTGTTGTGTTTTCAACAGTCAGGTTCTGTTTTTGCCTGTACCAGATCAGCCTCCCATGGCACAGGGTCAGAATTGGATTTGATCAGGAAACCATCCTTTGCAAATCTGTTGGAGTCCTTTGGAGAAACCATGGAGAATTTGCACAGAGGGGGTCAGCTGATAAAGTTTTGGTTTTTATTTTCAACAGCATTGTTCCACAGAGGCTCCTAAGGAATTAAACCGACATGAAAGAAGTGGTAGGAAAAGAGTTTTACCCTCTTATGCTTAAAGGAAACATAGTCTGTGAACGACTCATAAAATTTTTAAACAAAATAATATTTCTGATGAAGTCTCATAAGTTTCTCTCAGAAACTTATTTGTAAGGTACTGCATGTTTGTAAATTATTTAGAAAAGCAGTGGATGCCAAGGTATCTAAGCATGTTATTGGTCTGAGTTTCTCAGGAATGTAAAAAAACTGTATGTGAGGAGCTTCAGGAGGAGGTCATGACACCACATGTCTGAGTAATAAAATGCTAAAGAAAAGCTGTATTAAAAATATATAAAGTCATTGGCATGGACTTCAAATCCTGTAACTTCACATATAATGGGAAGGGAAGGGAAGGGAAGGGAAGGGAAGGGAAGGGAAGGGAAGGGAAGGGAAGGGAAGGGAAGGGAAGTTGATTTAACACTTGTGCTCGAGGAACCAAGAATTTCTCAGTCTAGGAGATAACTAAGTGGGATGTGATGGAAATGTTTAAAATCACAAATGGTGTGGAGAGTTTTCAAGGGTTTTAACAGTGGAACAGTTAAGGGGAACACATGAAATAAACAAATGGGAGTACAAGAAGGCAAAATTATACTCTTTTCTCAGTTCATAAAGTGCTCTTACTCATTTGTACAGCATATTGTGGATGTTCACATTGATTCAAAGCAGTCCATGAAAGCTGTTAAAACAGAGGAGTCACCTCTGTCTCAGAAGTCACTGAGTTGCCAGCTGTTCTAAGGTGAGAAAGCACATCTGTAAAGCAATGCCCTGGGCTTGCACCATGTGAATTGCTGTACTAATCGACTTCAACTGATACCAAACAACTGGTGCCAAAATAACTTCATGAAAAGTGCTGAGGGAACATCAGCCTGTTAAAACTCCCTTAAACCTTTAGCTGAGTTTTGTACAAATTCTTGATAATGTCCTTTTTCTGTAGCAGGTGGTAGAGAATAGGTAATTTCTGAACCAGACCTCAGAAAATTAGCACAGATAGTGTCAGATCTTAAATGTTCTCTGGTTTGAAGAAGGTGAAATTATAACCACAACCCAGAATGGATGTACAAGCTGCAGAGCTTCTCTTTTGTCCTTGTTTTATACTGTCCCCATTGTATAAATTACCAAGGCTGGATCCTATGTCAGAAAAGGCAGCAGGACAGGAGGGTTCAAGTTCTGTGAAATGCAACCCTTAAAATTTCAAAGTGAGAATAAAAAGAGAAAAACCTAATTCTAAAGCTCAAAAAATAGTCTAATTGGAAAAATAGGTTAAAATATTGCAAGCAACTGTTTTCCATGGTGGTGCTATGCTTGATCTTGTAGTATGATGATAATGTGAGGGGAAAGAGTTAACTGGCAGACTTGCAGAATACATTTTCAGAGGAATAAATGATAAGGTAAAGGTTAGGTGCTCATTTTTTAGAGCTGTGGAAGTGGCAATAAAATGGCAGATGAAACTCAGTGCTGATCAGTGATACACATGAGAAGAAACAGCCCTAACTTTATATATGCAATAAGGCAACTAGCACTGGACAGGCAGCTATTAAAAGAGGGAAAATGCTCTTTCGAATGGTAATGCTTTTCTCAGATAAGAAATGTCCTTAGGTAACAATGTAAATGGAAATAAATTAAAACCTGGCTACTCCAATGTTTTGCACTAGTAAAGAGAGAAAAAACAAATAATTGCATGTCAGGATGTTCACTCACCAGGTTACACAAGGAGCATGAGCCTATTTTGGAACCAGCCTGCTCTCTGCTTATTATCTCCGTCAGACATTGCAAATATGCAAAATACTCTGGTCCGTGTTGTTTTTGAAGGATGGTTAAAGCAGATGGATGAATTGGTTTCGGTGAAAATAGAAACTGGCTTCTAATCTGGTCCTTTATTTTTTAAAGTGCTCTCTCTCTGAACCTATTTTTCTGAAGTTTAGTAAAATCTAAGATTCACATGCTTCTGCATTTCCTGTTTTTGACCAATAGAGGAAACAGAAACACTGAAATACTGTAAGATGTTATTTTTAAAATATTTACATTCAGCCAACCAGGAAGTTCTGGAAATCTTGCAAGAAGTCTAATCCTGTAGGCTATGTAATCCGAAAATGGTCGCACGAGTTTGTCCAGTATTTCAGGTATTTATAGTCCTATCTGATGAGGATCAAACATATAGAGAGAACTCTCTGTTAGTGTGAAAAAAAAAAATTTGGCATGTGTTGCCTGTGAAGAGCTTAATTCTCTGCTGGGAAATATGCAGTCACCCAAGCTGCAGCTGAGTGCCAAATGCCAAGGGGCCGTGGGGGAGGCTGGGTTGCCACACGGGATGGGAAGGCTTGGTGGAGGAAACTGGAGCTGCAGCTGAGGACACCCATTGCTCTCTGCAGGGTGGCAGGGAGAGCAGGATATCGGCACGGGAGGGATGGATGGATGGATGGATGGATGGATGGATGGATGGATGGATGGATGGATGGAAGGAAGGATGGATGGGTGACATGTGGAGCCCCAGTAAGAGGATTACTGGGCAGCAGAGGAGAAGCCATCAGCAGCAGTGCAAAGGCTGGGATCCTGCAATGCAGGATGTGTGTGGGACAGCAAGTCCATACATGCTGTGTAGCAGAAGGCAGAAGACCCAGGGAGCTGAGGAAAGTGAGATATGGAGAAAAAAGGATTAGACCAAGAGAATTTTGGACTCCAATGACAATGTTGCAATATATCCAAGGAGTGTCACTCTATAAAGGTGTGCCATGAGGTGGGCGGCAGTCAGGCAATGAGCCTACAGGGAGTGAATGTCAAAAGTAAATGTGATTTACTTTGAAGTATGATAGAGATCAACAATTTAGAATGGAGATATCCATCTTAGAGAAAGAAAGGAATGGACCAAAAAAAAAAAAAAAAAACAAGCCTTAAGTTTATGTTGCAATATTCAACTTTCTTCTTCTGTACTTCTGGCTTCTCAAGGGTATTCTGCTCCTTATCCTGCTGGAAATGGCTATTAAGAGTTGTCCAAGCAGGAGCAAAAAGTGCATCAGTGAGTGGTAGAGTACCAGAGTAGCTGGTATGTGAAAGCTGATATTAATTTAGGGATGGTACTTAACTGCCTGTGTATTTTGTGATTTACTCTTTAGTTCAAACTTTTTCATACCTTGATTACTGATGGTATGAATGTTAGGCTAAAGCAAGCCAATGAACTGTTCAGATATGTTTAACATATTGGAGGTGGATTTGCTTCATGTGACTGATGAAATGTATTCCATATTGTGAAATATCATATGTTTTAAACAAGTTTTTATGGGACTCTATATGGAAATCTCTTCTGGAATAGGATGAAGCCTGCTTTTTTCTATGGCATTAGTAAAACATGAGAAAAACATGAGAAACTGAAAGCACAATAAACCCCAGAACATTTTGTATCATTCACCAGAATAAATTTTTAAGCTGTTTCATCATCTTGCAGACCAAAAAATGTGCCTCACATCAGCTCCAATCTTGTGTATTTCAAAAAATATCTCTTGTAGGATTAATATGTATGAGCACATTGAACTGTCCTTCAGTCGGATATGTAGTGAATGGGAAGGGAAAAAAGGAGGAATTGTTTTTGTTAGTTGTGTCTAAATAACAATAAGAGAACTTGAAAATCCTATGGGCTCCCTAAAACTTGGGTAGTAAGACAACTAGCAGCAGGAAGCCACCAAATCCCTTACAAAAAGGTCCCCTGCCTTCACCATTTCTCTGGGAAGCACATTCTTGACTTCCTACTCAGCCATGCCTGTGAGGCAGAGACCTTCCCCTCTTGAATCACAGGCTATCTGGGATCTCTTTAGAGCCACTGCATCCACACTGCATTTCATTTCCAGGAAGCTGTCACAGATACCTTGAGTCTGTGAGATTATCACAGAGCTCATCATTACCAGTGCCTCAAGAGATGATATCTTCCCCTATTCATAGATATCAGTCCTTAATCGTCTGTCTGTGTGTGTATTTCACCATCGGCACAGCAATACACTCTTATGGATGGCGTTGAAAAGCAAGTCACTTCTCAGCTGGGATGTGACACACTGTTTGAATGCTGGAAAATTATCTAGCAGTGATAAACTTTTATACCTAGAGATTGCCCTTCCCACTACATACTTCATTGCTCATACTGACTCCTTCCAAATGACTTAAACTGCTGGAGCCACCACCAAACCACCAAACGTTCCATTTCAAAACTGCAGGTTCAACACATTGAGCAAGAGTTGCCTTCAGAGATGCCCCTGTTAAATAGTAAGGCCAGGCTCAATCAATATCTCTAAACAGCATTAAATGAGAATTAAACACCATGCAATTGCTTTGAACAGTAAAGTGAACTAGAGTTTCTCTCCAGTATTTGTTAAATTTTGTGTCAGTGAAAAGATTTTCTATAAGCTTTTTAATGAGCTGTACTTTCTGCATGGAAAAACTTTCACCAAATCTGTATTTATGCTATTATAAGTAATACACACAAATCAGAATAGTAATTCCTGTAATAATTAGGCTATAGTATATAGCTTTAATAAACATAATGACAAACATTTTTAATCTGTTCACAGTGGGGTTTTTTAAATAAATATTTTAAACAGGGAAGTAGTTATTTAAGGCAAAATACTATGGAAGAATTTTGGGAAAGAGTGAAAAACGTTAGAAGATACTAAGTGCATGAAAAATTATGACTCATGGTTTTATTGCCTAATAATAAACTAATACAAAGTTGCTTCAAATTTACAAAATGCTCTCTGAAGTTACAGGTCTCCAGAGACCCTGTCACAAATCAGAGATATTTTGATAAGGTGAAATGGAGAAAGAGATGTGAAAAGACAGAATAGAACTATTACCAGTAAGTATGAAACCAATTAGCCATCTATCAGTATGTAAATAGACTATCCTATGTATCAAATAACCATGCCACGAATCATTATTTGCTTTTGTGCTCAAAGTAGAAGTCGGTAATGACTCTCAACAGCATTTCAGGCACTCATTGCCTGCTCAGAGGCAATATGGTAATATTAAACACAGAGGAGACAATGGCAGTGGGCAGTCAGTAGGGTACAGTGTGGGCAATGCAGAAAAACTAGGATGGAGAATTAAGAAGGCATTGGTTGGGCTTTGGAACAACTGGAATTTGATATGGGGGAGGAGGACTTTGGTGAAGAGATTTAAGACAAAGACTCCAAAGTGTGGGAATTGGCTTTGTATGCAGAAGCAGGGATTTGAATGTCAGGGAAACCAAAGAGGTGGAGAGTGGGTGCAGTGGGTGTCAAAGCAGGTGATGGTTCAGAGTTTTTGATCACAGAACCACCAAGTGATTAAGGATGAAAGGAACCACCAGTGTGGTCATCCAGTCCTGCCTCCCTGCTCAAGCAGGGTCATCCTAGAGCACATTGCACACAATTGCATCCAGACGGTTCTTGAATACCTGCAGTGAGACAGACTCCACAGCCTCTCTGGAAAATCTGTTCCGGTGTCCAGTAACCCACACAGTAAAGAAATTTCTCCTCATATTCAGATGGAACTTTCTGTGCATCAGTTTCTGCCCGTTGGCTCCTGTCCTATTGCTTGGCATCACTGAGAAGATCCTGGCTCCTCTTGACACCCCTGATTCAGATACTGATAGTCTTTGATCAGGTCCCCTCTGAGCCATCTCTACTTGAGGCTGAACAGGCCCAGCTCCCTCAGATGTGAGATTTTGTCAGCAATAGAGAGATTTTACATATTATCTGGACACAGATACGGCAGAAGTGTAATGCAGGCTGTATGCGTGGCTGGAGAGTAAGTCAAAGACTGTCCTCAGTTATAAGTCTCAGTGTCAGAGAAAATAGTGGCACAGATAGTGTGGAAGACATCAAAAATATTTGAGGAAATATGAGGGGCTTGTTTTTTTGTTGGAGACAGGCTAAGGTCCAGGGTTATGTGGATGAAGATAAGATAGGATGATACCTAGCAGAAATAAATTTCTGAGCCATTGCCTCTTAAGTGAGGCTTGTTACACATTTGGCTGAAGGAAAAGTTTGTGCTAAAAAGAGACATAAGGAAAGAACTATGAAAACAAAGACAAATATTACTTTGTGGTGGAGAGGATGTCTAAAGTTCTCCAAGGATACATGAAGGTCATGATGATAAAAGCTCAGCAAAGGGTTTATTGAGAACAGTTCTGTGAGATTAAGGAAGTCATAAACATCTCAGTATTGGATCACTGGGGATGAGTTAAAGCAGAAATTGATGGAGAAGTTTAATACTCAAAGTTTTGTCATGCAGGAAGAACACAGAGTTGGAAACTATCTTTAAGAAATGGTCAGTGGATGCATGCAATGGAAAGTAAGCAGAAAACTGGGGAAATAAGAGACAGCAAATATGGCTGAGAGTGGTGGGAGACAACATGAGCAGAAGATATCTGGAGGTAGAAAAGAAGAAAGAATAAAGTAAACGACAAAACCAGAATTGCACTCTTCGTTGCAAATTAACCACGGCTGTATTGATCAGTTTCATTTTCACTCTGTAGCAGAGTTAAAACTTCCATCTGTGGAAGTCCCTGGGATGGGGAAAGCCTAACATCCTTTCCAAATCAACAGAATTTTCCTGACTGAGAAGGTAGCAAGTGTTTTCTGTAAGTGGATATATTTCACTGTTCCCTTCACTGGTATCTTGAGTAACAATTGCTGGCATTTTGTCCAGAAATCAATTTGTTTCCATATGAAGTTTCATAAAACAGGGGTCTTTTTGCCTAAAGGAAAGAAAAAAAATTAAGCCAGTGTTAGAAGGAGTCTTCTCATTGAAAATGGACATGCATATTAAAACCTAAAGCTGAGATGCTTCTAAAACCTCACAATTTCTAAACATACATTGAAGACAATGTATACAAGGCACAAAATCAGGAACCCAGAAATTTTTAATCATTGATTCACATATTCAGAAATGAAACACTGCTCCACTGGCTGTCAGATGCACCTGAGAAGCACCACCTTTGTAAAACTGTGGCACTCCACCTGAGGTGTTAGGAGAGAAGAATAGCATATCCAACTGAAATTACAGGAAGAACTACGGGCAAAATGTAATGAGATGATCAGTGAATGCAAATGAACCCTCTCACTTATGACTGTGATAGAATGACTTCTCTGAGTAGTACAAAAATTTCACATAGGTTTTTAGGCCAATAGATAAGAGCATATTGCTAATTTTAAAAGACAAATTACTTGAATAATTATCCTCCTCTTTGAATATTTTCTTAATTACTCTCAGCCATATCTTCAGTTTTAAAGCAGAAAGTTAAGTGTAGGACTGACAAGCTAGAACATGTTAAAACTCTGCAGGTATCCAAGTCAGAGCTGCTGATAACTGTAGGACCGGTATGTGGGAAAACTTCCATTTACTTTCTAGATTAAAAAAAAATAAAGACCAAAGAATCAGGCCTTACATATTAATTATTCAAAGCTTACATTTTTGTACTGAAGAATCAACCAGCTGAGGGTGTGCATGTGTGTGTAAATATACAGATAGCCAGGGGAGCAGATAGAATAAAAATGCTTTTTTTCTTTACTGGCCGAAGTAGAGACTTTTCTGTCCCTGATCTCCAGGAGGTTTTGCTCATACAGCACCAACACCAGTTGTTAGCTGTCCCTGACAGTGGGCTGAAATGCACCAACATGGCAGGAGCTGGGGACAGGTGGCACTGAGCAGAACAGCTCTGCCACACAATGATACACTTGAGCTTTGACAGAAGACTAACCCAGTGTCAATCATCCTGTCTTTGCCTATCAAATGCACATCCTTCCAGAGGCGCCTGTGGTTGACACTGGCACCCCAAACATAGCAAAAGGTTAATGCAATGACATTTCAGAGATGACACATTGTCAAAGGCCCAGCAAAAATAGCAGAACCAGGCTGTGTTTGGGAAAAACTGGTGTGTTTTACAGGACACACAGGGCGACAACATTCCCAGAGGGGATAGGTTGGATAGAAATACCCTTGAAGGACCTTGTTCAATGAAATCAGGAGTTGGGAATGGATAACAGCATAATAAGATCTGGCCAGGACCCTGAGGTTCTTTCTTTTCCCATCTGTGGAGAAACAAATGTCCTTTTGCCAGAGCTCTGGCTAACCTTTGCCAGAGAAAAGTGCAGGAAATAGAATGGCAAAACTTTTGGAATCTACAAAGCAAGCCCTCCATTTAATTACAGGGATTTCCAGGGCAGCTTATGACTATAAAATGTATAATAACTTATTTTCCTTCTTAGGTAAAGATGTGTGGCACTCCCACCCATTTTCAAAAGGGATAATTGACAATTAAAATATTTCTGGAAAGGCAAAAACTGCATATTTAGAAAGTCATATTTCAATATGTATCCCTACCCAAACAGATGCTATGTGCATATTTTAGCGTTCAATTTCGGTTGCTCCCTCCCTATCTCCATACATTTTACATTGTTTCCATTTTTCCTCTGGCTTGGTTGTTTTTTTACCTGTCTCGTGTAGAAGGGCCCCTCTCCTGGCATCTTCTTCTAATCTCACCTCAGTGAAATGCAATGTGAACATTCATATTTGTCTCATTACTGTGAAGAGCAAGTATGTTGGGAAGAAAGTCAAATTATTTTCTTTGTCCCTGATCATCAGCAAAAGAGAAATTGGAGCTGGGACTTTTCTATCACTTCCCATTGACTACAACTAAGCTCTGTTGACCTATTGCAGTTACAGATAAAGTCAGTATGTCTTATTCATTTATTTGTTATTTCTCTGGCTTGTTTGTTTGTTTGTTTTTGTTTATTGGAACTTCAGTGCTGTCTGAAGACATAATAAAGTCATAGGCAATCACTGGGGCTAATGGTAGAAGAGGAAGCTATTTCAGAAAAATTTGGGAGGTGAAATAGAAATCAAAATGTCCGGTGATAAAGGCAAATAAATTTTATAAAAAGAGCAAGGTTAGAAGGCAGCTGTCTCTTCCCTGGAGACACTGGCAAGGATTTAATGGCTGCTGTTATTGAGCCTGAGCTTCTTTTCCTTGGCATCTGGAGTAAAACTTCCAGTGACCTCAATAAGAGTAAGATTGGAGTCAATATAAACTCTTAATGTTGTCTCCTGCAAAGCAAAGTGCCACAGACTGGCCTTGCTTTGTGCACTGATCATCAGCTACTTTATCCCACCAATGTACTTTTAAAAATGCAAATATTAGGAAGTGTAATTTCCATTCTAATGAGTGTTCCTACTTTAAGAGATAAGCCCAAGCCAGATGTTCATATACAAAAATTGCCCTTGAAATATAGGGTAATGTCTTGTTTTGACAAGACATTACAATATGCTCCGTGGTCAAAGGAGACAAGTGGTCTATCCCTGGGAGGAAATCCCTTCCTCTGGTCTAGGAAAAAAATTCTCATTCTAGGAGGTGTTTTGCCCTTTGGGGTTGCCCAGCTCTCTTGCTTGGCTATGGAGGCAGTCTGAGCAATGCACAGTCCAAACACCTAAGGTGTAGGCACTAACATTCAGGTGAATTAAATCTTAACCTGTACTGAAGTTCCACTACAATGAATTTTCATCTCCCACATTCATCACCTTTCATGTCTTAATCACTGTCCTGTAATAAGATTTTTGTTTACTTCTATCACAGAAACATCTACAGGAGAAATTTCTGCATCTTCCAACAGTTTTTCTTTCTTCCTCTTTGTGACAATTTCAGAAAGAGAGATCATCATCATTTACCAGCCAAGGATCTGTTGATTAAACTATTTAATTAGACATGAAGGCAGGGAGTTATGTCCACACAGCACATATATAGCTGGGTGATGTGTGTTCATACCAGTGGATTATTTTATTTCCACATGTGTGGAACAGTGTACCTTAACAGGTGGTATAAGCATGCTTAGAGTCCTACTGGTAAGAGAAGTGTGGAAATTCTTATTTCTCAGTCTTGCTCCAGGTCTGAAGGCATTGACAGTGGCCTTGTGCTTACCCATTTTTCTGGCGAAAATATTCATGTTGTAGGTGACAAGGAACTGTAGAGGCAGGCTGCAGTTCAGTATTCACTTTTAAGGATAATATTAACACAAAAATATCCGGCATCTAAAAAAGTTGATGTCTATCCTCAAAAAAATCAAAACGTTTCAACTAAAATCAGCCCATCTGTCAGGTCCAAGCAGGAGAGATCCAGTGGTATTCTTGGACCTATTTACATTTAAGAAATTGGAAATTATGTTCCAGACTAAAGAATACATTGATCGCTCTCTTCTCGTGCTTGCTTATGGACTGAGAGATCTACACAATTAAATTATTGTTCCTCAGGAGATGATTCATAATCTCTAGAGTCAATAAAGTTTTACATAGCTTCAGGTTGAAGGCTGTACACTAGCAGTAAATATTTTCTCTCTGAATTATGGAATGTTTCTATAACTCAGCTCAACATAATTGAGGTGTTAAAACTCTCCTTCTTTTATGTTTGTCTTTGTCTATTCTGAAATAGTCATGAAAGTTTGGTAAAGGGCAGGTTGCCCATCCTTGTGCACAAAAAGATTTATGACTTACCATTTGTTTCTTGAAGAGAAACTGTTCTGGCTGCTGAACAGTTCTTCAAGGCAAGCAGAGGGCATTTCTGAGCTTCATGGGCTTAGCTTGCTGAACCTGCAGGTCACAGATGCTCTTGTTTCAGCATTTCATTGTCATGAGAAAAGTGACAGAGTTAAAGGTCTAAGTCATTTGCCCTAATCAAAGTGTTTCCACTGGATTTTCCTGTTTGTGTTTTATTAAGCAGTGCATTTAATTTTGGAAGGAACATTTCAGGGTATACATTCTTAAATTTTGCAAACTGATTTTGGAAAAGAAAAAAGCCCTTGTAGGACTATTCAGCCAAAGAGAGATTTTTTGGTGTAAGATGAAATCAACCAAATAAATAAGGCAACGTGCAAAAAGAAGTTTATAGCTGCTCTCCTCATTGACAAAAAAACCCAAGAGTTATAATGTAATTATAGCTTTATGTCGCTTTTAGCAGGGCTCTTGCAGCCAGTTACAGTCTCCTGTGTCTGTTCTCAGATGTGCTTACACAGTCTACATGTGTTCTGGGCCTGCATTGCAAGCACCAGGATCATCTCTAAATGAAGGAGACATGACTGTGTGTGCCATGTAGAGTCAGTTTTCCCTGGGTTGTTTACTCTCTACGGATATATTATAATGATTAACTAGAAAAGCTGCTACTGAATGAATGTGTAACTTATGTGTCAGGATTTGGGATTGTGAGCTTCTCTTCAGGGGCTGTGAAGCAGTCGGATGCTGCCTGAGAAGACTCTTTGGACCTTACCAGGCCCTGAAATTCTTGGAAGAATTCCTTGGCAATGGCTGAGAAACTGGGTACTTGTGCCTGTTCAGTCTTCCAGAGGGTGGTGTTTAGACAGACCCTTTATTGTGTCTTGTTTATGCATTTTTTTGGTCTGCAGAATATCAGGAATCTTTTAGACTTAGCAATGAATTTTAACTTTGAGTCGCACTGCAAGGAAGTGAATGCAAGTGCCTTTATTAATACAGATTGTGCAGCTGGACAGATGTAATGGCATGAAAACAGCATGCTGCTAACTTGCTTTTGAAAAGAAACTTGAAAGAGTTTGTATACAGTGTGACTATTACATTGTACAAAATTTTCTTTTGAAGAGATGAAAAAAATATTGTTATGCTTAGGATTTTCATCTGCCTATTAACCATTCCAAATACAGTCCTTGTTAAATATATGGGATGGCAAGCTTTTTACAGAAGGAGCTTCTTTTAAAATTGCTCAGGCACATAAAAGGTTGCCTTATTCTACAGACTAGATGTCAGCTAACTCAGAACATGATTTTGCATTAGGATTAATTAATATTATTTTTCACAGCCTGTGTAGCAATTCTTTTCTGTGTATACAAAGAAAATGTATGCATAATTGAAACACTAACTTAGAGGGATGTAGTATGCAAAATCCACTACAAGGTCAAATCCAGCCCAAACTTCCTTTTTCCTTTTCATTAATATTTTTAGAAGGAGTCTTCAAACTTGTAGGTGGTGACTCAATGGGATTTGATATGAAGATGTGACACCTCATCTTAAATTCCTTAACCACATTTCTTAAGTTGACAGGAATGTCAGGAAGTGTGCCTGATAAGGCTTGCTGTCCTCTCCGAGCTGACTAATCATACATGAAGTCTTGGCAAGAGATAACCAGGTTACAGTAGAGCCAAAATGACATCACATCAACTCAATTTCATATCCTGTAGACACCAGTGCCTATCACCACTCCAGGTTGCTAACATCCTTGACACACAAATGGTATTTTCAGTCTCCGATGTCCCCCTTTTACCCTGTGTCTGTCACTCTGGGGTAAATCAGGAACAAATTTGTCACTAAATGTAAAGAACCATTAACTCACGGACACTTTGTCATCTGAAGCATAATTTTCTGTGCACGGCTTGCCAATCCCTGAACTCTAGCTATTTGCATAACAGTTTGCTGTACGAATTTATGACGGAGGATAGTGCTGAACTTGTTAAAATTCCATGTGAATCTCAGCACAGAAAATGGACTGGTGCTTTAAATCTTGGAGAGTTGTTCACATCAATAATGAATTTCAAATAATTTATTCACTTCAAGTGTAAGTGGTTGGCATACAGTCCTTACAGCTGGTTTGTTGAGATAATTGATTTCCATATAGTTTAAAGATGGGGAAAAGAAACATATGACAACTACAGCAGGTTTCGAGGCAATTGTGAATGCCATATCAGTTTAATTATAGCTCCATCTTTAGCTAACATGGGTTCTGTCCTATTGGAATGAAAATATCCCAGCAACTTGAAATGTAACAGTGATGAATTTTTTATGTTCTTCTACCTACCTTGTATGCTCGCTTAGGGCACTGTTACAAGTACACTTCTAGCTTTTTTCAGTGGATAGTTAACATGACATGCAAGACTGGTCTGCATGACACAGATAACTCAAGGGAATAGCAACAAAGTAAATGAGATGCATTAGTATCTGGATGTGAACTGGGGGATATAAGTTCTCAGAACTTCTTGTTTAATTTATAGAATTGGTTTTTTTCCCCTGTGCATAAGATTTCAGAACGGTAATCGTATTCAGGAAATGAGTTGTTCCCACTTCAGGTACTAATATCAATATGTAAAAGATAATCATTAACCAGATGTACTACTCAGCAGTGCCTATTATATGTAAGCAAGCTAGCTGAGGTGATAAAAGAAGCTTTTACTTAAACTGTAGTTATATTGACCATGGAGACACTGGGAAAACTGTGAGGTTTTTTGTTTTGGTGGGATTTTTTAATTGACCCCTCTATGCATGAAACAAGGGCTTAAAGAAACAAAGAGTGTAATAAAAATTTGCTTTACAGCTATGAAACACCCCCGTTGCTGAGGTCCTATCTGGCTGCCCCTACGTGGGACCATTTTAAAGGAGGTGAGCTGCACCTCCATATTCCCACAGGGAGGACATGTAGAGGAGCAGAGAACCAGGACTGCTAGAAACCCCAAATATCATTCCATTATTTCCTTTCAGATAAAAATTGATTCACATAAATTGTAAGTAGAGGACCTTTGTTTCATTCTTACTCCATTAATTCCTAAGTTTCATGGTGTAGTAAAAAAAATAACAGACAGAGTGTCCAGTAAACTTTCAAGCAGTCGGGAATTCCTTACTCTGTTGTTTCTACTTCACCTGATGTAACTTCCCTGATTACAATCAGGGTCCTGTGCTTAAGTTCCAATGTTAAGTTGAAGCAATTCCTGTGGGCTGAGGCCATAGTTTTGTTTCAGTTTAATAGAAAAATTATGAATATATCACAAATATTTTTTCTGGAATCTGAGTATGCTGGAATAAACGAGAAAGGACTCCCCTCTGAAATGAGTTATAAACTGTAGTGGTGAAATACAGGCTTCAATGGTCTAGCTTGATATTGATGGCACAACATTCCCTGCCATTAACTTTTTTTAACATATATATACAAACTTTTATTTTGACATTGTTAAAGACCAGAAAGCTCCCCTCCAGCTTCCAAGATTTCTTTAGGGGTAGCTGTTGAGGAACTGCAATTTAAGGCAAAATACTTGGTAAAAAAAAGAGAAAAGCCCAAGTCTTCGGATATTTACTTCCAGCTCCAATTCCAGAATATTAGATTTCTTTTAAAATGAAGCACAACAAGTAAGATGCTCTAAAAGATCCTGCAGGTCGCTGACAGTCACCATATAAATATTTTGGGATACACAATTGCATTACAACTTTGCTCCCTGTTTGTGGCTCAAATATGTAGCTTTGATTCTGTAAGTGTGCATTATGAACACATATTCATAATTTGGGGTTGGAGCTTGGACTGAGTCTTGTCCCTGTGGGGAGCCACACCAAAACTATCTTATCTGTCTTAAAGACAGTAAAGACAGTTCTGGAAAAATGACCAAGAGCTCTGGGGACTTAAAAAGCACAAATTGGCACACAGATGCATTAACACTAGAAAGAGTTAAGTAAAAAAACTATAATGGGGGCTCTATGCAGAAGCAACTCTCTCCAGCATCTGTTTTTACCATACAGCAGACAATTTTGATTGCATAAGAAATGCTGGGGGTTGATTCTGTTTGCAAGAGGTTCCTGAAATGTATCAAGAAGTGGAAGTGAACTGGAAATTGTAACAGAGAAATCACCAAAGTACCACCAAGACTTCCTACAGGAGAACAAAGTTGCAAAAATACCCTTTCACTGTTAAATACAGGCTCAGGTCTTGTTGATATGCCTGGAGTGGCTTGTTATGGGCAAGCAGGAATTCTGCCAATGGAGATAAGATAGCCAAGTGTGAAATCTACTAGAAATAAAGGAAGTATTCTGCAAAAGCACTGTGCCAAGGGATTTAACCTTCTGCAACTCTGAATGTAGTCAGGTGAGTGGCACACTCTAACTAATAGATGCCAACATATTTTTTGTGTTTCACACTTTCACTACATATTTCAGGTTGCATTTTTGCCTCCCAAACTGGTGAGCTAACTTGAATACTATATAGATAGAGGAGACTGACACTTTCCTTTTTAGTCATTGACAGTAATTCGTAACACCCTGCTTCCTCCCCTCAGCCTTCACAGGGAGAGAAGGGAAGAGCTGGAAAACAGAATCTCTCAATCTCCAGTGATGGATGCTTGCATAGCTCATTGACTTCAGAGGGGATGTGGCCTGTCCAATCATGTAGTAACTTTAGTAGCTTTTAGGACAAATTTTTGTTAGGCCTCAGAGTACCTGATTTACTTGCTATTCTCAGCCATTGAACAGCCATATCCTATCCCAAAGGAAAAGGCTTAAAATCCCAGAGGTATATGTTTTCAAATATCATAAAACAACATTCCTTGTGTGCCATTTTTGTGTAAAACTTGTCACTATATCTAAGAAAAATAACACTATTAATTCTGTATTTTAAAGTCTACATAGAATACAAGGAATTGCACATAAATTTTCTATGACTTCCAAGATATGACATAAAGTGAGTCAGTGACAAGACTTTGTCCCTCTTGGAGTTAGTGATAAATGCCCTTGAATGGTTTGAATCAGATTCCAGACTTCCACCTCTTATTTGTGGTGATGAAAAGTATTTCTTGATATCCCAGACCTGCAACTACAAGGTAGAACATGTCTTTTCAGCTTTTAGAATGTGCTGTGTACCATGGCAAGCTGTCAGGCATGCAACAGGGTTAATCTTTTGGGAAGTCATTGGATAATTATACCCACAATTAGGAAAATTGCATTCAGTAAAAAAAACAACTTGGGCGCATTTGTTGCTTTCCTTGCTGAAGGCAACCCTGGCAGTGTAAGCCTTGAGAAGCTCTGCAATTGCAGCAGAGCAACAAGAGTGGCAAAGTTTGTAGGGATAGGTTGAAAAGCATGGATGTTGATGGGAGAATGACCTTTTGGGCACTTGAACCACACCCTGAATTGCCCCTAGCTTTAGCCAGGACTTTTTTACTTCCATGTCCAACCTGAGCACTTGATTCAGATCCATTGTCCCAGCCAGGTGACATCTTGCTGCCTACTGTCTTTCATTCGAGTGTTTCTATATACAAATAGATGTCATCTGCTGGCTCAAAATCTTAATATTTCCTTTCCATTTCTGGCCAAGAAGTGGTGTTTGATTGTTCTAAGTTGCTGAGAGAATAGTCAAGTGTGTTGCAGAAAGGATGTCAAGACAAATTCATATGAATGAGAATTTATTAGCAGACTCCACAGTTGGTGGCACATATAAAAAATAACGAAGAAATAAAAGAAGTGGGGGGAAGGAGGGGTGCAGAGACAAAACTTTCCCCAGAGGCAAGCTGGAAGGAGAAGCTGTTGTTGGCATCCTGAGACAAACAACTTCCTCAGGCATCCTATCCAGGGCAATAGGCGGTTCCAATACCATGTTTACCCTACAGCAACTACATTGTTTTGTTCAGGACTCTCTCAAACTCCCTACTGATTGTTCCCATTTCCAGTGCAAGCTTTGAGCAGGGGGAGGTGCTGTATGGCTGGTTGGTTGGTTGGTTGGTGAGCTCTGTATTTTTGGGTCCTTTGGTTTAAACCAAAGTGACAACCAGAGGAAAGACAGAGGACAAGGAGTGGGTGATTTTGACAGTTACTTCCACTGGAACATGCCATGCCAACACTATAGGAGTACACAGGCAATATCCCACCGACCTCCAGGTGGATTTTCCTGTGGTCTCAGGAAATCCTGACGCCACTGTACAATTTCCATGGTGCCAAAAGCATCGTTCATCCCTTCCAGCGCCATGCAGCAGAAGACAAGGAATGCTGTGTGTCCCTTTGTTATAAAAAACATCCAACTTTTCAACTTGAGCAGGACACACCAGTCACTGCCCACGGGGAGGACAGGTTGCTGTAGGGACTTTTGTTCACCTAAAATGCACTTGGATGTAGGCAGAAAACTGTTGCTGGTGACCATTTGCACACCTGTAAATACTGTTAAAAAATAACAGCAAGTTTATCAGCAAATGAATTGGTACTCCTGAAGTGCTTGATTAGGTGGTGTGAAAAATACATTAACAAATCCTGCACATAATTCAATTGGCTGTTGCTTAATGTTTTAGATTACAGAAAAAAATGGAAAGCCATGTTTGTCATTGAATATTTACCTCCCTTTACCCAGACTGTGTTGTCTGAAACTTCTCTGCATCAGAGTGTAAAATATTGTTTGTAGAGTAGGGGACACAATGCCACTGCTTCTATGCTAAATATTTGTGTTTGGATCATAGTGTACACAGACTGATATTTGTGGTGATGTTAAGAACCTCAAGATGTAAGAGAATAGTACCATATTTAAATAGAAACTGGATAGCAAAGTTTAGTGGTTTATATTGCAGAAATCCCTGGAAGTAAAATAAAGAATTATTAAATAAGTGCATTTCACTCATCCATATACTGAAATAACCTAATAACCAAATAACTAACTTCACAATTAGTCTGTTAGCACAGAACCGTGCTATGGTGGACATGATAATGGAAGCATTTGACATGTAATCCTTATATTTCCTCTTTTCATATGGAATCCTGCTTATATAGACCATCACACATACAAAAAAAATGCACATTAAACCTGTCTTCTCCTTCCTAATGCATCACATAGAGCAATATCAAAAAATGGCTTTTATCCATACATTTCATTTGATAAAAAATAAACACCCGAATGTCCATGAGCAAGAAAATAAACTAACATAGACCTTTTCACTTTTGCTCTTGAAACTCCTTTACTTCCAACCCTTTGCATTTGTAGTCACACATGAGCTTTGTCTGGGCTCTGCTGTTGCGTTGTGCCAGCTACAGAGCTGCATTGGTGCAATCTGCATGGCAGTGCACCTATGCAAGGTGCAACCTGCTGGCCCCAAGGGACTTTGGCTACCAAGACTGTGATGGAGGCTTAGACACACTTCGTGGCCTTTCTCCAGAACATTTCTAACTTTAAAAATTTTGGTTGATTACATCTGTGTCTCCTGACACCTATTTAAGTGAAACCAACAAACTAACTAGAAACCACCCAAAAGAACCCAAACAAAATAAAAACATGCAGAAGTGCTGGTTTTGTGTTTATACATGAGCAGGAGGCCATGATTGACTTCACATTTGTTTGCATAATCCTAACTAATGTTATTTATCTAGATTATTTATTATTCACAGACCTCTGTAAAAACTGGCCACATACACCATCAATATGTTTGCACTTCTACATCTGCAGTGATGGATTCTGACCAGCCTTTCAGAAATACTTCATAGCCACTTCATCCTAAAAACAGCATCTTGCTCTTTAAGGAAGAAATTTGAGCTCTTGACCCCGTATTCAGTCATTCCTTTGTATTAATGATTTCAGATTAATCATTAGAAATTGTCATCTCCACATAAGTTTACAGCTTGTAACAATGAATATTGTGTAGAATTAACTTTTCACAACTGGACCTGTGACACTCATATTAGGTATACAAAATCTAAACACATAAAAAGTAATAAAATAAATGTTTAGTTGTCTCCTTTTTACTTGTTCTAGTGATAAAATTTCAATATCTTCTGGTAGTTCTGGAATAATACAGAAAACATTTCACTTATCAATGAATATTCTGGTTTGCTGCTTTGTTTCTAATGAAAAAAAGCAGCAGCTAAGTATAGAAAGATTTAATTTCACTTTTATCATTCACTTGCAAGAAGTTATTCTCCAATTACTTATTAGCTGTGGAATAATACTGAAATTAAAATGAGAACTCCAGTCAATATTGCATGCATCAAAAATGATGAAAATTTTCACTTACTGAGAACTGTGAAATGTTTATTCGTTTTCAGACACAGAATCCTCCAGGGAGTGCTACAAATCCACACAAACTCACCTCACCTTCAACGTTGCATTTGGAGCGTTGATTTAGATGGAATATGTGTAAAAACTCCTGTCAGCAGACAGCTCTCTGTACATCTGGAAAGGCTCAAGAACATAAACTCTTGCAACATGAGTCTGGAATAAATTATGCTCACCTCACAAATTCTAGATCTGCTTGGTCCACAGTAACAAAGGAAAAAATGTTGTGTTTTAGAACTGGGGAACCAGAGTTTATTTCATCATCCTGTATATGTGTGTGTAATTTTAGACCGATTTTTTTCCTGAGTAGCAGAATGTTAATGAAATCAGCAAAGAATTGGTGAAAGTAGGACATGAAGTGCTGCATGAAGGGCATGACTGGTACAGCAAGTTCCCTGAGCTACCTCAGAGCCGAAGGTAAAGAAGCTGCCTTCTCTTCAGGAACAAAATGAATTGAGCTTTTTACCCCGCAGCATCCTGCTTAGTTCAGATCCCTTAAAGCTACTCTGTGTTCCCCACAAAAATAAAAGCACTTCTAATTTGTATCTCATAGATTATCAAAAAGATCATTCATATTGGAAGAAAACAACAATAAAACAACAAAACGACAAAACAACAAAACAACTTTTCCCAATATTCTGTCTCCAAAAAACCAAAGTAATTATATGGTGGTTCATCACTTGCTACCATTATAGACCCAGATTTTGCATTCAATAGGTGTTCCAGGATTTGCCTTCCATTAATTTACTAACTCTTTATTAAGTTTACTTAATCTTTAAAGATTTGCAACAACTTGTGGACATGAACAAGTCTCACACTTCAGCTACCTAATCTGTGAAATAAAAGCTCTCTTTCATTTGGTTTATTCCCTGGTTATGTCTTGTGTACCACTTGTTCCTGCATTGTGATAAATTGTCAATAATATTTCATATTTACCTTCTCTGTGTCTCCAGAAGAAATTACATTCTGTGTTAACCCTCAGTCACTTCTTATCCACATAGACACCTTATACTCTTTAAGACATTCTCATTCAGAATTTAATCAATGAACTGACCATTTTCTTTGTCTTTCAGTGTATTTTTCTAGGTTTACCCATATTGTTTTTGAGATGATGTGACTGTACACCACAGGATATATATCAGCAGAACAGTTTCTGATCTGTTCTCCAGTATTTTCCTAATGTTCTTAATTGGATTTGCTGCTGTTGAACACAGGGCTTTATTATAGTTATCAGGCTCTCCAAGATGTCTCTCCTGAAATGAAACTGTTAATTTAGTGATCACAGCCATGTAGATGTGTTCATTTTTTCTACATGCATTGTCATTATTGAAATAGAATATATTGACTATTATTTTATTACCCATGCACTCATGGAATAGTAGAATCACAGAATAATTTATGGAAAAGACCTTTAAGATCATCAAGTCCAACCATTGAACTAGCACTGCCAAGTCCACCATTAAACTGTCCCCAGATGCCACATCTAAAGTCAACTAAATGCCTCCAGGAATGATGACTCAACCACTTCCTTGAGACAGCCTGTTCCACTGCTCGACAACCCTTTCCATGAGGAAATGTTTCCTAATATCCAGTCTGAACCTTCCCCTGGTGCAACATTTCCTCTTGACCTATCACTTATTAGTTAGGAACAGGGACTGACCCCCACATGGCCACAGCCTCCTTTCAGGCAGCTGTACAGAGTGATAAAATCCTCCCTCTGTGCTCCTTTTCTCCAGGCTAAACACCCCCAGTTCCCTCAGCCACTTCTCTTCAGGCTTGTGCTTCAGACTCTTCCTCAGCTCCCTCGCCCTTGTCTGGACACACTCTGGTATCTTAATGTCTATCAAAAGGTGTGTATCAAGAGGTTTTTTTTGTTTCTTTAATTCTTCACATAAGTCTTAGTTTTTCTATCTTGGGTAATTCTGTTCCGGTGGTACAGCAGTACCCTGTTCTCACTAGGAAAACTGGCCATTTATTCTTTCTTCCTTGTTTGGTTTCCTCACACTTTTTCCCAATGGTAAACTTGCTGTGTTTACTTATGAAAGAAGTCTGATTTCTGCTTGCAGCTACAAATACTGTTTCAGGCAATGAAATATAAAATTAATCTTCTTGTCATTTGCCCCTTTTTAGTTTCTTTACACATTATTTTTTATATAATTCTTACATCCTTTCTACTTCAGTTTTCATCTCTAGCACTTTTCCCCCCTGTGTCTTTGTGTGCATTTTCCCATCCATCCAAGTTCCCATACAACATCTTCTCCTGTTACCCTTTCCTGGATGACCTCAACCCTTTCCTCACTACTCACATCTCTTCATGCAGGCTTACTAGAGCATCTGCATCATTTCTCCCATTCCACTCTCCATCTCTCACTAAAAATAGCAACCAGATGTAACCTGTGCATGAGCTAAAGTCACTGAGTCTGGAGAAGTCTCTTCCCTGGAGTAAGGAGAGTTTGGAGTCAAGTTTTCTGTGAAATCAGGCTGACTTATGTATGAGGCTGGCTTACAGACACTGCACTGCTATTCCCAGCAGATTTAAGGAATAGGAATATTCCACTTCCCCTCTCGGGCTGTTTGACCAGGTGGCTTGGACACTATGATAAGAGGGGAGATCTGCCCCAATGGGTTGAGGTGCACCAGGCTGAATCACACTTTTCAGATTCATGTGCCTCTCCAGGGAATTACATGCAGGAGGTGAGTAGCTCTAGGAGGAACGTTGCAAAATCTCAGGAATCCGTGCTTTTCCTAGTATTTGGCAACTAAGGGATAACAGAGCTGCCAGGAGATATAAAGAATGAACAGAGCAGTGCCCCAGGCAGGAAGCTGATTAACTCACCTGGGCATGCTGCAGTTGACTGTAGAGGCAGCACCAAAACACAGAACCCCAAGCATTGTAACCACCCATCATGTGGAGCAACAGAACTGGAACACTATAGTGGAATTTCTTTACAACAGGATGGAGCCTTCCCACATGATGGCACTTCTTTTCTCATACTTCAAGTTTTGATCCTCTTAACTGCCCTTTTTAGTGCCAGCATTTCCTTTTCTTCCTCATATATCAAACATCCTTGTTTTATCCAGTCATCACCAGGGAGCTCTATGGGATTCAAGATTCTGAGTATACAGAAAATTTTGTGGGATGGGAATATCTGAAGATGGGTAAGAAAGTGGAAAAGACCATTTCTGTGATGTAGCTTGTTACCTTTACCATTCTCAAAGCCATTTGTCAAGCACTGTCAAATAACAGTCCATGTCTACTGGACTCTGCTCTTACACTCGCCTTACTCCTCCAGTGGCACTGAAACTAGCAGAGATGTCTTGTGGGATGAGATATCCTTCCCACCAAATAAATACCCTTTGTGAGGAAGAGTGATAGACTGAACCTCTTTGGCACAGAGAGGCAGTCTGAGGACAGCATGGGGGAGTGAATGTGTCACAATCGACCATTTCAGTGAAATAACTGAGTCAGCTCTTATGTGCTAGAAGTGGAAATGGCTGTAATGACCACACCTTGTGGCCACTGCTCTGCTTTTGCCAAGGGTTGTGTTCTATTGGGTGACCTCCTCTTCAGGGTAGGCAGAACACTTCTGCTGTTGCACTGCTTTTGCACACAGGTTCTTTGTGCCAAATAACATTTCATTTTTGTTGGAGGTTCATGGTTACTGTTTCTTCAATGCCTCTCAAACTATTTTGCCAAAGCCATACATCCTCTGCCATCTGTCAGGTGGGAAGAAGAAAGAATGTGGCTTCCACTATACTGAAGGAGAAGGGAATATGTCACCACATAGATGAGACAAATTCACATCATCACCTCACAACAGCTTATTTTATGTGATAGGTTACAAACCGTAAGGGACTATTATATCCATAGTGTAGAAACTGGAATGTTAAAACCCCATAGACTAAAAGTTGCATCAGTGTTATGAAGCAAAAGGTGCTAAAGCCCTTTCTGGTCAAATATACCAGCGACCACAGTAATACAGTTTTTGTAGTGATTCTTTTCAGCCAGTAAGCTAAGTCCTTATGGACAACACCCACAGTTTATACTTCTCATAGGAGAAAAGGTGTTTTATCTTTTCTCTAAGCTGTTTCCACATTTCCGTATGCTTCCGGTTATTTATCTTAATTGTGGAAACAAAAACAAATACACTACATGTAAAGAAATGACTTGACCTTCCTTCCATAGGCCACATCCTATATTCTTTGTGTGCTCCAAAGCTACCTTGCACTCTGATTAACTTGACTAGGAGCCGTGTTTGTGTATATTCTCACACAAAATGTATATATAACCTGCCCTCACATGGCTCCACAGGGCTCAGCTGAAATCCCAGAACTTCAGCTGTAGTATTAATCATGCATTCATGATGGAATGTGGGTTGCAAGAAAATATTTAAGAGTCCATATAAACTTTTCTTTAAAGTATGCAATCCCTAAATATTTGGGTTCATATTATAGTCCTTTAGCTAGGATTTATTAGACTATTTCATATTTGCCTTTCTGTTTATTTTGTAAAAGTATACTTGACTAGCACACATTTTTATGCCAGCCTTGCTTTGCATTTTTACAGTCTGCTAATTAGACCATTTTAACTAATTTGTTTGCATTTTGTATGAGCAAGTTGGGCTTTTGGATTGACTAATGTAATTGCAGCCAGTTTCTGCCAAATACAAATTACTCTTTCTAGTGTGAGCTAGAGAGAAAAGTAAATATTTAATAGCCATCAATACCCTTGCAGCATTCTAGAGTGTGCTTTTTTCCTATGGAAAGTTTAAATAATTTCTTCAGTGCTTGATTGCACTTTAATGTTAAGAAATTATTTTTTAATCTTTTTTTAAATAATAATGAATTAGACATTTTAGCATGTCCGCAAGGGTTTTATTTCTGTGCACTTTGCAGTTTTAAATTCCAAGCTTTAAGATCTGGTACTTTCATGTTTGAAGTTTATTTGCTCAGCTTTTTATGTACTGAGTACCATCCCCTGAAAACATTTTATTGGGATGTACTTGAATTTTAATGTTTCTAAGGGGAGGAAGACAAGTCTTATAGCAAAGTTAAATTGTGGGAGTTTTGCTTGCTTTCTCTTCCCTCCCCCCAAAGGAGCATAGCAGAAGACAGGAACTGGTTACCAAACATCAGCATTAATTGTATCTGTATTTTGAACAGCAAGTCTTACGTGCTTCTTCTCTACACAAGTGTACATAAAGGCATAAGAGCCCCAGAGCCTTAAGCAGGTTAAAGCTCCCCAATTTCCAGCCTGAGTGCTCCTGGGGTACTTGCTATGATGTAGATTGAGAAGAGCACCTGCTCACCAGGGCAGGGCAACCTTCTTCCTTTTCCTCTTCTTCATGCCTCACTCCCTCTGTGACCGAAGCAGAGAACAGGAGTGTGTCTGCCCCACCCAAGGGGCTGCCTCTGCAATGTTATACACAGAACACATTTCTCAGGTCAGGGACATCATAAAAGCTCAAGAGGTGTTGCTCTGACAAAATTTGGTGATGTGCTCCACGTCCTGCTGTGCCCTCCGCTGTGGTAGCTGCGCATTTTCCCTGGTGTGTGAGTGCTTCAGTCTCTACTTTCTTTTCCCACATGAAGCTTTAAAATGCATGAGTCCCACAGGTCTTAGTCCATAGCCTAAGAAGTGGGGCAGCTGTTGTTTTCTGCCACCCACTGAATGTGGGAATAATCCGTGGAAAGCAGGAGGGTTTGAGCAGGAGTGGTGGGTACTGGTTGGCTGGTACCTCGGTTGTGTTTTTAACCTTGCCTTACCTCTTGTGCAGCTGCTACCAGTCCCAGGATGCTGTGGGAAGCAAAACCTGCCTTTGCTCATCTTTCTGTTTCATCTGATGAAGCTAAAATGATTAAAAGATCAACAGTGAGATCTAGCGCCAATCAGAGAGAAATCAAAACACGTTTTAGCCAAGGCCTTGACACATCAGTACTCATTTTATTTTCAGATAGGGTGTTAACGTCATGTCATGCAACATCCATAATTATTAATTAACACAGTGAATATATAATCGCGTCCAAATTACAACAGAAGTCCATATCATCAGCAGGTTATAGAACCAAGTTCTGGATTTCATAATCCCAACAACTAAATTCTTTCTCTCTGTTTCATTCCTGGTACAGCAAATGTGTCACAGAACATGAAGCAACAGGTTTTTGATGTATGCTCCATCACTGTCTTCACAATCCTCTCATCACATGCTAAGAACAGGTGCACTGCAAAAAGTAACACTTTTTTTTTGTTATTTTCATGGCTTAGATGGATGGGCAGGTGATTTGATCAGTGAACATATCATGCTGTTCTGAGAATGTTACTATTAACAGGCAGTCTTATCTGTCCTCCTGGATAAGTTTAATTGTGACATTTTGTTAGTAAAGCCGTTCTTGAATTTCCTGGATTTCTGCAAGCCCCACAAATATGAGTGGCAAATTTGAGCATAAGTCTGTAGTAGGAATTGTCTACTTGGATTATTTTTTTAATGTAATACTACATGTAATACTAAAATTCTATACTGAGAAGCTGTAATTAATTTAACTACATTTAATAAAAGTAGATTTAATACTAAATTTCTGATGTGTATTCTCCGTTATGGATGTGGTTGCTCTTTGGGAATAATTCTCTGTGATCCTTATATACTGAATTTCTGGAGTAAGTGTGTTTTCATGAAAGACACAGGGAAAAGTACCTTCCTGTGTATCCTTATATTTTCTATCTTGGTACCAGTATTTTGGAAATTAGGAGGATGTGTTATTAAATGGATTTGATTATGTACTTTTCTAAGTGTGCCCATCTGAACAAATATTGAAGAGCTGGTGTGATTTTGGTACCCCCGAGAGAAGATAAAAAGATGGAGGCTTTGAAGATGTTGGTACCATCGCATAAGAGGTCTGTCCAAAATAACTGCACAGATCATCTTCAGAAAAGAGAAGGAAGTCAGGTAATTTTCTCACTTCTGACCATTTTACAGTTTTTCCATGCCTATATTCCCTTGCTGCTAATAGGATTATTCACACAAGGAACACTTTAGCCTTAAGCAGTTGGCCTCCACACTGATCCACAAGTGAGCATGTCAGCTGGTGCTTGCTGTGATGCAGAGAACAAACTAACCAAGAACTGGACTGGCTCTGTTAGAAGTCCTAGATAACTGAAATTTATTTTAATCATTTCTGTCACAGGAAAGTATTTTCTAAAATGTGTTATGTCAAAACATCCCAAGAAGTGACATGTAATCCAAGGCACATGTTTTATTCTTGGTTACATTTGCAAATTGAATCTCAGTACTTTCAAGGCATTTTGAATTTAAAGTAATACTGTTAAATGCTTGTGTTCTTAATACTTAACTGAAGCAGTGACACAGGAGTATTCAATAAAGGACTTCAGTACAATAATTCATTTATTCACTGAATACCTTGTCTTAACAACTGACAACTTCTACAGATCTGATCCCTCTCCAGAGATTTAGTCATTCTCCAACACACAACAGCAAGAGATGAGGAGATGATAAAAAATTTATAGTACTTTTCATATTCAAATAAATATCCAACATAAAATACAGGTGCTTTTCACCAGCTACATCACAAGACCTTTCAGTGTTTGCTCTCTGTTTATCAGCTTTTTATTTCTTTAAAAGCCTATGACACTCAATGTCTTTACAATGTCAAGTCCTGGTAAAATTTTGTAGGGAAACAAATCCCATACTTTTAGCTTTCTAAACCTACAATGTTGTTTCTCACACTGACTCAGCCTGAATGCCTCTGTTGTGCTAGGTTGTCTCAGCAATTTTCAGCATTTTATATTTCAATGCAAAATAACTTGTTTGTAACTTTGTCAATTTCTAAGGCCAGTATTTCTGCACTTGAAGAGTAGCTTGAATGCAAGGGGCAGCGCATCAGTTCCTCTGCGTTACTGTAACAATCCAGCAGGAAAATTCTTGATCCAAATGATGGACACAGAATATGAAATAGCAGTTATTTCTAAAACATATACATCCTCTCATAAAATTGTGCTCTGTCCAAGACATTTTTCCACTAAAGACAGACGTACTTAGAAGACAAATTTCCATGTGAATGGCAAAACATTTTGCAATCATTGTGTGAATGAAAAGGGGAAATGACAATCACCAGTTTCAGACTATTTTATTTATATCAAGAAGTAGATGTTTCTAGTGTTAATTAAACTCTGTTTGGATTATGAGAACAGTAAGATCTTGTCCAAGATAAATTCATGGTTCATTTTATGTTATTTGTACCTGTAGTTTGGATTTAATAGAGCAAAATGAAGATATGTATGGGGAAGGCACGTCAGAAAAAAGTGCATGCAGTGATGTGAATAGTGTGAAAGAAAGAAAAGGCAAAGAAGAAGAAATAATGGTCTGACCAGATGTTGCAGAAGTTTTTACTCACCTATGATAGAAAGAGGTGCTAATAAAGCTGGTCCTCATAGAGTTCTCCGTTAATGCAGGAATTCTGCCGAATTTAATGTCTTGATCAACACGTGGGTTTGCACCTCCAAGAGTACAGATCTATGCCTGGCCATCACTTAAATTATACTCTTTGACACAAAGCATTTCTCGTGCTGCTACTAACTATAAAATTTTGTTTACAAAGATAAGCGTCACTTTAAAAGGTGATAAAGACACAGTGAACAGGAGCCAAACTTTCCAACTGCTAACCCAGCCTATAATGCATGTAAAGTATACTTAGAAAACAGGAATGCCAGTTATGTTTGCAAGTGGCTTCAGATTAACAAGGGCAGATATAATCCAAAGTACTGCTTAAAGGTCAGTGAAAGGTTTAAAGGTTAAACCCTGCTCCTTTTTTTTTTCACTTTGGACTCCAAGGGTTTCAAAAACAAAGGCCATTTCTACTCTCAGCTACACTAGTGTGAATTTAATATTCACAAGTGCTTGGTCTTAGTTGAATTGGTGTGGATTTACAGCAGAAGGACTTCCAGCTCTGGCCCTATACTGCTGCTTTGCTGCTTCATTGAAAGAACAGGTTTTGTTCAGCTGCCACTTTCACCTAAAAGAAAAATAGATATAGCTATATCATCTATATCTAACTATCTCCTTGAAAATTTGTCCACAGATTTTCAGAGCAGAGAAGCTACAAAGAATACTCTGGATACACTGTAGATGTTGAAAATACGTATAATTGTGAAAGGTGAATTTTCATATGAAATAACCTTTTTTGATGTTCATTATCTAGAAGCAAGGATAACATACTTCCATCAGCAGTTCTACAGCATTTTTCAATGTGGTGAAAACGCTGGATTTTATATAACTGTTTGTTAACAATAAAAAAAATCATATCCTTAATTCTATAATAACTTAACAGGAGCTATACTGCTGAAAAGAAGAAGGTTTTATCCTAAATGAGGTTTCCAACTAAGATAATCTGAGGAAATGTATAACAACTGTGATCCTAGGACAACTTTATGTTTTCTTTTCTACTTGTTTTTCTACTATTAGAAGTAATAAAACCACGCTATTTAGCAAAATCTTTTAAAACTGTCAGCCAATATACAAGAATATTTACATCTTTTCTTCCTGGAGAAATACTTCAAGTCTCTCCCTTTGTCTCCACACTTCCTCACATTCCCTGAGGACAGAAAATCTTCCAAGGCCTGGAAGGTTCAGGGTCACTCCTGAAACAAATTGCAAAGCTGATACACTTGAGCTCAGGGGCACTGCCTTCACCTGCTCTCCCACCAAAAGTCCATCCACAAAAGTTCTCTCATGGCTGGGTCTGTAAGCAGTCACTGCTGGAGAAAGTTGCTTCAAGAAAATGTGGAGAGTTAGTGCTAAATATATAGAAAGTTTGCATACCACATTCTATAAATTCTCTTTGGATATCTTCCCACAATGTTTTCCAGAGAGGAAGCTGGGTTCACAGCAGCAAGGAGCCTCACAGTACCCCCTAACTCCCTCTTGGTCCTGCAGGCTCTTTGCACTTCCCTGTTCTGCTCCTGTGCCCTCAAGATCATTCTTGCTCATCTCCTTCCATTTTATATCCCACTTCTGTGTTGTCCTCTCAGAATGTCCCCTGCTCCCCAAAGCTCCTGTTCCCATTCATATCACACTATCCTGCCACTTTCCCGTGCCTGAATATACCTTTCCATGGGCATTCTCACCTCAAGGTTCCCTGCTTGGTTCCTAAACCAGATAGCACTATGGATGGCCTTTTTATCAATTAATGTTTTTAAGCCTTTTTTTTTTTTTCTCTTTTGAAGCTCTCTGGAGGAACTGGACGAGATTTAAGCCATCATCTCATGCAGAAGGAAAGATGAAATGTTGCATGAGAGACAAAAAAGAGAAATTGCAGCCTTTTTATAATACATCAAAAAATATAGTATGGTTTTGGGAATTGCAGCTGGTTTTATGACCCATCTGACAACTCATGGCTTGAAAATCAGCAAGATGTTTCCTTCCCTTGATCACATACCTGTAAAAGCACTTCCATCAAGAAGTGTTGCCAACGTGACCTTGTGGGTTTTTTTCCCTTTTCAGCCATTGTAAACAGACATACAAATAAATTCAATTGCTTGGATATGGATAGAAAATGGATCCACAAGAATGACAATTTGGGCAATGTATACTCATTTCAAAAGTCAAGGAAATATTGACGGAAAACACTTCTGCATTTTCCACTGGAATTACTGAATATATTTGATTAAACGTATAAACTTCACTTTGCTATTCAAGTTCACCAAGCATGTTTGGAATAACAATTATTCTATTAACATGCTGACATGATCTAGTCAAACAAAATTAAGCGTGTTTTGGAGTAATAAGATGTAAAGCCTTATTTAAGTATTGCTGCTTTTTTAAAACAATGGAGAGACAGAGATATTTGCAGAATCAAAACAATATTCCCACAAAAACTGTAAATTAAAATCATTAACCTCAGCCTAGACATAAGCATCTTTTTCCTCAGGGGCATGGACCAGCTGTCCTCAAAGAGAAATTTTAGTTTCAGAAAGCTCCTAGGAAAAATAAACAGAATACAATGGTATGCTATTTATAATATAGAACAAGTCATCTCTAATTCTGTTCCTACTCAGTGTAAGGCCAGAAGAAAAAAATGAAATTGCTTTAAAAATAAAAATTCTTATAGTTTTAGAGATTTAGGGAAGCATCTGAAAAAATAAGGCATCACGTTCTAACCATGACATAGGCTTAACAACCTGTACAGGCTCAGGTGCACCATCTTATGCCAGATTTTCCAAACTCTGAAATTCGAATGATATTTCTTACCTTGTTCAGAGCAGCTGGCAGACTTCAGTTAGAACAACACCTGATTTTCTTTGTCCCTTTGCCTACTCTGGTACAATAGGGTCTGAGTTTTAAGCATTTTACTGTGACATCTTCGTTATCTCTTGCCTCAAAGTTTTTGATGGTGCCATGTATATGTACACAATGCTTGGAAAAGGTTCAAAACTGCTGAACTTGTGCACCCAAGTGTTAACCTACATGCAAGAATAATCTAGTTAACGAAAAGATGACCAGGGAAAGCTAAGTCTGTCTGTAAGCTCAGGATGTGAGAGGTAGCATGGGCTGTGGCTGGCACTAAGAAGACCTAAAACTGTCACTGACCCATTGCATGATTCTGAGAAAGCCATTTCACCTTTCTATTGTGCTTTTCTTCTCAGCCGTCATCTCTCCAACCTGCCAGCCCTCCACAGCAAGATCTGTCTCTTATGATATGTCTCACAGCAGGAGCTCAGCTGGGGCTTCCAAATTAGAGCTGATTGGGAATTTTGCAGTGAAATGAATTTTCATTAGAAAATGCAGCTCAGTTTCAGTGCGGTTCTGCAGTGCAGTTGTGGGGATGCTCACCCAATATATGAGGAAGCAAATTCAGATAATGACTCCGAAGAATGTTTTGCTATAGGAAGTAGATCATCTCCAGGAGGAACTGTGGAGTGCACCTTGCCTGGGGATAACTCTCAGGCTGTGGGTGAATTGACACAGTCCTCTGCAGTTAGAGACAGCAAGTCAGGAATTTGAACCCGAGTGTGCATGGGGAGATCACGTGTTCTTTTGGTGGGAGCTGTGTGTGTTTGTTTGTTTGTTTGTATTAAAAACAAACCTTTTAAAAACACTTATGTTTGCTGCAAGAAAGAACTGGAGCATCAGTGGAATGCTGGGAAGTTTCATGGGTAGATTTACTCAGCCTAACTTGGTTCTGCTCTGAACCCTGCCTGCTGTTAACAGTGACATCAGATGTATTTTAACTCGTAAAATACTTACAGTCTAAAGGAGACAAACAACTTCAAAATGAATCATGATCAAATACCTGAGGAGCCTTAATGGCAAAGAGAAAGAGAATTTATTTTTAAAAGAATTCCCAAGAGAAATAGGAAGACCTTCTGATAATTAGAAAAGCACAAGTGGTCCCCAGCACGAGGAAGGAAGCCACAGTGGGTAGGTGTGGGCAAAGGGAATAATCAGATCAGTAATTCAAAAGGAATAGTAAAAAAAAAAACTGTGAGAAAAACAAGACATTAAAGCACAGAATTAGGGGAAAGTGATATGGGTGTCTAGTAAGTTTTGATATGCTCTAATGAGAGAAAGGAAATAACCAGGAATTTGCAGAAGTGATACCACTACTTTTTTAGAACATTTCCTTAGTAGCTTCTAAGTATTACTTCTGGTGAAACACACTAAAGAGGAAAACACTTGAGAAAAAATGTTTTTTATAAAAAAAGCTCTATTGTGATGAAGCTGATCTTCACTATACACCAGTATAATAAGCTGCAACCTGCGTGGAGGATTGCAGCAGTACCAAAATGGCAGTGCTGAAAGGAAGATGTCTTTTCTCCCTTTTCTAGCCCCACTCCAGCTCCTCTTACTGTGTGCTGGCATAAAATACCCTGTGTGTGTAATCCAGAGAGCAGCTGAGTCATGTTCAATTCACATGGTCACTTTGAGCTGAGTATGACTGCATTACTTATGTGGCATCTCTGAAGAATATGCAAAATGTCATTTGCTGAAATGGCAACTCTGTAAACGTGTCTCCAGGGGGCATTTTGTACAAAAGTTAAGAATACTGGGAGGACTATATCACTTAGGCTACAGATTTGTACTGCTCTCTCTCCAGCTTCTGTCTCCCAAACACCAATTCTGTGTGCACGGCTGTGGACCTGGGATGAGGATTCAGGCTCCAGGGTAACTGCAGTCAGGACACAGTCTGCTGCATGGTGTTGGCATTGCCACTGTGCTCACCTTCGAGGAAAGTCAAGGCCTTAAACATAAGCTCACTTTGTGAGATTCCAGTCTCCAATTTTTCACTTTAGACTCAGCCGGAACAAATCATTTTTCCAACTTGCAGAACAATATTTCAGAAGAATATAGGGAGAAACAAGTCCAACCCTGGGGGAAAGCTCAGTCAAAATATTGATTGACAGTACAGCTTACTAACAAACCCATAGATTAGACCTCTTCACAGTGAAGACGGTAACTCTTCCAGCTCAGGGTAATTACCTGCCTTACTTCCTCAGCAACAAACAAAAAAAACTGTGTCCTTTTAAATGATATTGCTAAAAAAAACCCAAGTATGGAGGCTTTTTGGGGGAAAAAATGTTTGCCCCATAATGTCTGTTACATAAATTCAGATTAAAATGAGAAAAATTTGAGAAAAACAAGCACTGACCTGTGAGTGAGAGTTAAACAAACATATAGATTAATTCAGAGATGCAGTCCAGTGATGGGAAAATATCCAGGGTAATAAATGTTTACAGAAGAAAGTTCTGGGGATTTTCAGGCAAGGGAAGAGCAGTGGTTACCTCCTGCTGAAATATCATAGCCGCAATGAAGTGGCAAAGACGACAACTGACATGTCAGAGACACATAAATCTATCCTTACAGGGCTGACAACTCGGTATGATTGCTCTCCAAAGATAACTTTATAACTTGCTGAAGTGTGACTTAAGGATGCCCTGGAGCAGCACTAACCTGTGTACCTTTCTTGTGGGTAACTTTTTATAAGCTCTAGCTTTAGTTAATAGCTTATGCAATTTTTCATTTGACCTACGGGTGTCCCAAGTGGGTGGGATTTTCAAAAACACTCAGGCCCAAATCCACAAAGGGATTTACACAAAGATGATTGCACCCATAATATGTATTAGGGAGCAGAGCAGAAACTTGGCCTCAATTTAGCCTGTAATCTAGCAAGGATACAGGACAGGGTCTGCAACACCCTAAATGTTCACCAGGAAATCTACCCATGCTTATAGGTGTGAAATTGTGGTCATTCCTTGGCTCTGCTCCTACTAAAATGAAGTAAAACTGGGTATTGGACAAGTGCTTTTGAAAAGGCCAGTATGAATATTTTCTTTTCCTTACTGTAATTTTGATGCTTTCTAAAATATCTTTTAGAAAGAAATACTTGAATTTTATTGTCAAGTAGACCACTTCAGTAGGAAAAATATGTGGGGGTCTTATTTCAGTGTTTTGTTTTTCAAGTGAACTATTGAACACACACACACACACCCACACACACAAGAATAAAAAGGATGATAAAAAGGACAATAATACAATATCCAGTTTGGTCCCAGTGATGTTGGCTGTGCTTAATCTGAAGCTGTTGATAGTCTCTGCATGCAACTTGAGATCTTTGAGTACATCCTCCCTTTTGATGCTGGCAAAGAGCAGGGCTGGTATCTTCATATATGTCAAACACTAAGATAAATTTTGTCCTCCATGGGAAACAAGTCACAAGCAGCAGTGTGTCTTATGAATAAGCCCTTAGGGAAGCTGCTTTATTTCCTTTTTTCCACCGTCTTTTCACAAAGCCAAACCATCCCCCATGGCATTTGGACACACAGAAGACAGTTGCATTTAAAAGGCCATAAGCAGTCAAACTAAATAAATAGATGTGAAAAGCTGAATCCCTTGCAATGCCATGCTGAAAAAATATGTGCCATACTGGCAACTTCTGCATGAAGGTTTGGTGCTGGTTTGCTTCCTCAGCCCCAGAGAGTTTTCAGTGAATGTCTCTGAAGAAGTGCAAAGAGCAAGTTGCTGTGGCCTTATGCCTGTGCAGCAGGCAGAGGCGCTCCTGAAGAATGGTGCAGCACCAGAATATTGCAAGCTAAACTCTCAGAGCCATGTTCAGACCCCACTCAGTGGCCGAATTTACCCTCCTCTGAGTGGGGAGAAAGTACCTTTGAAGCAATAGAAAACCCCAAGGCTCTTTAGAGCTCCTGAGGTGCTTGAATGTAGCAGAACATACTCATCTGGCTTTTGCAAGGACAGGGAGTAAAGGCAGTAAACCGAACTCAGGGTAAACTGAGGGCTGCAGAGTGAGCTGGAGAAAAGTCTTTGTTTGTCCTTTAGGAACTATGTTAGGGGGAAGCCTATAAATTTTAGAATTTCTTGATCCAAGCGCAGAGCCTCTGCCGGCTTCCAGAGGAATGTCAACTGCAGATAGTTAGCAGAGGCCTTAAAAACATAATAGGGTTTCATTTCAAAGCATTTTAAGTTTATTTTGCTCACCCCTACAAGACAAACAAAACATGATAATACTGTAGCAGCTTTAGCAGTATAGTCTAAAAATATGATTAAAACTGCTGGAAGAGGCAGTAATTTCTCTTAGACCAACTGAGAGACTTTTAGCTAGGAGGAAAAAAGCTTTCAGTCACAAGTCCTCCTTAGTATACAAAAACCTTCCTCCAGCCGTTGTTTTCAGCTGTTCTGGTAGAAAATGTTTCTTTTCCCTTAAGCTTTGCCTTGGAAACAAAGCAAGGTCTAAACTCTGTTCTAAAGCAAAATACTGGGTGATCTATGTCTACACAGTAAATAAGCACTGAAAATGTTAATTGGGAAAGCTGATGGACTCATGATACTTCTTAAGACTAAGATGATTTTAAAGTTAGTCAGAAAAGAGATTTTTCCCCACTGAGCATATTTTGTAGGCATAGGAATTTAAAGTCATACCCTTGCAGGAAGTCATCACAGATTATGTAAACACTTAAGTCCTAAGAGTGAAATATGGAACCTCTGGAACTGGTAAAGATACAAGAGTGCACGGGCCTTGTAATAGCATGTTTGTAATAAGGTGGAAGTTGGTGTAGGGAATGGGACAAGAGGAAGGTAGATTTTACTCTAAAGCACTTCCACCCTGGCTTCTTTTCAAAAGCCAAGTATTTTGTGCTGCACATGACTTCAAGATTTAAAACCTCTTGTCCTTACTGATAAAGAAAATACCAGCTAAATGCAAGTAATAGAAAAATCATGTAAAAATCATTTCAGCTACTTCCTACTTCATGGCATGATCTAAAGAGATGCTGTTGTCCCTCAATGCCAAAAATACCCTCTTTGTCATATAAATTACACCATTCGCCATTTGCTGCAAAACAAATGTTCTCGTTGGTTCCAGCATTTCGTTCCTTTTGTGCTTTCTAGCTCTTCGATGAGAGCAAATCTGTGCATGATGCTTTATGGTCATAGAACAGGGAAGTAGGATTCGTTTTAAAGAAAAGAAATAAGGAACTAAGACATTTCTTTTAAGTATTCATTGCAAAGACAGGGAAAACTAAGGAAAAGTGACACCAAAGTACCATCTGCAGTCAGATTTAGAGCGAATGTTCTAAAAAACTGCTCTGTCTCACACTAACATATTATGGACTTGAGCATTTTGTCCAAAAAGTTGATCTGCTGAAAAAGAACTGCTGAAAAAGGAATAGGAAACTTAAAGCAGGATAGTCTTCTAGATCCCTGAGCCCAGGGCAGGTATACTGTGTTTCTGAGGATGCTTTAAAACCTAAGTCAGCCTCTCTTGACCCATTTTGGTACCTGAACTAAAAGAGAGTAGTAACACTATGTCCTCTCACCTATTTATTTCCAGTTAGTGTTCATTTTAATCACAGGTGCCACCAGAGACTCTTTCTGAAAGCATTTCATTGCTTTGGCCAGCCTGGAGAGTTTCCCTCAGCACTCCCAGATGTAGGAGCAGTAGAAATATATCCAGTGTTACAGTGATAAGCAAATTCTTTGAAATAACCTAGATCTCAGCATAAGTGCACATTCATACACAAGCAGCAAGGCACATCCAGCATTAGCCTGCACAGAGCACATCAGGTAACACAGCATAAGTGCAGAAAGCAAGCATAAAGTGAGCCTTGATCAAACACTTTCTACTTCATTTATTTTTGCCCTGCTCTGACTGGTGTAACTTATAATTAGTCTCTGCCTGCAGTGCTGTGGTTCCAAAGAATGGTGGATTAGGGAGAAACTCTAGAATTTCTCCGTAACTTGACAAGTTATAACTTGAAAAGCTACACTTAGTCCATTAAAGATTTTTCACAGTGACATTTTAGTGCAGCTAGGGAAATATGCCACTGTGCCATTTATCATTTTCAGGCCATGGACAGTGGAAAGGAGGTTGCTATGAGTAACAAAATAAAATAGATTACACATATAGAAGTGAAGTGAAGAATACTGATAAATATACACCACTGAATGTCAGCAAATGTCACTTGAGAAGCCATTTGCAGCTACCAGAACAGCCTTGCAAACCAGCAAAAGTAGCAAAACCAGGCAAAACAAGTTGGGTGTACTCACTTCCACATGAATAAGCAATAAACCTCTCTGAAGTTACACCAGAAAGTTGTTAAACTTGATAGATGAATATTTTCCAAATTGTTCTGTCGCATACTCTATATGGCTACAAAGGACTCTGGATGGTTTAAAGTGAGAAAGAGAAAGCACTACTGAAAATGCAACAATTGAAGCATTTTTGTTCAAACATTTGTATTCTGCTTTGTATTAAAGGGACAGTATGAACAAAGAAATGATTCATCACACCACTTTGTCTTCCATAGGGCTGGTCTTTTTCTTTTTTTGTCTGAACTTCATTGTCAGAACTATTGCATTACTACCATTTCTCCTTAAATACATTTGCCACTCTAGCAACAGGAATTAGAGTTAAATCAGTTTGGGTTTGGTAGGCAGAAACATTGCAAATTAAAGCTTTTCTGCTGAAAAACTTCTCAGGGTAGCTATCTAGCATGGCATCTAAGTGGGAGTGAAAGACCTGCAAGACATCTATCATTCCAGCAGCTTCTGAGTTCTAGATCTCTGGATCAGCTCCATTTTGGGTTATATACATGCTGACCTAGAAAAAGCTCTCCTTGTAAAAGTTAGAATACTTGAGAGACAATATAAAGATTCCTTCAGGTTTATTTTAATCTGTGCTGTCTGCAGCCTCTTCAACACTGCTCTTCTTTGATAATAAACTGAAGATCTTTGACTCAGAAAAAAAATCTCCCAGGAAAAAATAGGGGTTCTTGAAATTTCAGAAACTCTGTCTGCTTTTATATTTAATTTTCCATGAGATTCTTCCTCCCAACTTCTAATTTATTTTAGCAAAATCAGAGACAGCCTGCATCATTTTGATTTCATGAGAAATCTGTTATCCCCAGACATCACACTCATGTAAATTTCAGATCAGTTTTGTTTTCATTAGTGAAAAGCAGAAACGTGGATCACATAAATGGGGTCACACAGGAACTCCTTTATTCAAAATATTTCATACATGCTAAGATATGCTGATTGTAGAACTATTTCAGACAAATTTCTCACCATATGTTCATGTAAAAGCTATAAACAAGCAGCCCTACAATGGCATCCTAAAGCCAAGGAGTTTAAATCTTTGAAGAGAACAAATTTCTTGTACTTACAAATCCTGTAGATGGAGTGTGGGCAAACCTTCCTTTCTTGGGCAGGATGTTTATATGGTGAATTTTCTTTGTACTAGTCTTCACTCTATTCTTGCAAAATCAAAATCAAAAGTGATCCTTATTAGTCAAACCAAACCCTTTATTAAATTAAGTGTAAAGTCTGGTTTAGAAATTAACAATGAAAATCGGAAAACAAAGATTAAACAGACGGGTTGAACTTTCCTGAACCGCTCCCCATCCCCCTCTCCCCCCGATTCTTTGAAAACTGAAGTAATCTTTGAGGCAAAACAGGCATTTGACAGCATCTGTCTTCCAGAAGTTCTGTAGATGTTGTGCTGCTTCTTTGGTCTTGTTTTGAATCTCTCTGTCAATTTGAATAGACTCAACAGAGTCTCTAGGAGTGATGCTCACTCACAAGCTGAGAAGGCAAGGACCGTGTGGGATGCAACAAAAGGGAAAAGATCTAGCAGTTTGCTACCTCATCATGAATATCAGTCTCCCCAAAAACTTCTCTTTTATGCAAAAGAGTACAGTTTGGTGAAAATCACAAGAAAGCTTATTTATCGTTTATAGTTGAAATTTATTATGTTTGATAATAATATGCCTACTTTTTTTAGAAATTCTGAGGGATAGTATATTTGCACACACTCATCTTCAAAAGAGACAAAAATACAATTTCTTAGAGGGTATTGGAATACTAGAAATGCTTGGCCTAGAGGTTTTAAATAAGTTCTTGAGCAGATAGGCAGCACATGAATAAATATACTGATTTTGTGACAAGTGCTGAAAAGAAACTTCTGGTTAGCAGCCTGCTTAACCTCATGAATGGTTTAGTCCTTCCTTCCTCCATCCCAGGCATGAAAGCTGCTATCCACACCCCAGACTTGATCTAAACTACTGAATGTGATGGAGAAGTGCCTACTGATGCTGGATCAGGCCTGGCAGCCTCCAGGCTTGACCCTGTAGGCCTTTTGTCAGCCCAAAGCCAATCTGTGCTTCCCCAGGGCCAGGAGTCCTTCCAATGCAGATCTTAAGGTACGTGCAAAATATTTGAATTGCTTGATCAGACAGCTCTGGTCCTTTGAAAAAAGTAGACATTTTGCCTGAATAAAACAATACAAGTTTTGCTTTGGTACAGATGGTATTAATGAAGAATCACAGTTTCTGTTATCAGGTTTTTTGATACATTTGTCTGAGTCAAAGGAGCATCTAGTTCTAAAGGGCAGGAGAAGAAGATTGTATGGTTTTGCCCTTTTTTATTTTAATGGCTAAACATTGTAATGCTAGCTAAACACAAATTCTTGTCTGTTAATAGGTTCCTCTAGTTTGCAATAAATAGGAATGCTAATGACTAAAATTTGGTATTTGGTATGCATTAGCTTTTGTAAGTCTTTTCTTTACAGGCTTCATTGACATTCAATATGGCAAGCTTCCTTTGAAATATATTTATAAAATAACTACAGTATAATTAAACCAACAAAGCCATCTTCTAAGTAAGTTTAATAGCTCAGTTTTTCACTCTGTAAATTTTTTATTTTAAAGAGGAAAAATAGTTATACTCAATTCTACTCTATATTTCATTTTGCATATAATGTTTTCTTTTCATTTGCAATCTGTGCATATCTAATTCTTGACAACTGTGATTATTAATAAATGTGCATGAAAAACATGCTTCAGAGATTCTTCCACAAGAATATTTTTTGTTAATGAGAACTAAAACATATCTTGACAAAGACAATATAGGTATATGTGTATATATACATATTTCGATAGCTAATGGTGGTGTAGTTAATACAGAAAAATGGATTAATAGATGTGGCAGGTAATACTCGAAGTGGATGCTGCTTGATGAATGTAACTAAAAATATTTTAATTATATAAAAGCAATAGGTAAATAAAAGCAATTATATTTAATTTTGCTTTCAGCTTGTGAGCATTTTCTGTAAGCTTTAATAGAGGGGAGAGCCTGTGCAGAAGGCTAATGGTACAGCCACTGCTAACATTTCTCATTACAGTTTCTAAGCAATACTTATTCTGAGGTATTTCTCTGGAAGACTACAGTATTCTTCATAAGGGTACTTGGAGCCTGATAAGTCTAATTCATAATAATATCTACCTCATTCAGAAAATTAAAGTTTACAGAGTCCTCAGCAGTTTGAAAATCTTTATACTATTTAGAACCACGATAACGTTTACTTAAGGACAAGGTAAAAAGTGATAACTCGTATTATAGTAAGAAAAGTGGAACCTCATAACTGTTTCTTAAACACTGTCCTCTACAGGCACAATAATATTGAGACCCCATTTACGGTATGATGAATAAAAACAGTTGACATCATTGTTATAACCTTTATTTAAAACTGTTACCAAGGTTACTAATTACCATCACTGTGTGCAACAGGTCCATCTGAAGCGGTATCTTTACAGATGAACTGTAATGTGTAGGGCTATAATAAAAGGCATAAGGAATTATGCACAGGCAAAAACGCTGAAAATCGCACAAACACATTTACATTATACGGCGCATCACTTTGCAAAACCTCCGCTTTCGATGCTGAAATACACAGTGCGGCTTTTTGTTTAATTCGAGCGCTTAGAGAGATGTTAACTGTGCCCTAAAGTGGCTTCACAAATGTCGGGGAGCAGAGGAGGTAAGGGCTACGGTGACCAACAAAACCTGCTGCTGCTGCTGGAAAATGTTCTCACCTCTTCTCCACTCTTCGCGGGGCACCTGGTGTAGGGGAAATCCGCCTGCCTTGTGTTAAGCGGGACTGCAGGGAGAGCAGGGAGCTGGCGGGGGCACAGCCCGCAGCCCCGGGCCCGCACCGCTTGCAGAGCGGGGAACTCGCCCGGGGCGAGTGTCACAGGGCGGCCAAAGGTGGCGGCAGGTGACCCGCTCGCCCACCGGCCACCGCTCCGCTAAGTCACTCCACCCCGCCCTCAACTTAATGACACAAATCCGGGCTCTTAAAGTCTTTGCGACTGATCGTACTCGCTCATTTATAAATAATGATCTCCATATAGATGCATAACAACAACATACCAGAAGTGTTTGGGGAGAAATCCGATTAAAGTCTATAGCTTTTTCCCCCTCTCTCCCGGAGCAAAAGTCTTGCTACAGGTCAGCTGCCGCGGCCGGCCCAAACTGCGGGGTTAAAGGGAAGAAAAGGCTCCGGGCGGGCCGCTCCCCCCCGGGCGGCGGGAGGGGGCTGCCCCGGCCCGCTCGCCCCGCCGCCCCTTCGCTCGCCCGGCCAGCGACGGAGGGAGGGAAGGAGGCTCGGCCGGGCATTCTGGGGGGAGGGAGCCGCCGGCCTGGCTCGAGAGTGAACTCTGCTCCCGGGACCGAGCTCCCCCCGGCGCCAGAATCCCCGGGCGGGGCCGTGGGGCCGCCCCGCTCCGCCTGGACCGGCCCGGTCTGGGGTGGCGGTGACGCAGGACCGTGCCTTCCTTTCCTCTTTCGGGCGATTTAGGGGAACTAAAAAAACAAACATCGGGCCGTTTCATGAAACGGTGGAGAAAACTCCGAAGGGAATGAGAGCGGGGCACATCCTTTTAGAGGAAGGACAAGGGTTCTCTGAGGAGGGAAAACAAAAGATGACAGTGGTGGCTGTAACCCCACCATGAACCAGGGACCTTCTGGCCACGCTCGGAGAGCTAACCTCTCCGGACTTCCCATTACCTCTCCATGACACTTCACTAATGCTCACACAATGGCCAACTGAGCAGTTTAAGTAAAGATATTTTAACCTGAACTAAACATTGTCTCCAGACAATAGGATGCAAAGCAACATCTGGTACCACACATAAACAATGCTGTGCAACAGCATATGCTCGACGTCTGGAAGTTTATGTCAACGCTAAGCAGTCGAGGAGGCTGTCGCTGCTCGGCATGAAATCTTAATAAATCTTTGCTGTGCTTCCGAGATGAGCATCTAGGATCCTTCCTCCCAGGGCATCCTCTTCAGGTTGAGATTGCCCGGCAGCATGTCTTCAGACCCCATCCGCGCCTCTTCCCTCCCGCCATAGAAGTGAGAAATGCCACGGGGAGAGCCCGTGGACCGGCCTAGGGACAATGCCGGGTTACCACACCGGGGTACCCCTCCGCCGCGGTGGCTCTGGCGGGCACGGCTCGGCCGCCGGCGCCGGTGGAAGCGGCGGACGCTGAATGGCCAACTTCAGGGAAGCGCTTCTTTAAAGAGGAGGCTCTAGGCTAATGAAACAACGGGAGGTGACTATTGCAAACAGCTGTTCCTCATACATATTTCATTATACAATCAGATAATGCGTCTTACCACCTTCTCAATTATTCACAGATAAACATTTTCAAGACGTTTTGACATCTGTCTTAGGGCCTGCTATTAATTTAGTAATCACTATGGTTAAAAATGTATGGGGACTGCACCTCACAATATCTCGGATTTTTCTTACGGGAACAACTACCGTAAGAGCTCGCCCTGAGCAGCTCATCAGGTCAAAGAGAGCTCCGAAATGGAGGGAGCACAAGATCTTCGCCCTGCAGCCCTCGGGCTGCCGCTCAGGGGGGCTGCGCACCGTCCCCGTGTGCCCGGGGCTGTGCAGCGCCGAGCCACTCCCGGCGCCCTCCGGAGCTCCCGGGGAGAAGAGGTGGGCGGAGGAGGCCGAGAGGGGAAAGAGACGGCACTTTCCCTGGCAGGCAAGCCGTAAAAACACACAGAAAAGTCTCGTCTGTCCCTTCTGTCGGGCTCTGGGCACAAGCGCTGCGCCTCTCTCGGCCGGCGAAGGGCGGTCGCGGCTGCCTCGGGCCGGCCCGGCAGAGGACACCTGCCCAGTCGGGAGAATGCCAGCCCCCCACCCAGTGTCCCTGCCGGCCGGGGACAGCGGGGCGCCGGTGGCAGCTCCCGCGGCTTCTTTCCCGGCGGAACAAAGCCCGCGGGTCTCCGGCCGGGCAGCGAGACGCGCTCCTCCTTCCTGAGCGTCGGTAAACTTCTGACAGCAAGTTTGTTTCACTGCTGCTGCTGAGCTGGTTCTAAACCCGCAAGGCTGTAGGAAGTTGCAGCATCTTAAAACTGCCTCTTTTGTCTCTTCCTTGGCAATTATCCCTTTTCTCAAAATAAAGCGCACATCACCCCCAAAACCCAATTGTACAAGCACAGTACTAGATGTTACGCATGAGCGTTAAAGGACAAGTTAAACTAGCAAACGGGATAATCAAATCTCGACAACTATTTCAGACATTTTATTGATTAAATTAAGCCACTCGGAGCCTTTCCTCCCTCCTCTTCCCCAGGTTGCCTCTTTTTAACCTCAAAATCCACACACAATCGGTGCCTTTCACGACCACCCCCCTTCCCTCCCATGCCCAGGTAAGTAGATGGAAACGCTTGCGTACTTCCCCGTCCTGCTACACCAGATCTCGATTACTACTAGTTTCTAGAGCTGCGATAAGGGGGGTCGGTTTTGCAGAAGGAGCAGGACCCACGCGTGAGCCCAACGAGGGAGAAATGGTATTTTTAGCCTGGCCGGACTCCTCTCCCCGTCCCGCGAGGGCATGGCCACCCCAAGCCGCCCCCGCGTGGGGATCGCCGCTGCCAGCCAGTTCCACCAGTTCCCAAAACTGGCCGACCCCGCTCTGCTCATCCCGGCGGGTACCCGGCTGCGGGTGGGTTCGCTCTAAAACCTCAGCCGGAGCCCTGGCCGTGAATTTCATTTCAATCGCACTGCCAAGTAAAGTGCCGGCACCCAGGACGGCTGGGAGTGTAAAGGCCTTTCTGCCTCGCGGTTGACGAAAGGCACAGGAGGGTTTGGGAGCAGCCAGAGGAGGGGATGCTCTGTAAAAAGGAAACGAGAACTCTTAGTGCTCCCTTCAAAGTATTGCCCCCATTTGAAGCAAAATGGTTAGAGTGGTAAGCTCTGAGCCTCTGGTTCAGATCTACCTGGAACCCACGATTTTAAAAGCTAGAAATAGGGAAAATCGGGCTGTGAACGTGCAGAGGGAAGACCCTTCCACCTCAGCAGCATTCATTATATTTTAATGTGAAGTGTCAAAAGCCCGCTGGAATCTTTCCGCCAGGCGCTCTTGAATTGGTCCTGCACTCTCTCAGAGCCGGTCTGTGCCGACCTGGCTCTTGACTTCAGCTCTCTAAGTCCTTGTATAGTTTCAACACTGTACTTGCAACTGTGCCCCCGCAGAGCCGTCCTGCTCCCCGTCCCTACCCCAGCCTCAAGACGTCCTTCGCCCTATTGATGTGTGCTACAGCCAAACAGGGCAAAAAGACGAGAATTGTATTCGACAGATGCTGCTCACTCGTGAATAACAGGTTCAGCGCATACGGTATCTCTCGCCATTATCCTGTAAGTTAATATCGAGTAGCAATAGCTGTCTAAATATCAAAATCTATTTATAGGGGATGCAGAGCTATGACCTCTCCATCTGACCTTCAGGAACCGCAGACTGGAAAACAGGGCAAATGAAGAAAGGGGCTAAAAAAAATAATAAGCCCAGGATTACAATGGAGATTCGTGCGTGGCGGAGCTAGGCTGGGCTGTCTTTGTTCCGAAATCCTGAGAGGACTTGAATCTTTAGGACGGCACCGGCCCTGCAGCCCAGGGGAGAAGCGGCTCTGTCCGGCTTCTCTGTGTCCCTGCCGCGATAGCAGTGCTGCTTCCTCCACTTCTGCACAGCTACAGAAGTTGTTGCTGACGGGTTTTGGGTGGGGTTGGTTAGTTTTTTCACAATAAAAAAAAGGGGGGAGTAGGAAGACAAAAGAGCGCAGTTGACTAAGGAACAGGTTTCTGCGAGAGCTGAGGGAGCGGAGAGCTGAGCAAAGTGCAGACCCACAGCTTAGGAAATTTTGCACCGGGAGAAAGGGGTGTTGGGTGTATTTTCTTATTTTGAGCCTCATAGCCTTCCCAGCACAAACAGGGTGTGCGCGGAGGGAGCAAGGCTTTGGGAATTTTCCCAGTCCCTCCCCAGCAAGCAGCAGGATGGGGGAAGCTGGATGCTCTCGGGCTCTGCCCGGGGGTGCCTGGGGCCCCCGGCAAGGCGAGTGTCGGGTACTTGGGCAGGGCCCCCGTGACACCCCGTGTTCTCGGGGATCGCCCTCGCGCACCCCCTTTCCCAGCGGGCGGGGCGGGGGAGGATGCTCCGTAAGGTCCCAGAGCAGGCATCAGTGTTACAAAGCGCATCCCCTCGGGGGGAGTTGGAAAAGGGGGGATAGCGGGGGGGGGCTAAGAAGAAAAGAATAATCCCAAAGTACTTTTTTTTTTTTTTCCTTTTTATGGAGCCATCGAGTGCTCGTCCAGTCTGAATTGACAACTGCGTAAAACTAGACTAACTACGCACCCGCCCTCCCCCCGCCCCAGCCCCGGCTCCCGGCAGTAATATGGCGCCTGCGAGCGAGAGAAGCACTTTTCTCGGTGTTTAGCAGCTGAAATGTGCTCCCTGAAGGTCACACCAGGCGACGCGCCCGTTGGCTGCCGCGCAGGGCCGGGGCGCGGGCTGGGCCGGGCCGGCGGCAGCGCCCGCAGTCCCCGACCGCCATCCCGCCGGCGACAACAGAGCGGCTCGGGGAGGCTCCCTACAGCCAAATATGCCCCGGCTAGGCTTTTTCTTCCCCTTTATGTTTCTGTGTCTACAAGGGAATCGTACCCAGCTTCACTCTCTCTCTTATTAGAAAAAAATAAAATTAAAAACTCCGACCAAAACACCCAACAATCGACAACCTAGACCAAGCAGGGGTTCCGAGGGAGTTATTCCTTGTGTCTGGAAATTAAAAGGCTCAAATCTCCTACGTGACCATGTTGAGACACGGGAGCACTGTTCGCAGCTACTTTAAAGCGCCAGTCCCAGTCGGTTTGGAGGTCGGAGCTACTGTTCTTCTGTAAGAGAAGTGTAGTTCAGGAGGCAAACTCTGTCCCCGGGGGGTGTGCAGGCTCTCTTGCCGCCGTCTAAGTGCACCTACCAAGGGAAAAGAGAGGCAGGGCTGCTCACCGTGCTGCTTAAATGTTCTCTTCCTTCTGCTGCTGGGAGCTAATCAAGGAGCAAGGTTTTCTAGCTTTCCGAATAAAATTAGGAAGATAATTTTTAAAAATGCTATTCTTGGAATCTGCGTCCCACTTGAGAAAAGAGTCTGGGAAAAAAAGAGAAAAAGGATCTCCCAAACTCTTCCCAGCACACTTGGTAATAATCTCCTTTTAAATCTTGGGTCTTGCTACCACATTAGCCTCCGTGATATTGCATTCCAAAGAAAATAGACTGGGTATTAGAAGAGGAATCCCCTCTTCCTAATGAATATTTACCCTGAGGTCATTACATCCGTAATGGTCCTTGCTAACTTACCTTGCTCCCCTCTTTCTCTGCTAGAGACTGGGATTTCAATCACAATGCCCTCGATTTTAAAGTGCCGTGTACCATTTAATGGCGGGGTGCAGGAGAGGTTAGAATATTATTGACTTCATGCAATATATAAGATGGATGCATTTAAGACTTTTAACTTTTTGTTGCAATGACATGCTGTATTTTTATGAGATACCTATTATGCAGACAGAACCATTGTGCTGTAGCTGCCTCACAGTTGCTGGATCGTTTCTATCAGATGAAAGATTTTGAATAGTTTTCTTTCAACAATGCATCCTTTTGGTCTTGATACAAAGAACGTAGGCATGGTATACACTTAAACAGCTCTGTCACAGAGCAAGATTAAATAGAGTATATATCGAACCCTGTCTACAGTATAATACGTAGAGGGAACAGAATGGAGCTCCCTCCGCCGCTGAAGGAGCACATTAAGGTCTGATGTCCTGGGAGCATCTTCCAGATTTCCCTTATCTCTGATATTTCGTTAAACTGTTACAAATCTTTACGGACGGGCTTTAAAATCGGCTGTTTCTCGCAGAAAAACCGAATTTGATAACAGTCTTTTAACAAAACCTACTGCTGGCGCTCCAGTAAAGGGACAAGTTGCGCTCTACCCAGTCCCCCATCTCGGCCCCCGCGCCTGTCCCGGGCAGGCGGCTTTTTCCTGCCCTGTCGCAGAGGCGAAAGAGGAGCACCGGTCCAGCACAGCCCCTGGCGTGCGTGTGCCCACCCCCGTCCCCTCCCGCGGCGGCAGCCCCGGGCCGGGATGCGGGAAGGTGCTGCCCGCGGCCGCCGGTGCCGGGCGTGGGGGGCTGGGGGTGCATCCCGGGGAGGCTCCGCGCCCGCCGCCACCCCCCTCCGGTGCTCACTCGAGCGACTTGACCAAAGTGCACGTGCTGAGCCCAACTTCCCTCTGCCCAGCTTTGTGCTCTCCGCTGATTGAGTCCCCATATTAAGCTCGAGATCCTTTCTAAGCAACTGCTAAGAAGTCAAGAGCATCCTTGCTTGCTTTCTCTCCGTGGCCTTTCATGCCCTCAATTTGTTATTCTACTGACACTTTTCTTAAAGTTAGCGCCTAGCATTGAAACATTAGCAACAAAAGCCCTGGAAAATCTCTCCCTCCTCACCACTAAATCCTCTAATGGGTCTGTGCGTGTCGAATTTTTATTTGATTTCCAATAATCTCTAGCACTTCAATATTAAATCTACCTCAGCCCAGTGCCTCACCTATGGGATATTTTTCAGTGTTGCTTTGGAAAGTAGAGACGCTCAGATTTCCTTCCACGTGCACCCACCAATTTATAAATGAATGTATACAGCTGTCTTCGTGTATATCTGTGTCTCTGTATCTGCAGTAACGCTTTCATTTTGTGTCAAAATAACATATCCTGTCACTCCACGCCAAAAGTATATTTATCGAATGAAATAGCACCGCAAGCTGCATCTTCTTTATCAAACCTTCATTTCTGTTTTACCCAATTGTTAAATATCTTTTCATTTCTTTTCCTATTTTAAAATATGTATTACAGTAATTGTTACTTGGAGGTCTTTTGTGTATCTATAGCTCCTTTGATTCATATCTTTTCCTTTCTTTTAATCTTGTTATGCGAAATTATATACACGTTTCTCAGGAAATCCAAGGAGCATAACTTGATTAAATAAAAACCTTCTAATCCTCGAGGTTTGCAGCAAATACCAATTTTTAAAGTACACGTTCCTAACCCATGGGTTTTTTTGAATGAAGATCCCTAAGTCCTCTTCATTTTATTACACGGATTTGGTGAAATGATTCTTCAGGCTCTCTAATTTAAATAAGTTTTAGTGTGAACTAAGAATGAACATTATCCTCTAACCTGAGGTCAAGTGAAGGGTGATTTACATGACAAAGAATAATTCCCATTTTGTCCAATATGAAACAACTTCACCTTCGGCATCATTAAGAAGAGTTTAGCACTTTTCAGGGCTTTGGGGGTTGGGTTTTTTTGGTAAATAGTTGGCTATGTATAGCGCAATTTCCCTTTTATAAATCACAATACAAAGGCTGACTTCTTGTGCTCTTGAATTTCGGCATTATTTTTATAGCCTTAAGTAGAGTGAATTTGCACCTGCTGGTATTTAAACTTTAACATATTAGCTGTGGAGGACTTATCAACCCAGCGCACTGCCTCGAAGCAAATTAACAATCTTCATTAAATTACAGGGAGGGAGTGGAGGCGGAGGGGGGGGGGGGGGAAGATATGACCATTTAAGACTCTGTCCCGGATCTCTCCGATCTATACAGGTTCCGAGTGGATTATTTGGGGTCTTTACAGCAGCAGAATTACCGCTTTACTCCCCCTCCCCCCAACACATATTTGCTTCCAAATTTCTACTTCTCGCCCGACACTTTAACCCTCTCGATACCTTCTTCGCCTCTGCCTGGAGCGATGCCCTGCAGACGAAGGTTGCGAAGAGGCAGGGGCAGCTCGACTGCGCTTCCCGTCTCAGCCTCGGTGGCCTCCCGTTCCCACCCCACCTCCCTCTAAGAGCACTTCCCCAAAAAAATCAGGTCGTGCTCTTGGTGGTTTCTTCTCTCTCTTTTATGGTTATTTTGAACTAAGCTTGCTCCCTCTCCTCGTCTTCCTCACATTCACATACTCACACACACACTACAGGAGCCCGTGAGGAAGTGATCTAAATCTAAATATCAAACTTACCGTCCGGAGGATCCTGCCTTGGGAAAGTTCTGCTCTGTTGGGTCTCAGAGTTAAAGAAACCACCGTCATCCCTCATTAAGAGCTCAGGTCTTGGGGAGAGGGGCTGCTGGCGGAGGGCCACGGGCGGGGAGCTGAGCTCCCCGGCTCTGCCCGCCCGGCGGTGCCGGCTCTGTGCCCCGAGGGGACCCAGACCCCCATCCCCGCATGCGGCTCCGGCGCTCTCGGGACGGGGAGCCCCGGGAAGCGGCCCCGGGATTTCTCCCGTGGACACGGGCGTGCGCTCCTAGCCGTGGCTCCGCGGGGGGATCCGCATGCTCCCCGCGGCGGGAGGGGGCCCCGGGGCAGCGCACCGGCTCTGCCCGGCCGCCAGCTTCCTTGCGGGGGTGGAGGGGTGGTCGTGTGCTTGTTCACAGCTACACCGGGAAAGTGGGAGCATTTCGTGTTTACAACCGGCTCCGGCTTGTATTGGTGAGATGTAGTTCAAGCAGCGCTCCTGTGTGTCGCGGGCTCTTAACTGGAGCTTTGCTCAGTCATTGAGAGCAATAGAAAGTATATGGAAATCAATATATAGACAGTGTGGAGGGCAGATAATGGATTCGAGTCAGTGAGTGTTATAATCTGCATTATGGGCTTCCTATTGTTTAGACTGAGCACAAATTTCCAAAGGGTGAAGTGTTGGGTTTGGGTCCCCCCCTCCCCTCCTTCTTCTTTTTGGAGGGCTTTGTGTGTATAGGGGGAGGGGGAGTGTTAAATCCTCCAGCCACAATTATCAGAGTACACCCACTCCCCCCTTCCCGCCCGCCCCATCTGATTTTAAAGGTAGTGCTTTCACGGCGAAGCTAATGACTTTCATTTAATTGAACATGCCCTGATGTAGCGGATTGTTCTCGCAGCCCTACGCCTTTGTTGCTTTTGGGGGGAAATAAAGCTAATCAAACCTTTTGTCACGGCCAAATTCTCCCTCAGGGTCTCCCAAACATTTGTTTGAATAATTCACCTCAAGAATTGAAAATACTAATTGATTTTAAAATGCTAGCCCGGAGGGACGGGGAGGTGGGGGGTTGGGGTGGGGGGAGCCTGGAAATTAGAGGCGAAGAGCAAACGTCTACCTGCCAGCAGCGAAGCCTCCGCCGCCGCTGCCCCCGCCGGTAGCCGCGGCCGGGCTGAGCCCCCCCGCAGGCTGCGGTGCCCCCGCCGCCGCCGGCCGCGCTCTCCGCTCCGTCCCCTCCCTCGGCCTCTTGTCCCCCTCCCCACCGCCAAACTGCGCCTGGTCACCTCGGTCCCGGATTCTCCGCTAAAGTGCCGGCGGTGGCAGGGGTGGGCTCCGCCGGGCGGGGAGGGGATCCCGGTCCGGGCGCCTCGGCCCCATTCAGGGAAGAATTTTGATGCGATTCATTAGAAGTAACGAGTTGACATAAGGTAAATCTACATCGAGGGGGCCTTTCTTTGAGTGCATGGGGAAGCTTCATTAACCATCGCTAACAAGGCGTGCAAATGCTCTGATTGGGCAGCTTTCTTGTAACGCCAAGGCCTTAGCAGGATGCCCACCTAATGAGGGTCACTACAAGAGACTGATAAAATATTCAAATTTTCCGTCGCACCAGGAACTTTGTACTAAAGGAGAAAGTTGAGACAACTGTGTGCTTGTTTACCTTGGGAAGGCACACTCGGGGGAGAAGGCATCTGGCTCTGACATCTCCATCTCCCAGAGAAGCTCCTAGCTGGATGGTCGTTGCTTTATGGACATTTATTTGCTAAATTCGTCAACAGATTTCCCCCCTCCTTCTCTCCTTCTCCCCCATTCTAATTGTGTTTCTCTCGGGTTTAATGTGCTGATTAATAAATAACCTGTCTGGGAGGTTCCACACATTTCTTCGCTTTTCTTTCCTTTTTTTTTTTCTTCTTGAAGATTTATTAAAATCAGCCTGATGGCTTTAATGACATGTCAATCATTTCAAAGTTGCTGCTTGTTGCTAATATGTCAGACTCTGTACACATCACCGCTACTTTCCTCTCTGCAACGTTAAAGCCTGTCCCCTCCTCCCCCCGCAATTTGTTTCTTCAAGTTTTCATCGCTAGGTTACGATTTCTAATTAGAGCTAAGTATTTCACTTAATATTTAATTTAGACGCCAAGCACATATATCATACCTAGATCAGTCAATCAAGTGTCCCTTGTTGATAATGCTACATCATTAAGAGTTGTGTTTAATTCAGGAGCAAACGACTGTAAGGCTGATTCTGCTGCAGTGCAGGTAACTTTCGACTGGCGAGAGCTGCCAGCAGACCCAGAGGGATGGGGGAAAGCAGCCCAGCCCAGCCAGAAGGCGGCTGCGGCTCCCTCACCTCCTCGGGAAAGTTTTCTGCTTCCCAAGCCGTCATCTCACCGCGGAGGCGAGCTGCATTCCTTTTCTCACTTTTTAAAAAAAAAAAGTAATTAAAAAAAAATGTTGGTATTTCACGTTTTCCTCATCCAGTCTAGGTGTTTATGCAAAATAAAGCGTGGGACGGGCCCAGGAAGTTTAACTTGGAAGCTGAAGCAGTATTTTGGACCACTAATTGAAGACCCCCTCGACTTCTTAAGCCAATCCAAGCAACTAAAAAATATCACTTGCCACTTGTTTGTTATCACGACCGGTGCAGCACACACCGCATCCACGGAGCTCTATTACGGGAGCCGGATGGGCCACATCTTACACACCCATCAAATGCGCATTCATTTATCCCGGGAAATCGTGACTAAAGAGAGGAAGAAAGAAAGAGGGAAGAAAGGAGGAAGACAAATGTGTTTTTAGAGCTAGCATCCGTACAAATTTGTCAGCGCTTGGCCCTGAAGACTGACAAAAATCCAACTAAATCGTTGCATTAATAATATAAAAAGCCTAACAAGACCAAAGCTGTGGATTCTCCTTTACCTGGCCCTGGCTCTCCCTTTCTCCCCCGCTTGCCTTCCCCCTCGCTGCGGCCGCAGTGCTGCATTTTCCTCTCGCCGGTACCTCGACCGCTACGCCCCAGCCCCTTCTGAACCCCTGCCTCCCCCGATAAAAAAAAAATAATCAGCGGTCGCAAGCGTCGACTGAGTCACTCTCGAGTCAGGATTAAGGGGCACTAACTAGGCAGCAGAAAATCGCAGCCTCCTGGGAGCGACCATCAAAACAAGCAGTGAAATAAAAGAGCTTCTCTCTCTGCTTGCCTTCCTCTCCCCAGAAAAGTCCTCCAGGTTGGCAGCCCGACACACACACACACACACACACGCACACACACACACACACACACACACGCACACAACTTCGTAAGGGCTCCCTCCAGAAGAGAGCATTGGCTTGCCCAGGTTTGTTTAGGGGGAGGTTTTTGGGGAGAAGGGGAGGGTTGCTCCCCTGCCCTGCAGAGCCACATGTCATTCTAGCAGCTGAAACAATAAATCATGTGGGACCAAGTAAGATTGACTGGAAACGGACGGCAGGTTCCCCGGCCTGGAGAAGACGGCCATCGTCAGAGCAGAGGGACCCCGCCTTTCGCGGTCCCGGACCCCGGGCCCCAGCGCGGGGGTGGGGAAGGGCCGGAGGGGAGAAGGGGGAGGCCGCGCACCCCCTGGGCGCTCCCCCGCGGGACCTCCGCCTGCCCGTAACAAACTTACAGGATCCGGAAAGGATTTCCCCAGCCGAGAGGGCAGCCTCTGCCCAGCCCCGTCCGCCGCCGCCGCCGCGCTCCCGCTGCCGCCGACCGCGCCCGGCTCCGCGCCCCGCTGCGCGCGCCGCTCCGCTCCGCGCCGCTCCGCGCCTGCGGCTGCGCCCGCCCGGCGGCGGCGGACGGGGCTGGACGCCCGGCGGGTCCGGGCTCGGCATTAGCCGATCCCATTGACAGTTTGCAGCCAGCAGCTGCAGTCATTAAAAGCCATTTACACCCTGGCCTCCTCACACAAAGCTGGAGCGCCAACAATTATCTGCTTGCACATTTCAGGACATGAGAGTGTGTCCCTAACAGGCTTAGGGGAGCGCTGAAGCCCCGGCCGGGCTGGGCAAGCGCAGGATCCGCTCCCCGAGGTCTGGCTGACGACCACCGAGCCTCGGTGACCCGCGTCTTCCAGCCGCGGGAGCCGGCGGAAACGTCTGAGGATGCTGGCTCCGTCCTCGTAAGAGCCTCTGGCTAGCAGAGCTCCCATGCTGGACCTTCGCGGCAGAGAGAGGAAACTGGGCTTCAGGAAGACCTTGATATTAGCTGATAGGCAGGGTAGTGGGTCTGTTTGGGTTTAAACACACACACACACACACACACACACAAAATACACGCATTGAAATACCCTACAGAAGGATATTGTGGAAGAAGGATTTTCGCCAAAAATTCAGTTGTTACATGTTTCATACGTCTGGGGGGGAAAAGGTAAAAAAAAAAAAAAAAAAAAGAAGGGGGGAGGGGGCGGTGGAAGGAAAAGAGAGAGAGAGAAAGGAAGAATATATGTAGAATCTTTCAGAGATTCATCAGGAATACTAATAGAGGGGTTGCAACCTAAAGCTGAACGACCAGTGTATAATAGTCCGTGAGATTAAAAAAAAACAACAACCCAAAAACAACAGAGGTGGTTTGGATGTTATTCTGGAAATACATTTTAAGGTACTTTAATTTGCAGCTCGAAGGAAAATGGAATCAAATATTAAGAAACTCCCGCAGGAATTCCCCCCACTCTCCCCTCTGTAATCCTTTACATAAAAGGAAAGGATTACAAAGAAAAAGATTTTGTGTGTGTGTGTGTGTATTAAAATCTTTGGCTAAACATATTGTTGTCCAATTAATACCTCCAAGTCGATTTGTAGAGGGACTGAGAAGTCTCTTTCCCTCCTTAGCTGTACGACTGGAAATTTGAGCCAGGAAGGTGGGAGGGTAAAAAGAAGTTTTTCCCAAGTCTGTTAACAGAAGTGCTTAAGCAGATCACTAAAAATTAAGAGGGCGAATTATTTCCATTAGGACTATGAAGCCATGTAGCACACCGATGACAGTTTAGTGGAAATCAGATGAATGTGTAATACAGCGAGCTTCTTCCAGTCCAGCAGCTCTTCCAACTGGACCTATTCATCTGCCACTTGGAATTATTTCACGAGGAGTGCGCTGTGAAAGGATCACAACCAGTTTGGAGCGCAGCTAAAGAACTTCTACCACCCATAGCAGTATTATTATTATCCTTCGGATAGGGCAAGTCACGCTATGTTTTCACATTTTAATTGTAATATCTCACTTCCCCCCCTCCTTCCCTCCATTGATGTCTGAAAGTAGTTTGGGCTCCAAGCCTCACCCCTCGATCTCCATCGGAATGCAGAAAAGATCTTTAAAAAAGTTTTGAATTCCTCAATGATTTTTCTTCTAGAAAGGCGGCTTAGGATAATTATTTCAGCTTTATTGAGGGCAGATTAGTTGAAGTCTGGATGCTGCGTTTCAATACTCGTTGTACATGCCTTTACAATGTCGGTATTGTTTGCTACTGTGTGTGAACCTATTCAAAATATACACTTTTTAACACCAAGCAAAGTCCTGTCTAAATATACACAGTAAGTCTGGAAAGATGTCCATGACCCGTACAAATCTCTGTAAATCACACTTCCATAGCTACAGAAACCAAACAAAAGAGTTACCAGCTCAAGATGCTGATTAAATCTTCTTAAAAGCAACATACCTAATAATAAATATAGTTGCATGGTAGCAAGGTCTGACGACCCAGCTGTGTCTTACTGCTGAGGGATGGACTCAAACCACCACCACGGATAAATATCCCTGCTCTCAATTAAAAAAAAAAAAAAAAAAAAAAAAAAAGGTGGGGGGGTGCTCAAATCCACTTTTGCTCGCATCCCTTTCCTCTTCCCCGCACAAGAGCCTTGCAAGTTGGGGGCAAAATTTGCAAGGAAAAGGAGAGGTACAGTGCAAAGCCCTGGCAGATTTGGGGGTGAGGAGCAGCCTCGCAAGGTCTCTGGGCTACGGAGAAAGGAAGAGGCGAGGGGAGGTGAGGCGAGTGGGAGGAGGAAAGCCAGAATGCAAGAAAAACAAAGTGGAGAGAGGGAAGAGAAAGGAGAGGGAAAGGGAAGACGAGAAGGAGCGGGAGGGCGGGGAAGCCAGGAGTGGGACGGGGGAGGCAGCGAGCGGGGCGCCTCCGAGGTCGGTCGCGGAGCCGGAGCAGATCCAGGCTGGGCGCCCTGGGCGGCTCCCGGCGGAGCGGCTGCGGAACTCCGCGGGCAGCGGATCCCTCCTTCCGCGGAGAGGGGCAGGGAGCGGGAGAGGGGAGGAGAGACTCTTCGGTGAACCAGGGCTAAGCCCAGCCTGTACTGTATGTGCCTGCTTCTGGGAGGGTCACCGGCGTGAGGATGGGTCTAATGATCTCATCTTTCTTTTCTTCCCCGGCACTATTAGTGCTCAGATAGGCAGAATGAAGTGAAACTACGTGCAAATCATGTGTAAATTGTCTCAGTTAGGAGCCCTTTATCCGAACGTGTATCCCAGCCTGGCCCATTTACTTTTCCCCCATATCTCCTTTAGCTTTAACGAGGCTCGTTAAGATCACAATAATATTCCACCCTCTAATTGCTCATCCCATTCAACAAATATGTGCACACTGCTTTTCGCATTATTTGATCCCTTATTTAGGAGGGGTGTGGAGAAGGAGGGGGGAGAGACAGGGAGAAGGGGAAGTGCTGAGATTAGGAGTTGCAAAGATTAAGGAGGAAAAAAAAAAAATCCAAACAACAAACCAGGCTTTTCCACCAACCGCCCGGCTTCCCTCCCCCCCGTGCATTTGGGCGAAGTGGTAAAAACCTTCCTTACGTACTCCGTAATGATTGGCAGGGCTGACAGTGATTGGCAGCGGCTGCCATGGCAACGCCACAACGACACTCAGAAGACCAATAGAAAAGCGAAACAAAATGTTTCAGCGCTGCACTCACTGTGGATTTAGGGGAGATATTATGAGGCTGTTGTCATTAGGGCGATCGCTGTTGAATCACTGAATCCTGACTCGGCGGCGGCGCGGGGCCGGGTGTGTGTGAGTGCGTGTGCGTGTGGGGTGTGTGTGAGCGCGCGTGTGCGTGTGCCCGCGTGTGCGTGTGAGTGTGTGTGCCCCCGTGCCTCTATGTGGCTGTGTGTGCGTGTGCGGGTGTGGATGCGTGCGCGGTGCGTGTGCCCTTTCCTCCCTTCTTCCTCCCTTTCTTTCTTTTCTCCTTGATTTATCTCCCCCTCTCCCCGGTCATCCCATGGTGTTCAGGTCCCCGCTAGAGCTTTATCCCACCCATTTCTTCTTGCCAAACTTCGCCGCCGATCCGCACCACCGCTCCCTCCTTCTCGCCAGCGGCGGCGGCGGCGGCGGCAGCGGCAGCGGCTCGGGCTGCAGCCCCGGTGCCGGCGGCGGTGGAGGCGGCAGCTCCCGGGCACCCCACGAAGAGTTGTCAATGTTTCAGCTGCCCACACTCAACTTCTCCCCGGAGCAAGTGGCCAGCGTCTGCGAGACGCTGGAGGAGACTGGAGACATAGAAAGGCTGGGGAGGTTCCTCTGGTCGCTGCCGGTGGCGCCAGGGGCATGCGAGGCCATCAACAAGCACGAGTCCATCCTCCGCGCCCGGGCGGTGGTGGCCTTCCACACGGGCAACTTCCGAGACCTCTACCACATCCTGGAGAACCACAAATTCACCAAGGAGTCCCACGGCAAGTTGCAGGCCATGTGGCTCGAAGCGCACTACCAGGAGGCCGAGAAGCTAAGGGGTCGCCCGCTGGGGCCGGTTGATAAATACAGGGTGAGGAAGAAGTTTCCGCTGCCCAGGACCATTTGGGATGGCGAGCAGAAGACGCACTGCTTCAAGGAGAGGACTCGCAGCCTCCTGAGGGAGTGGTACCTGCAGGACCCTTACCCCAACCCCAGCAAGAAAAGGGAACTGGCTCAGGCCACGGGGCTCACCCCCACGCAAGTAGGCAACTGGTTCAAAAACCGAAGGCAAAGAGACAGAGCAGCGGCGGCTAAAAACAGGTCAGTGAGGCTGCGGTGCCACGCTCCGGGGCGGGGGGCGAGGTGGGCGGCGGGACCTTGCGGGCGGACGGCCGCGCTCCGCTGCTCGGCAGCCGCCTGGGCGGCAGCGCGCCTCTGCCTCTCCTTTTCTCCTCCTCCTCTTCTCCATCGGGGAGAAACTGGTCCCCTCGCCGGGCGGGTAGGTCTGCTCCCGGCAGCCACGGGGGTGCGACGGGGATAGGCACGGCTCAAAGTTGCCTGATGTGCCTCCAGCCTTGCCCCGGGTCCCTACGGGCTCCCGGGGTGCGGACAGGGCTGGGGCTCCCGGCGGGCGTGGGCAGCTCCGTGGGCTCGAGTGTGTGTGGATGTGCGCTGAGCACATCGGCTGCGGCGGGGGCAGCGCCCGACTCCCCGGCCTCCCTCCCGCCTTGCACCGGCGTCTGGCGCGGGGGAACGGGAAACGCCACGGCTCCGGGTCGGTGGGCTCCGGTTTGGCTTTCGGCTTGCCGGGATCTTTGCCTGGCCGGGCTCTGGCGCGGTTCCCCCGCCGAAAGGCCGAGGCAGGCTGCGCGGTTCAGAGTGGGTTTCGGCGGAGCCGGCGGCTCCGCTCCAATTGTTCATGCTGCTCTGCATGCGCAGCGGGACCAGCACAGGCATACCCCAGAGCTCTTTGGTTCACGGGGAAGAGAAAAAAAAACAAAAACAAAACAAAAAACAAAACCAAAAAAATTTAAGAGACCGGGAATCTTTTCCTCCCCTGCATCTCCATTTCTGTGTTTACACCACATGGCGACCTGGCCTCCTGGTCGTGTGTTTCCTGTGCATTTACACTTGCATTTATTTGCCTGTCTCTCGGTGTCTTTTTTCCTTTTCTTTTCTTTTTTTCTTTCTTTTTTTTCCTTCTACTTTCTGCTTAGCCATGATAAAAGCGAGGTACCTTTCTTTCTTTCTTTTGCTTTTTTTCCTTTCTTTCTCATTACTGTCGTAAAAGTTATTTTGCAAGTGAACACGGACTCTTTAATGTAGTTTGACACATTGGTTTTATTTTAATTTAGGATTCGCTACCACTGTAAGAGTGTAAACAAAAACTTCGTATAAATGCTGTCTCTTAAATTCCTCCTAATTATAGCACTGGTGCTACTGATTAAAGATTCTGTAGGAGAAATGCAACCTAAAAGTGCCTCGCTATTTAATTTCCATTAAATGGAAAACAGATCAGCTTAGGACTGTAAATAAACAGAAGTTGCCTACGGATGCTATTGTTGACTCAAGGCTGTTGACAGCAGATGAAAGCACGAGGATTTGTAAATGGGAGAAAAATCAAAGACCCTGAAATTAGACAACTTAAAATAATGAAAAATGTAGAGTAAATCTGCTACATTTTTCTGTTCTTTGCAGGAAGTTAAATAAAAAATATCCCGGTGAGAAACATTTGAGCGAAGAGTGTGTTTTGATTCACATTGGCAGTCCTAGGCGCTAGAGGTTGAGGCTGGCTACTCAGTCCAGGACTTGTAGCTCTTATCCCTGAATTAGGCTTTCTTTGGGTTTCGACTGGGATAAACGGACCCAGAGAAATATTTACAACATGTTAGGGAACCTAAAAAATAATTATTGCATCTTAAAAAAAAATTATTCAAAGGTAATATTCCCTTAAGCGTTGACAATGAAAGAATAAGCACTGTAAAGCTGATTATGGCTTTCAGATGAAAAAAGGACTTAAATTTCCAGGGGAGAAAAAAGCTGTGTTCCACGTTCTCCTTCTTATATTTTATTTGTAGCACTGCGTCCCTGGGACAGGACCTCCCTCCTTCCCTACCGCAGACCCAGAGTGTCTGTGAGCTGGGAAATATTTAGGCAGGTGTTAGCCAGAGCACAAAATGGGGATCCAGTACGATTGCTGCCCGCTACGGACCGCTCCTTGAAGCTTTTCGCGGTGCCCGAGTGTTAGAGGGGCTCAAGCACACACGGCTTCTCCTAGGCCCGCCGTGCTGCGGGGATGAATGAATGGCACTCCGGGCAAAGAGAAGGCGCCGCTCGCCTTCCCAAACGCGGGCACAGGGAAGCGCTGGTGCCCGCGCTCCCCGTCCCGTTTGGGAGCGCGGCCCCTGTCCGTGTGTGTGCGCTGGGAGCCGTCCCCCGAGGCGGCCGGACCCGGCGGCGGGGGCAGCGCGGCCCGGGCGCACGGCAAGCCCTGCATCCCGCCGCCGCTGCTCCGGGCTGCGCGGGCGCTGCGGGAGAGCGGCCGGGCCGGGCCGGGCCGGGGCCGCACCCTACGGCCCAGGGTCCGCTCCGTCCCGCTCCGGGCCGGGCCGGGCCGCGGCCGTCCCCGGGAGGGCGCAGGGCTGGGCGGGCGCCGTCCCCTCGGCCGCGCCCGGTGTCTGAGCGGGGCTGTGCTGTTGTTTTGTCTCCCGGCGCGATGCAGGCTCCAGCACCAGGCGATAGGACAGAGCGGCATGCGGTCGCTGGCAGAGCCCGGCTGCCCGACACACAGCTCGGCCGAGTCTCCGTCCACGGCGGCCAGCCCGACCACCAGCGTCTCCAGTTTGACAGAAAGAGCCGAGACGGGCACCTCCATCCTCTCGGTAACCTCCAGCGACTCGGAATGTGATGTATGATATCGGAAAACAAACAAACAAAAAAATCCAAATCCAAACAGCCAAGCACCCTCTCCCCGTCCCGAGCAAAACAAACCGAGGCAACCTAGAATCAGGACACACACACGCATGCACGCACACACACAGCCGGGAGGAAAGAAAAGGCCAAACCCGACCCAAACATAATAGCAAACAAACAGACAGGGATCAGAGAATCCACCACCACCACCACCACCGTCAGCCAACACCACCACCAAGAGATGGAGCTAAAACTTCAACAGTCACAAACGCTGGTGCTGCAGCGGGAAGGGTGGGGGGGAGGGCGGGAAATAATAATTATTATATATATAAAAAGAAAGGAAAAAAAAAAAACAAAGCAAAAGTGACAATTGTATTCTTTTTAGGACAAGCACGATTTCTCCTTTGCGCTTTTCCATGGACGCATTTCACCCACTTGCATGATGATGATGATTAAATTTGTATCTGGGAAAAAATATTCTCTATAGTAAAGGAAAACAAACAGAAACCAGACAAACAAATGCAAACTCCGATCGAATTTGTACAAAAATCAAAAATAAAAAAAAATTTAAAAGGAACTCCTTGAAGAGGGAAATAACAAATGTTTATCGCCTTTTTGTTGGTCCTGTTTCTCTCTCTTTCTCTCTTCCTCTCTCTTTCTCTCTCTTTTTTTTTTTTTTTTTTTTAGTCCAAGTGATGGTCCAGCCAAGATGCAATTTTCTGTTTTTTTGTTCTGCAGACAATCATTTTATTCGTAAGCACCTTTTTTTCTACACTTCTGTCACTGCCTGTGTGGGTACTGGTTATAAATGTGGAAAAAGAATAGTTATGACTGTAACAGATTTTTATTTTTATTTCAAAATTTTATATGAATTATGTATATCTTAATGATGCGGTCATTTTCCCAGTTTGTAATATATGTGTAGAAATGCTTGTATATGATATTTGCTCTCCTCTTTCTTTCTTTCTTCCTCCCCTCTCTCTATCTCCCTCCAACCCTTTCTCTCTCTCTCCTTTTTATTTTCCTTGACTCGGTGTTCCTTGCACAAACTTAGCTGTCAAAATCTGACGTGCTAGGTTTCCAAAAGGGACCTCAGCGATAGAAAAAAAAAAAAAGAAAAAGAAAAAAAAAAGCTTAGGGTGCAACTGTAGTTATCTTATGCAAAAGCTATTTTGAGTATTTCATAGCAGCTTTGGGGGGTCTCTTCTTAAACTCCACGTAGGACGCTTAAACTATTGTTTCCTTAACTGCGTGTTTATCTATATGTACAAACTTTCTAAATCAAATACAGTATTCCATTTTCTTATCTACCCAGCGATGTCGGTGTTTCTGTCCGCCACGGAAAATCTCTCCTTCCCCGTGGGCTCCTGGCCCCGCGCTCTGTCCCGCCGCGGGGCGCGCAGCGCTGCGCGGCCCCTCGGCCCCTCCGGCCCCCGCCTTCCCGGCTCGGCGGGACACCCCGGAGGGATTTTACAGGGACGAAGCGACCCTGCGAGGAGGCTGCGGGCGGCAACGGGGACACAGTGCTGCTGTAGCGGCGGTGGCGCGGGGCACGGCCGTGTCCCTCCGTGTCCCCTCCGCCACGGCGGGCTCCATCGTTTCCCTCCACTCTGGTCATTTTTTTTTGTGCACTGCGAGCTAAAAAGCTTTCACCGACCGCCTGTCTGCAAGGACGGTGTCTCCAGAGAGCGGTTAAGACATTTCGGGGTTTGTTTTGTAGCTTTAAATGAAAACAAAAACAAAAACTCCTCGCCCTTAACGGGTTGCAGCTCCTCCCCTCGAATCCAGAGTATATTGTAATGTGCTGAAAGAAGCCTTTATTTGAATGACTAACAGTATTTCAGCATCTTTCTTTCTTTCTTTCCTTTTCCCTTTTTTTTCTTTTTCCTTAAAGTTTTGCTTTGCCCTGGGCAGATTATTCAGCCGTGAATTAGCGAGAGGTAAATTCTAAACTTGTTTTTACTTGAAAATACAATTTTGAATATTACCAGGGATTTAGACAGAAACGTGCCTGGAATTTCTTGACCATTTCCAAATTAATATGGACTTCCGACCTACCTTTGTATTGCCCGAGTCCTCTCTCCCTCTTCCCTCCTTTTATTTTTAGTGAAGTCCGAGCTAGGTCTGAGGAAAGACATAGAAAGCGCCTGAGCTCTTCCCCTCTGCTCCCTTCCCCCCACCCCTCAAGAGGCTACCTGTGGATTTGAGAGAACCGCCATAGGGTGCGAGATTTTAGACCATGCCATTAATGGGTAATTTTAAGGAATAAACTGATGTGTGAATACGTTCACACACCTGAGGTTCCCCTGCGGAAAAGCCGCTGGTGCGAGCGCGGCGAGCACGTCGGGAACGCGTCCCCGCGTGTGGCGGGAGCCACCGAAGGACACGCACGGCCCGAGGCAGCAGCGGGGCCGCCCCGTCGGGGTTCGCCTGCCCCGGCCCCGCGGGCTCCGCTCAACGCGCGGCTCCGCGGCAGGGTCTTCCCCAAGAGCAGCTCTGGCCGTGCCCCTGGCCAGTGGCCAACACGAGTGGGGAGTTAATAGAAAATAAATTCCGGTCGTACGAGGCCGAAATGGACGGGAATTGCCTGGGGGGCAGACACACAATGGGGCTCCCGTGTTCCGCGTGGGTGGTGTGATGGACCGAGTTCTTCCCTTCCCCCATGCGTCGTTTTGAAGGGAAAAATATTACCCAGGAGGGGATAAAAGGTTCCCCAGTGGCCGGCACCCTCGCCGGGTCTCACGCTAGAGCTTGGGCTGCTTTTTCTCTCCCCGCCGGCAGAGAGGCAGCGGAGAGGCCTTTAGAAGAACAAACTGGGCTTCCAGCTCTGAGTAGGGAGATCTTTGATGTCGGTACATTGTTTTTAAGAGCAGTATTTCTGTTCCTCTCTGGTAGCAGTGTCGTTCTCATCCAGCAGTGTTTTTAACGGAATTTAATGTCTGAAAGGATTCAGAGGCGTGAAAGTTTGGGACATATTTTTTTCCTTTCTTTTCATTTTCGCGTCTCGAAGCTGCAGCTAGAAGGCGTCAAGCCGGCAGCAATAATCTACCTCAGCTCAGTCTTACACTGATAGGTTTGGATTTTTCTTCCCTCTGATTAAGCCTCCCGAAGATCGCCCCGTCGTGCCGTGGCTGCTAGGGGAGGCCAGAGATCGCTCTTAACCTCGCCCCACCGGTACCTGGCCTTAAGCTCCAGCGCAGTTTAATCTTAAGGGCAGGCCCTTTACTCTCCCACGCCATTTGTCACCCCATCCCCAAAAAGTTACTCCTTTGGTCGGATCCCCAGCCCAAAGCCGAAGGAGGAGCTGCCCCAGGAGCGCTGGGGGTGTCCGCCCCTCCCTGGAGCCGGCGGGGTTTGTGGGGGGAGAGGACACATCTCATCCAGGGGGCGGTGGTGCCTGCACGGTTTCGGGGTGCCAAGGGTGCAGCTAATGATATGCCGTTTCAAAGCCGGGCTTCGTGATGGATAAATGATGTTGTTTTAGGATTTGCATAAAAAACCTGAATGGCTGATTGAGGTGTAAATCTATGAAAAGCTGCGTTTAAGCCTTCTCACCCACTAAGTCCATCTGCCCCGGGAAGATAGGGCCTATCGAGCCCCGCCAAACCGGAGGGCTGCCTCCTGCCTGCCCCTGGCCCGGCATTATCCACAGGCCCTCTCCAGCATTAGTTTGTTATCCGCGCCGAGCCCGGCCGCTGATTAAGATGAAATTACTCAGAAGCTGAAGTGCGTCTGATCAATATTTAAGAGAAAGCCAGAGGACAGGAGGCAGATGGCCAGAGCCCGGCAGCCCACCGAGCTGGCTCCCCGGGAGCCCCGCTCCCCCGGCCCGCTCCGTCCCGCACCGCCGCCCCTCTCCCACCGCCGCGGGGGCATTGCCCGGCCCCGCCCGTCGGAAGTCGGGCCGAGACCAGCCGGTTCCGGAGCAGTTTGGAGACTGTAGTTAACCCCCTCACCGCCCACCCCTCGCCTACAATACTGCGGTAACACTGCCTTCATCCCCAGCTAGCTCCGATTTGCGGATCCACCGGCGTGCGTGCCACCCGGCGTGGAAGTCTGGGGACCACCGACGCCACCTGCCTCCCTCCCTCCCTCCCTCTCTCTCCGTGGTCGCTGCCCGAGCCCTTTAGCATGACTGGGGGTCCTTTGTGTGCCTGCTGGGCCGCGGCTGCTGCTGGCCCTCCACGGTCAGGCGTGGGCTTCGGTCACCCCCATCTCTCTCTGTCTGATCAATTACAGCAGCCTTTTCGAGGGACTTGAATCTGCTTGCCCGTTGCCCTTAATTTTTAGCATACCCAGATGAGGTTACTGCCCCGGCCCGAAGTGAAAAGAAATGTGGACGTTGGTGCCCTGGTATTGCTCTGATTTCCTCGGTTAGCTGAGCACAACTTTCTATTCGTGTTTATTCATGCAGTTTCTTATTGAGCTCCACATCGCACTGGCCTGGATTCCGCGTGTAGGGAGAGGACAGGCAAACACTGCCTTTTTCTAGAGAGCACACACGCACACGGGTGTGCAGACTGACACACACAACACACACAACACACGCACGCACACACACACACACGAGTACAACATGCAGAGGGTCTGTAGCTACATCACCACCCCGCAGAGAGCCCAGACACACAGAAGTTTGCGAATGGTGTATAGAAAAGGGAAAAGGGGAGAATGAACCAAACCATCCAGTTGCAAACTGACCAAAGGAGGCGGGTGTCTCTGTGTCTCTGTATGTGCAAGAAGGAGTTGGGAAGGGGAAGCACTAAGGATATTACCGACAATCATGGTAAATATTCTCTTCTGGCAGGGTAATGACAAAAGGCAAGGGCTGTCGGGTTAAAGCTGTGATTAAATCATACGAAAGGGATTTGTGTTGCTGTGTCTGGAGGAAGGACGGCTGCGAGGTTTTGTTTTCAACGCTGTTCTTTTTTATTTTGAAAGTAAGGTGGTTTCAGACCAGGAGGCTTCAAAGTGGCTTGACACCTCGCGATCTGTAAGAGAAGAAAGATGTTAAAGAGTATTGAATAAAGTGTAGATGTAGATACCCCAAAGTGCATGGTTAGACTCACCTCGCTGTAAGCGAGTTGAAGTGGCAGAATAATTTCTCTCTGATGTAGACAGGTCCTTTGCCGAACAGGTAGAAAAGTAAGACGAGAACCAGACTAGAAGTGAAGACTTATAACAGCTAAATCCGGACTGCGACTGACTTTATTTCCAGTCCTAGTTATTAGAGGGGAATTGAGCTATACTGCAAATATTTGGTTGTGTTTGCTGTTTTGGGTTTGTTGTTTTGTTTGCTGTTTGGTTTGTTGTTTGTTTTTTGTGGGGGTTTTGTTTTGTTTTTTGGGGAGGGTTGATTTTTTTTGTCTCCATAGAAACATCATTAGGGGAAGTTCATTTAATAATAAGGTCACTTAAATAGTATTTTTCAGAATTGCTTTCCTGCTGGATTAACCTCTCTAGCAATATCTGGCAACAATAAAAGTTACGCTGCAGTTTACCAAACTCACGAATTTCGACAAGACGTGGAGGAGCGTGTGTAATTGCGTGGGTGTGTGTACATGTGGACAAGAGTGAACCCACACACCCACCGAGCGTGGCCGGATGTGTGCACTCGCTGATGGGGTGGAGCTGATGTATACAATGTCCACGCATAGAGAGGCATATGTATGTGTACACACATATGCATGTTTTCAGATTAAAGGAGCTCTTGTAATATCTTGTAGAACACTGAATATTCCCTTTTAATATCTAAATAGGTCAGTAATACAGTTCAATAACATTGGAGGTGTCTGTATATTCTCTCTCTTCAGTCTGCGATAAAACATTCTTTAAGACTATTGGGATTTTACACTGTAATTCTATTAAATAGTAATTGAAGGGGCGCGAGAGGCTATGATACAGGATCAGCAGTGTGTAAGCCATCCGTTTGAACTTTAATTTGGAATCATAGGCAGATGGGATCACGGCCTCTTTGTGGTGCTTGCAGATTTAAAACTAGCCGGCACATGGAGGGAGAAAAAAAAGCCTGCAATGCAGATTCATTCATTAAACATGAAAGGTTAGTGCTAGAAAGGATAAATGTTTAGACGTCTAGGTAAATACAGAAATACACCTCACTTCCCTACCTTCGCTCCTGCCATTACCCCCAACTATATCAGTTACTGATTTTATTGTTATTACAAATAAGTTTTCTTTATATCCCCAGTGGGGATACGCTTACCTGAATGACTTATTTATACCTGCATCACAGTCTGTCTGTGAAACTTTCATTACGCTTGCAGACGGGGGGAAGCGGATTTATTCATTTATTTACTCTTTTGCTGCCTCTTCCTTGGTCCTCCTTGGATCCTTTTAAAGCTCTTTTGGAAAGATTGCTGAAGCCAAGCCCTGCTGTATAGGGCACACGGCAGAGAAGGAGCAAGCTATTTTCTAAAATGGACAAATTAAATTTTAAAACCCCCAAAACCCCAAAGAGAAAAGGTGTGGTATGAATTGATCTGCATAGGCCGGCAGGTGGATGACAACAGCCACATTCTGCAGGAGGAGCCGTGGGTGCTGCTGCTGCTGCTGCTGTGTGGCGGGGAGCTGCTGAGCTCGGGCGAGGTGCCGTGGGTGCGTGCCCGTGGGTGCGTGCCCGTGGCTCTGTGCTGGTGAACTCTTAGGCCCGACGTTGCCGTTCCACCTTATCTGAAAACAAAAGACTTTCCAACTGAAAGAGTCAAATCCGCCCCTCCTCCTCTCTTCCTGGCTGTATCGTATTAAAAAGGAGCTTTCATTGTTTATTTCTAAATATTTGTGAAGCAGACAGTCTATGGGTTAACCTAATTAACACATCCATACTGTATATTAGTGGACCAAACGGTACGACGAATTTCTAATGCGATGGTTGAATGTGATAGTCATTTCTGTGTTACAGGAGATTACAGCAACACTGGAGCATTTCCAGAGTGTAGATGGTTTTAGATGTTGAATTTCCAGATGAGTATTTACCATCATAACTAATTTAAGACCATTATTAAATAGAAATTCTCAGCAGGGCTCTTTAATGATGGAACACGTTACTAATTACAGAGTTTACGCTCTGTTTTGGCTAAGCAGTCTAGAGGGATGGGATTGTGCTCTGCATGCAAAGCCAATATTACTAACGAGGAGGCATCATACCCCTAACATTTCAATCATATTATTAAAGAAAGCCACTTCTTGCCTTATCTGCGCGAGGAGATAGCAAGAGCGTTTTGTTTACCGGGCTCCCAAGCTCTGAAAATAGCTGGAATGGAGAGCGGGATCCCTCCTCTACCTCCCCCTACTCCCAGAGGTCTGGGGGCCGGGGGGGGCTGTGCAAGAGGGCCGCCCCCTCTGTCCGCCGTGCCCCGGGGCTCGCTTCCCGCTGCCCCCGCCCTGCCGGGGTCGCCGCGTTGCCCCCCGTGCGCTCAGCGGGCAGGCTCTGCCCGGCACTGGCGCCGGGGGGAAGCGCAACAGCGAGGGCTTGAGCGGGGAGAGCAGAGGGGGCTCTTCCCCGCTCCCCCAAAAGTCACCGGCACAGGTGCGCACACACCGGGCAGCCCCACAGAACCGGCGTGTGCGGGGAGATGGGTACAAACAGGTGAGTGAGTAAAGGGAGCGCAGGAACAATTTCGGTGTTCTCACCATCCCTCACTGCTCTGCTCCCCGGGGCCCACGTCCCGGGCAGCGGGCGGTGCGTTTACCCCGGAGGCCCGGACGATGCTCCCTTCGACGCCCGGGGAAGCAGATCCCCGCAACGAGGTCTGTATTAAAATGGGAAGATGTGTTCAGGACTGGGAGAGAATGACCCAGGTGGGAACGGGGGAAGTGGGACCCCGGGGTCTCCGTCAAGAGGAGCCCCTGTTCCCTCGGCTCTGTCCCCTGGGCCATCCCGCACGTGCAGGACCAGGGCTCGGCTGCCCTAGCTGTCTTTGAGACTATTAATACTTTTGGAAATAGGAAGAAAAGTAGATCTGTGGCTTATTTACTCATCTCAGGTGTGGGCCACCTAAAACTGCATTTAGTTTTCCTGACAATGGCAATTTTCCTCTTACCCACCTACTTCCTGGCCCACCTCCTTCCCCTCTCCAGGTTATGGAGCACGCTGCTCCCTTCAGTCCCGGTGTCAGTAGCGCGTTTTCGTTGCCCTTGAAAGGACGACAGACGGTTCTCAGCCTACTTTCATTCTCGCTATCCATTAATGTATTTGATCTGGACGACTAATAAGTACCGAGGACAGGTTTGCAATAACCTGCTATTACGTTCAGCGTCGGTTCTGCCCGAGTAGAGACTTTTTGGATTGGCTCGCTCTGCTTGTCTTAAAAAGGTGCAGTATCCATTCTCTGTACAGATGAGATGCACATATATGCATATACAGAGAGACAGGAATACAGAAACACGCATTCTCTTTGTACACGTATCTGCAAGAACAGTTGGATATAATCCACACATCCCCTTGCCAACCTGTCCTTAGAGAGGACGAAAATTGAGGAGGCACAGGAATACAAGCCAGCGTCCAGAGGCTCAATAGGTTTCCCCCTCTCCTATTTTAAAGAACCTTTTTTATGGCATCTAAACAACAATCTAAACATAAAAATCTTCGAATGGATTTGAGCGAAATTAAATTGTCTCCCCCCACTGTGTGCTTGTGAGCGAGTCAGGCTGTGTTAACTTCTAAATGGATTCTCTCAGTTTGTCTACTTATGTATTTTACTGCAGCGTGTCTTGTTCAATAACGCAGGATGTGGCACTCGGTGAAAATTCCGGCCGCTCTTTCGGGGCCTCGCTGCTTCCCAGTGTCGAGGAACTTCCATCTCCGAGGCCGGGCCACTCCTCACCCGGCGTCTGCGGCCCAGGACGGGGACCTTGTCCCTGCTGCTTCGGGGCCCTCCGCACGGGGCGGTTTCTCCCGGGTCTGGGGCTCCCCCATCCTCTGGGCAAAGCCAAGCAGAAGGCAAGCCCGGACACGGACGTGCATCCCCTCGGAGCACGCGTCCCGCTGCCGTCGCGGCTCAGCCATGGCAGGGGGAAGGGAGGACACTCGCCCGGGGCTGCCGCCTGCCCTCGGCGCTCTGACCGGTCCCCGCCAGGCGGGCCCTGCCGGAACCGTGCCGAGCAGAGCCGGGCCGAGCAGGGCCGGACCGGAACGCTGCCTGCAGCTGCCCCTTCCCGACGGGTCCTTCCCGCCTGGCGTCCCGGGCGCCGTGTCCCCGCCGCGCCGCGGTCCCGCCGCCACCGACGGCGCCTCAGCCCGTTTGGAAACTGACTCATTCTGTAAATAATCTTTGACGTCCCCACAAAGCCGCCCTTCGAGAGGAGTTTATTAGCACGGAGCCATTAAAACAGATGTCATGTTAGCTTCCCCGTGACATTTGGGTGACACATCTCTCCCGATGAATTGCTAATTGTCTTCCCGCCCGCAGTAAACATCCCGCTCCATTGTCTGCGCTCAAGAGAGTTTCTGCCTCAAAATACAGTCCTGCGCGGCCGAGAGACCTCGCCGTGCGCCTCCCCGACCCCTGCCCCGGCCCCAGCCCCGCGCCCCGTCCCCCTCGCTAGTACAGCTACCCTTCTTGCGCCCCTCAGACCCCGTCTGCCTCTGCTGCCCCCCCCCGGCTGGAGCCCCGGCCCCTTCCCCGCACCTGGAGGCGCGGCAGGCCCGGCCCGACAGCCTTGGTGCTCTGCCCTGCCCTCCGCCGCCGCTCCCCGGGCTGGGCGCGCCCCTCTCCCGCCGCCGCAGGGTCCCCCCCGCCCCGGAGCGCTCCCGCTCCCTTCCCGCCGGGCTCCCGCAGCGCCCCGCGCCAGCGGGGCCGGGGAGAGGGGGGGAGCGTGGCCCTCCAGCCGTCTCTCCCCTTCTGGCATAACACCCTTTCCCAGCTCCTCCGAATTGTTTATTTTGCCTGGAACAAAAGGTGTGTGTGGCGGGGTCGGGGGAGGCGGCCCGTTTCCAGCAAAGTCCAGGCACGGCGGTGACATATGTCTGTCATTTTCGGATGTGAAAAGCAGGGATGTGCAGCGCCGAGCCTTCTCCTCCTTATTCCCTGGTGAAGGTACTGGGAGGAAGCTGTCAGAGGGCTTTGAGAGGATAAGACAGAGCAGCCTTTAAGAGGAGCTTTGCAGCTGAGTGGCTGACTGAATCCGTCTTACCTATGTACGTAAGGTTTCATATTCATAGCCGTTGTCTGTACGTTGATACATAATCTCTCGCCCTTGTTAATTCTCAATAGATGCAGAGATAACTAATCCTCCCAGATAGATAGACACGGGCAGATTATGCGAGTGCAGTCTATCTACCTATCTGTCTGTATAGTCCCACACGCATATATATAAGCACGTAAAGCGATTTTCTTCCACAGGAGTACACAGGAGTGAACATATACAGAGCCCGACGCCTTGCCTAGCAGATGTAGAAGTGTTCGGCGAGAACAAACATACATGCATCATTCACATATTCGGGGCTATTTGTTGTTAGAGTTTTTACGTCCTGCACCCACTTTCTCTCCCTCTCTTTCTCTGCAGTGTACTCGAGTTTTATACAAACACGTACAAGCTTTCCTAGTGGGGAAAATTACGGAAAGAGGGTGAGGGGGGCTAAAGATTAGGTGTATTCGGAGTCTTTAAAAAACCAAACCAAACACAACTCTCCCCCTCACCCCAACCAGCAAGACGGCACTTGAAATTTTTTATCTGCTGGACAAAGAGACCTATCTGAAGTCAAAGGGGATATTATTTTCATTGCTCAAAAGTGTACCAGTCCTTAAGGCCAGTCAGCATCTATAACGAAGTTACCTGGGCTCGGCTTTGTTCTGATTTTTAGCACACATGTTTTATGGATGCCAGTCGCAAAAAAGGGCGATATTGGGATGCCTGCTGAATGTTGCTCCGAGTGTGCCCAGCCTCTGCCCTCCCCAGTCCGGGGGTGCTCGCCCCCCACTCCTCCGGAAAGCCGGGCACGATGGCGCCGGTGGGGCAGCTCCTGTCCCCGCCGGCTGCGCAAACACCGTGGTCTGAACTCAGCCGGGGTTGCAAACGTCGTTCAGTACCTGTCCGCCTCCGCGGATGGGATGGCTTTGCAGCCGCTTGGGAAGATGCCCGGCTCGGGCCCGCCGGGAGCAATCCCACGGTTGCCGCCGAGTCTCGGTCTCCCCGGCCCGGCCACCCTGCCGGGAGCGGTCCCTGCGGGCGCTGCGCAGCCTGCCAGACACAGCTCTGTGCGACGGGAACCCTGCCCCCGGCGCTGGGCTGGGGGTGGGGGTGTTCAAATGCCACCTCACTACTCCTCAGTGAATATTAAACATCATTGTCTTACAAATGAGGAGAAACCGCTACCGTCAGAATAATAATAAACTACCTCTTGAAACCCTAAGTCTCTTACAGCGGGGCGTTAGAGACGACGAAGCTCTTAGCGCTAAAATCGGATTCCTCCCACCTGCGACTTCCCCGTGTCCTCATGTCCTGAAACTGTCCGTCTTGTACGTTATCTTTGTTCTGCTATTAGCGACACGACGCACACCGATCCCCACAAGAATGATGGGATGATTTCATCCCGTATGAATTCCTGAAACCTTTCTCCGAAAAGGGGCACTTTCACTCTGGTCCTGCCCTTCTGATGATCTCCTTGAGTAGAAACACGAGGGGGACGTGGGACTTTGTCACTGAATCTGGGTCAGAAGGGGAAGGCAGCTTATGTTCCCTGGCCAGGATTTTTCCCTTCGGCTAATGACTTTGTCCTATGTCAGTGAAGTCACTAAGACTTGTTTGTGTCTGCAGGTCCAGAGCAAACGTTGAAGAATCCTTGAATTCTACACCTCTCTGCTGCGGCTGTGAATGAGTGAGTCAGCCACTCGAGAATAACCGTGTATCAGAGGGGAAACAGCTCTCTGCAAACACGGATCGTGTATTAGGAAGCAGCTTCCCGAGTTGTATTATTCAGACTGATGCTTACTTGTCTCATTACAAAATCAAGAGACTCCTCTGTTTCATGCAGCATCCTAGTATTGCATCTCGAGAAGGCAAAGTCCGAAGAAGTGAAGGTGACAAGTCGAAAAACTGAGGCAGGAAACAAACCCCACCACTCTTCCAAAATAAAAACCTCTTCACTCAAATATTGCACAAAATAAACCACAAATCTATACGTAATCAATGCTGATCTGGAACCAATCTGTTCCTCCCCTGCTTTGTGTGGATCCAGGGCTGCAAGTGCTTGTGATTACAGAGAGTAGGAGGGTCATTTTCTAACAAGGGTGCTCACTGTATCTGAGCTCCAAATTATCCAGAGAGGACAGATGGCCTTTCTGATCTTATAATGAGAGCAGGGAGTGATTATCAGCCTGAACCAAAAAATGATGCTCTGCTGACATATTTTCACAGTTCTGAAATCTGTGCTTGCACTTATGCCTCGCTTCATATCCCTCTTCGTTTAATTTAGGCGTCGTTTGGGATTTCGGAGGGCTGTGTGAAATCCGTTCATTTATCTCTGTCTGTGCGTCTGTGTCTCTCTCCCCATGTATCTATCTAGGACATGTGTACAGACACAAAACAAAGGAAAGCAAAAGGTCACTTCACAGGAACTCTTAACCCAAATCACGCTTGGCAAAATATTTATATATAAATATATTTGCCAATAATTAAGAAGCCCAGCTGCCTCTCGGATGCCTAGGTTTTATTCCTGCTTCTTGGCAGTTTTCTGGAGCTGTTGCATTCCATCTTTGCAATTACTACAATACATGGCGAGTCAGACCAGACCCTAGGTCCCTTTGGGGAAAAAAAAAAAAGACATACTTGTGTATGTGCATATATGGGGCTTGTGTTCATGCTTTAACCGTTTGTGGGGGGGGGGGGGGGGTTGGTGTGGTGGTGGTTTTTTTTTTTGTGGTATTTTGTTTTTTTTTTTTTTTTTGTTTTGTTTTTTTTTTTTTTTTTTTTTTTTTGTTAAGATCTCTAGCAGAGAGCAGAATCCCCCACGAAGATAAAACATCATGATGGCCGAGCGCAAAGGGAGATGGTTCTTTCATTTTCCTTTTTCTGTGACTTTTCAGCCTAAAAGCAGTGTTACCCTGCACAGAAAGTATAACAGAGAAGGAGGGCCGGGGAAGTTCCTGGTGACTGGCAGTAGTCAGATCTCCATCCCTCATTCCAAGCCCCTCGGAGGTGAACTTGCAATTGCAGAGAAGTTAGGTCAGTACAAACAAATTAAATCAGGGAGCTATTCAGTGGTTACACAGTCATTTCGCTCTCCTATTTGCACTGTAATATTGCATTACCCTCTAATTGTCACATATACTTTTCACTCTCCAAATATGGAAGACAAATACTGAATCCGTTTAAAGTTGCACGGCTTTCCAGGCTGCCCAGCTGGGCGAGGAAAGCCTTTTCTGCGTGTTCTTGCTGCCATCTACTGGTCCCACGGCTCTGAGCCAGCCTGTCATCTCCAACTTCCTTCTATTTTCGCAGCCGAGAAGAAAAAGGTCTATAGCAAACTGTGGGAAATGCACCAAATGAAAAAAGGCGTGATAATGTCGCCAGTGGCACTGGGAGGTCACGCCGTAAATTTTAAGCATAGGGGAAAACGACGCTTGTAACTACTGGAGCTGTATTCACTACTTGGAACTAAGCATGTGCATGTATTTTTGCAAACTCCAGCTGTAGGTATAAGCTGGTTTTATACAAATAGGGCAGTTATTTCATATTTTTGGCGCTAAGAATTTATAATATATATTTTTTGAAGAGGAAACAAACCTTTTGTGGAAAAAAACCCCAAGTTTCAAGATCCTAAGTCATTACCAGATTTAAGGACAGCCAGTGCTGAAGTTTTCCCTACTCCCTTTTCCCTCTTCAGTATCTATCTGAACTCCACCCCAAACCTTGGCAGAAGAGATGTGTCATACTACATAAGTAACATTAGTTTGGTCCTGTCTGGATTTTGCAAACACTTTCTCTAGAAAATACTTTTTTTTCATAGCAGCAGCATTTTTTCCTGAGGTATCACCTCATGCTATTGTCTATTATTTCCAAATGACTGCTGCTTTGAAGTGATGACACCATCTAATAATTTCATCCCATGAAAATCATACCACATATGCATGAAGAACTTCTTGGAGGAATGTGTGGTTAGGAGAAATTTCTAGAGCAATACGTTCCATTCCCACCTGTAGATTGTCTGGGCCAGATCCACCGAGGGCTTGGCTATCACTTAACTATGGAGGCTTGAGCTAAGTCTCCCAGGTTCCTATGATCCCTCCAGTAAAGCCTTCACAATGCCCATGCTTCAGAGACACAGTGTATAGGAATTTTCTGAAGGCATCAAGAAGCTCTGGAGCACTCTGAGGACAACGAGAAATTTTATGTTTTGGACACATCGGCTATCTTAGGTCAAATATCTCTTCACAGAGCCCACCTGAAGGGCCTCATTCAAGGGTCAGTGATTTACCATCTTAAAAGTACTGCCACCTCCATTGTCCCCTGCAATGTGAGAAATTCTGGTATTGATTTTTACTCCAAACAAGGCAGGGTATAGCCTCAGTTAACCATAGAAAACCTTTCTGCTTCCGTGTGACAGAAATCCAGCTTAAGGAAAGGAGTTCTGACTGGATGGGCCACATCCCTCTAGGGCAGTGACTTATCGCAGTCCTAATTCCTTTAATGCCTTAGATTTAATTTTTAGGAAATATGTTTCTGAGGTAGTCTTTCTGAGTTGCATATCTTGATTCATATATTTGCCTGACTGTTTTAACCATCCCCTGGCTCCATGTCGCAGCTTCTGGGACACCTGAGCCTTGGTAGCAGGGATCTTCACCCAAATGAGGTTGAGAAAGCAGAGTTTAAAACTCCAGTAGGCAAGAGAACACCAACAATGTAAGTGATGCAATGTAGAGACCTTAAGTTTTTCGTGCTTCATTCTGGAAAGCCAGCGAAATAGCATGGTCTGAACACAAGGAAGCAGACTCAGGACACACCATGCCTTCCTTCATACAGCTAATCAATGAATAAAGCACAGCCCACAGCCTCCCATCTGGCCTTGACTTCAGTATCAAACAAAGCATATAGGTTTTTTCAAGGATATGCAAAAATTATAATATGTATTTTGAGACTCTAGATTTTTAAAGTAAGGCCAAAGACATTTATGATGTGTCATGAAACAGGCATGCCCTGGTGATCCCTCTCCCGCTCTCCTACATACTCTGTGGATTTTGACATTTTCTGTGAGGTCTGAGCAGAGGAACAGTCTGGTGTGAGGTATCTGAGGTATTGATCAGCAGAATAAGGCCTTCACACAATGGGAGAGTGTCATATCCATCTCCATGAGATCTCAGAGGGTCACTCCATCTTTAATCGTGGTTTGTTTCTGAATAAGCTGTACTGTGGCAGTCACACCTGTAGAAAGCAGATGTGACAGCTTTTGGCTGCTGAGTGACTAGCTAGCCTTCCTGGGAAGTTACCAGCTATCTGCTTTTCTTTTACTGCTATTAGTCTGGGTTTGCCTATTCAAAGAGATTCTGTCTCAGCATATATGAACATCAAACAGAACATTACCTTTAAAAGCATTTAGCCTTTTTTTTTAGCAGGACATATTGATATTATGTTCTGCTTTGCCAGTGTGACATCCACATGACAGCTTATGATCCACAATCACCCATTTTTTAATCTGCTAGCCACTTCCACTTGCACAATGCACAGATCACTGCAATGTGGGGCTGTATAGAGGCACATTCTGGCTGTGTGCATTTAACCTGTGTGCTGCTCTAAAATACCTGTGCTCCCGAGGTTGAACAGATGGCCACAGAACATGTTACATGATATCTCTGGTTAAATGCATCTCTGCACGTGAGAAAATTATTTTTTGGGCAGTATAGCATATGATCATTTGGGTCCTCTGTGACTGAGATGCAAGCATACCGAGGACACAGCTGGAGTGTGTTCTCAGCTTGAGTTGCAGTGCTGGAGAAAGATTTGTGTCATTTTGCACATGCCAAATGATTTGGGGATCATGGCAATGAGCTTTGTGTTGAGAGTGTTGGCTAGCTTTTATTAAACCAGAGATTAATTTTATTAAAGAGAATGGCCCAGAATCTTGTATTAGGAAGACATCAAGATAGATTCTGCAAAGCCCAGTGGAAAAATTATGTTATTGTTGTTTTAAATAGTGTTCAACATATGACACTGTGAAGCATAATGAGTAGCCTGAACATCTTGCTGCATCACTAATTCATAGTAATACAATTCTTTTTTCTGAGATGGTTTGTAGTACTTCTTGTACTACTTGTAAGTGGTACTTTGAAGTCTGTTGATGCCTATTGTTCAACATCTTTAGCAGATTTCAAAACTGAGAAAATTTATTCCATGCAAAGGTTAACATTTCCAACTTCTCTATTAAGACAACAAAGGCAAATTTTTGAAATTTGAGATATTAATGAATATGAATATTGAACTATGAAATATGAATCATGAACTACCAGAATCTTCTGTTTCAGTAAGTTTGCAACACTCCATGCTAGTATGGATTTCTTTTGACTTAATAATGTCAACTTTTCTATTCTCTTAATATGAATTATAAAAAGAAAGAGAAACATTCAACAACTTAGAAATTAAATGCTCCAGTATTCTTTGTAAAGAACATTCACAGAACTTTCATCAACCAATACTGAAATTGACAACTTAGGACTTTTATAACCAGTTCTAATTATCAGATAATAAATTGACTAGAAGGAAAGGAAGAGTCTGCTCTACAAAATAATAATTTACACTGAAACTGGTAACTCTTATTACTATGATTTATGTGCTAAAATATGTGTATGTATTAGGAAACAAGGGAACTTACATTTAATTTAAGTAGTATTCAGAGGATGACTATTGAGATATGAGTGCCTTAAGTAATACTCCACGTAAGCTGTTATTCCTACAGTCATAAAAAGCGCAATAGGATAAATAGGATTTATTTTTCTTATTTTGTTTTAAGAAGAGGAAAATAATATTCTGTTTACAGTCTAACAATGAATGCTGTTTGGTCTTCAAAAGTACCATGAGGTTAAGTGGAGAGGAGAACATTTGCTATGCACCTTTACACATGAATTGCAAACACTACTCCTGGTACTGAACACTCATTTGGGAATTACTCAGGCTTCCCACATGGATCTGGCCTACTCAATGTAGATATCAGATGATGTGGTTAAAGAGTACATTCTAAGAATTACCTGTGTGAGAGTCAAGTCCCTAAATTCCTTGCAGACCTGTATACCTCAATAAATGGTTGCTCCACTACTTGAAAACTTTTCTTTTTCCTCCAAATTACATTCAGAGAACATTAAATCCTTTCCAGTCTGTTCAACTGAACTATATCTGGTGAACTGCCTTCCTCTTTGATTTTTTCCATGCCTGTGCCAATGGGAAGTATAAAATGAAGCTTTGCTTTCATAGGGGACCAAAGCATTTCTGTGCTAAATCTGATGCTGCAGACTGGATAGATGAATCCTGAATGAATGATGGTCTTACCCCTGTGATATGCACTTTCAGAAAATGCTTCATGGCTCATCTTCCCTTCAAATATATTGAAGTGACATCTTTTCTGGCCTCTGCTGACTTCTGGCTGGACTAATTTGGTTTTAGCAATCCTAAGTGGAGTAGGAAACACTGTGCATTTTAGAACTGAAGCTTTGACATGATACAAGTTAGACCTCATTGAGCAATTTGGATAATCATGTGTTTTATGGCTTTCAGATGTTCTTGCTGCAGCATAAAGGTCCATAAATATTTAGAACAGAGAGTCTATGGCCCATTTATGCCTATTTTATGTAGCATTGCTTTTCTTTATTGAAGCTTGTTATTTTGTGTATGACAGCAGTATTGCAGTTTTCAAATATGAAGGGTTTTTTTTCTGAGGGGTTTCTTGTAACATAGAAGCATTGAGGTGATCAGAAGATGAATTCTATTTTAACATCCACCAACCGGAAGATATCAACAAAGATTAGCTGAAGAAAAATAAAGAAATAATCTATGACAGTGTTGAGAACGATTCTCAGAATTTTAAATACTTGTTAAAGGCTTTGCTGTATTTCACTTCAATAAACATCATGCTCCAGTTACTACTTGAAACCATAGGGGCATTATCCTGTGCAGCACTTATCAATATTTTAACACGTGAAAGTCAAATGATGTTGAAACATTGAACTATATTTCCATCTGTGCAAGCTAAAATGGTACAAATGCATCCTGTGTAATGGAATACTACATCCCCAGTTACTTTCTTACAAGTGATACCTGATTCCTCTGTATTTTCTGTGGTTGTTTCCATTGCTCTGATGGTGCCCAAAGGAAGACTGTCTTTTAAAATTAATGTTTATAGCATTTAAGGAGTTTTAACCCAACCTGCCTTAAGTCCAGAGAAAACAAATTTTTGGAAATTGCTGCAAAAATTAGTAGCTAATTTTCTGTTGCCCTTGCCTCAGTGTTAAATCTTTCTGTGCATTTTGTGTGAAAATGGGTATTGGTACTAAAAAAAAGTCCCTGAGATTGGCTAGAAGACAAATATACTGCTCCCACGAGAGATTCTGGGAGCTCGTGTCCAGTGGAAAAATGTAGTGCTCAGTGGGCAGTAACAGGAAAAGATGGAGGTTGCTGCCAAAGGTTGAATATTTCAGTAGGACTTCTCTGAAACCTTCGGGAAGACAGCTCCAGTCACAGACATGGAACACGATCCCCGCACACCATGGCCCCAGAGCCACCAGCAGCAGGCACAGCTGGATGACCTGTCAAATACCAGACCAACCACCTGGTTTCACCCTGTAAGTCCATGGAGGAGGATCACTGCACTGCAGTTGGGTGTGACACAGGTATGACAGCACAGGAGTGTGACACACACATCAAATGTTAGCTGTATTGCTCAGTGTCACTCGAGAGGCTGTACCCCCACAGGTTCTTCTACCAGCAAGCCATCACAGATTAAATGGTTGATACCACGTCTGTGAACACCCTCCCACAAACTTGTCTCCTTTGCTTATGTTATATCTGATATTGTGAGCCTTCCATCTGGTCACTGAATTCCTTTTCTTGGCTTACATCATATTGGTTTGATTTGTTTCACAATCTCCTTGTTTCTCCTGACTTTTCTACCCAAGGCTTTGGCTCCTATACTTATGTCAACCAGACGTGTACTTCTTTATTTCTTGGAACTATCTGAAGTGTTCTCTCTCCACGCTCATGTGTCTGTGTTTCTTGTATGATCTCTTTCTTAGAGAACCTTGGACTGCTGCCATTTGTTGCTGCTTTAGAAAAGAATTTGAAGACTATGAAACCTGCTTGATTGTGGGGCTGCTTCAAGCATTTTTCTCCAGTCATTCAGGGGCTGCTCATTTAGCTGCCATGTTTCTCTGTCTAGTTACTAGGCTATAACATAAAATGAAGCAGGTTTTGTCTTTTCCTGCCCACCTTGCCTGCACTATTGGGAGGGTGAAATTTTAAATTCCAACATTGCAGGTCTGGACTTCCTTCCCACCTGATCTGATGTTTTCCTGCAGTTGTTCAGGTAGATCAATGAGCCAAAGAGAGAGCTGAGGTAAACAGAAAACTGACAGCTGTCTTTACTTGGCCACATCCCTTCATGTGGCAGTCAGGTCCGTGTTTTGTAGTGCCCTGCTCATCAGCAATGGCCAGGACTCCAAAATGCCAGTTATGCCTGTGTCCAGTGAGAAAGACTCTCTGTTTTCATGGGTTTCCCAGCTTCTCACACTGACCTTAAATTCATTTCACTTAATATAATCAATCACTGCACACATTTTTCCCAAGACTTCACTGATTCTGCTTTATATTTTTAATTCTCCATGTGAGGATAGCTAAAGACATTTTATTACTGTTGTTTAGCAGTGTTTCTTGAAATGGATTTCAGAGGGCTTTCCATCCACCTAGAAGCAACTTGATCCATTAGCCTGTAAGTGGCTGTAAGTGCATCCAGTAGAAGGGCTGCAATCTTTTAGTCAATACATTTCTTCTAGAGTGCATGCATCTAGAGCACCTTCAGAGCTGGTAAAATGATACCAGCAGATACTGCTGCTTCATCAGAAGAGCAATCCTAGGGCAGCTCTCCACTACCACGGGATGATCACGGTGCTGGAATGTAACATGAGTCTTTTTGTAATGTTCCACTGTACCCATAATTGATTATAGGCTGAACATTTTCCCTTCTTTTTTGTCCATTGAACCCTGACATCTGCATTTTTAATTTGTCTGGCTGCCTGGCTTCCTATTTGTTTTGAACTAGAGTGCTTGAGAAGTGCTGTTCTCTGTCAGTACTGAAACCCTTTCCCCAGCAGTTCAGCTGCCCTCACTGTTTGGATTAGTTGCTTCAGACTGGTGTCTCTTTGTATTCTTCTCTCTGAGTTGCAGTGGAGGGTCCCAGGCAACACAGTCATGGTGGTAGGAAATGACAGCAGTGGCTGGACACGAGACACCATATCTGGGAATCCTGTAAAGGCTCATGTGGTTACCATGATCAACCAGGGAAAATTGTTCCATATCCAGCAGTTCAGTAGGCAGCTCTGGGCTGGAGACACGTGGCTTTGTGAAAGATTTTGATTTTTCAAGCTCTTGCACAGACCACCAGCATATAAATCTCAGAAGACTGGATCAAGCATTTGAGTTCCAAGAGGATTGAAGTTAAGCATGGAGATCATAGGGCCTTTTCAAAAAGAAGCAGGGCCTAGCATTTGTGATCTAGATGATCAGGCAGATCTAACTCAATTGTAAAATCAGTGTTTGATCAGCTTTGAACAATAAATAGTAAATATGGTAAATAAATTATTTTAACCAAGACTGGAGCAGAGCTGTTGTGTTTGCATATCCACTTCTGAGTATCTTCAATGAATTACAGATACACAGAGATCATTCCAGCTGAGGTGTGTAATGCCAATGCCACGTGTTCCATGTTTGAGACCCAGGTGACCCTGGCTTCTGGTTTTTGTGTGTCCCACAACTGATTGTTGCTTCCAAATTTACGTGTGGATGCCCATTATCATCTCTGTTAGGTAAGTAAGTGCTAAAATTACTTGTTAAACATTATGATACAACCCAATGGTCATGCAGTATTTTAGATGGGCTTTTGAAACTTTTCCTCCTCAAAAGAACATTAAAAAAATCTTCACATCCTTATATAATTATACTTCATGGCTAGCTCATTATACGGGATACAATTCCTACTTTCATCCTTTTACTAAATTTTTGATCTGTAAATCCTGCATTTTCAGAAGTGTGAGTCCTCCCATACAGGTGTTTTTTTAAAGTGTACTTTGTGTGGTATGTATGCCATGTTTTCTTGCTCAGGACATTCTTTGATGTGAAACCTGCACTAATGTCATGCTCTATAATGTACTAAAGATAAAGTAATTCTGTCCTGAGATGGCAGATGACATTCAATTTAAATAAATGCAAATGCATACAGAGAAAAAGTGATCCATTTGAAGTGATGGCTCAAACCTACAGCATACCCAAAACATTTTATTGTTTTGTACGCTGTTCTGAGCCCCTCTTCTCTAAGACAGTATAACTAAGATGGAAAAGGTTCAGAGAAGGGTGACAAGGTGGCCAAGAATATGGAATAATACTTTATGAGAAAAAAAGGGGAAGATTCAAAACAAACAGAAGAAAGTATTCCTTTACACATGTCTGGAAACCACAGGAACGCTCTGCTGTGGGATGCTGTGAATGGTGAAAGCTGACCTTGATTCAGGGAGAGATAGGGAAAATTAGCAGAAGAGAAAGCCATCAATCAAGACCCACTAAATAAAATTATTTTGGATCTGGAAGTCCCTGAGCAGCAAGCTGTTGCAATGTGGTTATTTGAGTTTTCTGTCTCTCAGAGACATGTTGATGTACTGGATGGATCTTTGCTTTGATTCACAGTGGCCAGTCTTTGCATTTATGTTAGAAGACTCCATATTTCTAAACAAAATGACAGCTGCCCAGTGGCTAGTCTTCCATTAGAGCTCCTGGCCAAAAGTGGAAAATCATATTTGAGCCCCTTCCCTTTGAAATTGGCAGCTGGACCAGACTCTTCCATTTGTGCCTGGAGTTATGAGCAGCAAAACAAATCTACACAGATTCTGCTCTAAAAGATCTGGGTATGTGCCAAGAAGGAGCAAAAACACATTCTGAAATTTTTAGTGTTGCTGCAAAGAGTACAGTGGTATATGGTGCATCTTGCTTCCCAATGACCTCTCTAACAATCTCACCTGCAAATGTGTTTTCTTCAAGATCAGATGGAGGAAAGACCCAAAGCCTTTCCTTCTTCATTGTCCTCTCTGCTTAGACACTGCTTTTGAAGGAGTAGGTGTCTGCTTTGGTCAGCCATTTTGGAGAAATTGGGATGGGCTTTGGGACCCAGGCTAAACCAGACATTTATGGAGTTTCTATACAGTTGGATGTCACATAGTTTGGCAAGACTGTCCTCCACCTGGAAAGGTAGGCAATAAAACTGCAACCTGTTTTCTACCTAACATATGGTATCTAACCCCACTGGAGGCTTGTGCTTGGCAAGCAGAGGAAAAACACTGCAAATTTGATTTAGGCACATATTCAATAGTAGTCATGTGGTTTCCACACACTCTGCTTTGGACACAGGCCAGTGTGTATAAACAAGGGAATATATAATACCAGTAGTATGGAATTTTCTTCCTCTTTTCAGCTTTCACTAAAAATTAGGTGTCTTTGTTAAGGAACACAAACCATTCCTTCTGGCAAAATAACCTCCAAGCCCCTGGCCTTCCATTCATCTTCCTTGGATGTATTAAACAAGTTATGAGGCCTAAAGGATCACAAAAAGGACAGAAAAATACATTCTTAATCTGTCATGATTATTTATGTTTTGTTCACCTCATTATTCACTTCATTATTTATTTCAAGAAACGTTATCTGAAGTTCAGAAATGTGTAGGAATCCTAAAGCAATGCAGCTGTAAGGAGCTGGTGCCTTTGAAAAGAAGTCGTATTGGACATATCTGTTTCAGTTTTCACTGCCTCAGTTTACCTACCTAAAAAGAGGAGAGCTGTATCTGCCAGCTGACTTGGCTGGTGCACTGTGGAATTAAATTGGTGATTGAAATAATGTTTTGAAGTTCCTGTATGAAAGACATTGTGCATATATGAGGTGTTAGTGTTTAAACAATGAGTGATAGCATACAGATTCAACTTATTCACAGTACTATGTAAAAGCAATGCATTCACCTTCTGGATTGAATCACAGTTTCAGCTTGGGATGGATTAGAGATCCCTCTAAATTAATTAATACCCAAAAAATATAACCAGACTGAAGAATCAATTTACTCAAGAGACAAGCTGCCACGGTATCATCATCATCATCAGGAGCCAGAAAGTGAGGAGACTTCACCAGAGTGTGGGTAAAGACAGTGGTTACAGCTACTGTTAAACAATTCAACAGCACAGCAGTTCTTCTTCCTCCTCCTCTGCCATCTGAAGACAAATGGTTACCTGAGACATGAACTGGAGCATTCAGGCAATGTCATAATTCATGCTATTTCATGCTTCCCTTACTGCCAAAAACTCCAAAGACTTAATTTTTCTGCTATCTTTGAGTTTGGGAGCTCCATTCTTTTAATTATTGCACTTGAATCTGAATTCTGAATGAATAGATTGAAGAATAATTGTGAGTTATTTGGAAACAAGATGGTTCTTGTGGATTTATACAGTGAAAATCTTGATTTTATTTGGGAACTGTGCTTCTGGATACAATAAGAAGCAATTCCCCAGCAGTGAAAAACTTCAGAGAAGCCCAGCTGTGGGCAGTCGTCTGGCTACTGAGTGTTCAGGTAGAGCAATTGTCCTGGGGTCTGTGGGTTGCAGCAACAGAGCAATATATTGATATAAGCATTCACTAACACTGAACCAAATCAATTTACTGGCACTGGACCCCATCTCAATCACATCATATTACTGAGGCTGGATAGAGATACCAATATTCAGGAAATTTTGTTGGTGTGGAGGCTCATGAGGCCTCAAGGTACTGAGAATTTGTTTGAGCTCGGATGTGGCCCTGTAACTTGAATTGAATATTTGTTACTGCACCCCCCTAAGGCAATATCTGTGTTGTCACATTGTTGAAGTGGAAGGAAACCAAAGACCATCAAGCAAAATTCAGAATTTGGGATAATGAGGTAAGGTTGTTAAACCACATTTGGTAACTGATGTTAATCTTGGTTTACAAGGCAGTCTTGTCACCTGTTGGACATCTGATGTCATGTGCCCACACTTTCTGTGACAGTTTGGCTCTTGTGACAAGGCAAGAGATTAAAAGAAATCCTAAAGAGACTCTGAAATGTATATTCTTTCTTGTTTTAAGATGGAAGAAAGGAAGAGATGGAGATGAAGAGTTCCTTGCCTTCAGAAACCTTCCTATCTGAGAGCACTCAAGCTTGAGGCCATTCCCAGTGCAGCAGTGAGGCTACCACCAAAATCCAGATCTGAACATGTCTCTGCTGGGTCTCAAGGTAGGTGGGTGCTTCCAGAGCAGCCACTGTGCCCTGTTACATTGATAGACCTATAAAGGAAACAAGGTGTGCAGGCATTGTAATCCTCAGGGCTCAGGAGGAGAACAGGAAAGAACAATTTGGCTTTCTGATGGAAAGCAGGCCCAGGGACTGATAATACTTCCTTGGATCACAGGATAAGGGAAATCTCTCCAAAAGCCATATTCTTGCCTCATTTAATACACTTTATATCGATTCTGGCCACTTTACCGAGGCTGCAGGTTCAGGCAGGTGGAGGGGAAACTCTTAGCACAGCACTGAAGACTTTGACTCACTGGCACATCCCTCTCTCTTGCTGTTTGGGAAGTGACATTACAGGTTCTGTTGATGAATGAGCACTGCTAAATACACTGTACAAAAGCGTGCATCTGGAACAAGGCATTTCAGCTTCTCTCCCCCTGGAGGGTCAAGAAGAAGTCAGAGTTGTGCATGTGTGTGTGAAAAACAAGGGCTCATCGTGGCAGCGTGAAAGGAGGAAGGGATCTTCCACAGCTGTCCTCACCAACAAGTATGACACTCGTTTTGGCACTTCTCCGAAGCCTTTCAGATGGGTGTATTAGAGAACCGTGCAAGCACAAAATCTCTCTGAAAGGGTTATAGTGAGAAACAAGACATCAGCTGGACAGATGAGTCTTGCAGACAACCCTTAAGAATTTTCTGGGGCAGGACGTGTGTGTATATGCATCACAGTCCCAAGGCATTTAAGGAAGAACATTCCAAAGCTGAAGTATTCCCCACTATCTTTTGCTTATTGAACAGAAAAAAATCAGCCCAAAACACACACATGTGCACTCACAACAGGTAAAATTGCAAAGGGTGTGAGTGTTGTTGAAGTATAAATCTCCATTATTTTTGCTCCTGAGAAGATCCTTGCATGTATTAAGATTTCTCTACTTCAGATATAAATGTGGGTACAGATTTTCTACTGGGAGAGAGCAGGTATCAGCAGAGAACTGGACCAGGGAAACACCATCTCTCCATTGCTGATATATCCCATTACAATACACCTCTCTTGGTCATGCAACACAGAGGCAGCCACGTATGGAAGCACCTGGCTGTACAACTTCAGTGTTACAAAAATATTTTGCAGTAATTTTTCATCTCTGTTCCCTGACAATTGGGAATACAAGCTGCAAATGACAGAAGGAAATCTTAATGATCTGAAGACAGCTGTCCCCATCCTTGCCCCTGCAAAGAGGAGCAATGCTGGTGGCAAGGACTGCACCTAGGTGTGGTGGGGCACGAGGAGGCTGCACAGACCCTACAGAGGGTAGGCAGTGTCTCCCCAAGGCACAGCTTGCTAAGGTAGCCCCGTCCCCAGCTGGCTCAGTCTTTTCACATCACACCTGTGCAGAGTCCTCTGCATTTCATTTTGAGGCTTGACACAGCACTAGCACCAAAGTTCCCAGGACTATTTAGGGAGCCAAAATACAAACTAAGTAGTCCTGGTTTAATCACCACAAGTACGTCTTTTGCTCACAACAGTAGATTCCTCCTTCACTACTAAGTACAAGGTGTATAAAATCTCTTTAAATATCATTTAATGGAGCTTTCATTAATTTTCCAGACAATACAGTTTGCTACTTTTGTTTGTAGATGCTGAGACACTACGATTCAGTTGCCAGCTCTCCCAGCCTTTCTGCTCATTTGGTGCCATTCTTTCTCATAGCAAAAATGTTCTTTATATCACTTTCCAGATCAGCCTTCTCCTTAAAAAGATGTTTTTGCTGATTCCTCCATAATGTTCCCTTGTGGTCACTGCTATGCTTACGCTGATATTCTTAATAAATATAAAGAAGCTCCATGTGCTGCTATACTCTCTTGGACTGTCCTGGTGACAATATTGACTGTTCTAAAACTCAGCTTCAGGTGTAAGTGCTTTCTGAGAAATCAAGTTCCAAGCACATTCATAAGCACATCCTAACTGTACATCTGAACAGTGGGATTATTTTCCCTATTGACCAACAATTCACATTTCAAGCACTTTGCTGAAGACTTTAGATCTCACTTTACTTTTGCAACACTGCATGTGAATGGTTGTGAGATTAAATCTTCACTGGTAAAGAGGGGATGCACAAAGGCAGTGTCAACAGCCCGAGCTCTCTGAGCTTTTGAAGGACCACAATTTAATCTAGGTGAGTTAAAGGTGCTAATGCAATGAGTCTCTCAGGTTTGGCATGAAATTTATCCATGGTGATTAGGGAAACCCTATCGTTTGGGCTGTTTTGGCACATTAGGCATTTTTAAAGCTAAATGAATCCCTTATCACCATATAGCTCCACTCAGTCTGTGAAGCTGTGCTGGCCAGCTGCTTGTACTTAGTGTCATCCAGTCTGTCCTATTTATGCTTCAGTGTGCTCTGTTCTGCTTTGGAGATTATTTCTCTTCCATGTTAAAGAGTATTTTGTTCTTGAGGTCTCATTAATGTATTTGTTCCTGACACAAACACACACAAAATCCCAGCAAAGAATGCAAACCCAATTCCTTTTATGACAAAGACCAAAATTAATATGAAAGCAGCTTTATTTTGTTGAAAAATGTAGAGGGATGGAATATAACAGATTAGGTGTTGACATATGAGACAAATGGCCTAATTAATGGCTCATCTTTCCAGAGATTAATTTATTTTCTGTGGTATTTATTAAGGAATTTGCTGATGTCACCCCCAGAAACATCTTGAACAACAAACATTCTACTTTTTAACTGAATTCTTGTCCGGAGACCAAAGGGAGAGACCTAGACTTAGCAGAAATTACTTGCAGAGAAGTGTAATTACAACCCTGAAATTCAGGCCATTTCCTTATGGATAACAGTATGAAAGAGGGCCCTTAAAACTCAGGAAATCTGGAAGAGAGAGTTGCCCACTCTGCCTGTCCCCCTCAATTGTGATCATACCCAATCATTCTAAAGCATGAAAGAAATTTAGGGCATATTCTCTGTATTCTTCTATTAACGAGAAACTCCTGCTTCTTCCTATGGGAAGTAGGCTGTAACTGGACCAATGTCCAGCCAGGGTGAAATAATAGCCATTTGGGAAGGTACAGGGTTCTTAATAGAGGAGCTTAATACAGAGTTAACAGGCAATTTCTGAGATATCCAATAAGAGTCATACCCAGCTCCCATTGAATCCTTTTAGCCTCCTTTAATAACCCTGCCAAACCCAGTGAGGTCTGAGTATATCCCAACACAAATCATTCCTATTCCTACTCCTTATAAGGACAGAAGATGCATTGGAATGAGGAGGGATTGAGTTTCTTTGGTTTTCTGGGACTTAGAGATGCAGATGCAATTTTTCATGTGAAATCAAAGGCAACTAGGTACATCAGCATTTCAAAAAATCTTTCTGTGGCCCTGAATCTCCAGATGACACAGGTTTCTAATTCCATCTAAAGTCAATGGGAGTTGAGCATCAGTCTGAAGACCTAAATCTTAGGGAGAATTTTCAAAAGTACCCAAGGTACCAATTTCCTGTCAATACTGCATGTAACCTGACTGATTTCCAAAGAAGAGAACACAGGGTTTACCATCTACTGCAGTGAAACACGGGGGTTGATTCATTTGTTACAGGCTGAATATGTCTATTAAACCTCCATTCTCAATCTGTTTCTCCACCTGGTTGTCATTGTGCCTAATTCAGTATTCACAAGTTCTTCCCCTGCAGTTACCAAATGTGCTTGTATCTGTACTCACGGAAATGGGAGAGTCCTATCACAAGTTTTTCCAGGCATTACCATTCCAACTTCAAAAAGCTGGTAGCAATGTCAGTCATGAGGTTATCCAGCATCTGAATTTATTTTAAAGTACCAGTACCCTAAAGGTCTTTAGTCGAGAGGAACTCAGAAAACCTATTTCTGACATGAATTCTAGCACAGAGACATATCTGGTTCAACAGCAGCCTTAAATAAAGAAACATGACTAAACAGGAGCACATTCTTATTAGCAAGCAGTTGTCTGTCCTACAGAAAGCAGAACATGCTAATATATGTAACCATAAAGACAGACTCCAAAATATTTAAGTTCATGAGCAGAGGTGTTGACAGTTAAATTGAACTTCTGGCAGGCATTTGCAGCTTGTGAGGGAGCAAACAGCAACTCTTCAGCTTTCAAAACATTTACCAAAGATAATAATTACAAAGCCACATAGTTTCAGAATGACTTTCATTTGTCAGGACAGTTAACAGCAGTGGGAAGCAAAGCCAAGAGAAAAGCCAAATGCTAGCAGGAAAACACTGACAAATCACTTGATGTAAAGTTGAGCCTTGTAGTAAGACAGGAGAGCACAGGACCTGCCATCTAGTCCCAGCAGGCCCACACTGAATCTGTTATGGTTTTCTGACCTGGGGAGGAACCAGGCTGTGCTGGGTTTGCACCCAAGAGTCTGGTGCAGCCCTGGGGCACGATGTCCAGTCCGAGATTTTCCCTTTCCCTCTTCAGCCCTTTCCAATTCTGAGTGGGTATGGGTGGGGCTGCATCATGTCCTAGCCAGCAGACTGAGAACTTGTGCTTCTTGATGACAGGGGAAGGGGGAGAGAGGAAGGAGGTTTCTAGCAGTAGGCAACAGGGATAACCACCCCTGTGGGAAGGGAAGCATCTGGGATATTATCTTTTTCTGCTTGACAGGAGCAGGAAGTGTATTGCTCAGTGGATTTGTTCCACCTTGTGCCTTGGCATCCACCTCCGACTTTCTTCTCCTGCTGCCTTCCCTCTGTACCCTGTGGCCATCCCTCTAGCCTTATTTCTTCTGTTCTGTGGCAAAAGTGGCTGTTGGCAGCCAGCTATCCAGAGTCAGGGCACCTCTTAACTGGCCTTTTATCTGATTCTCGTTAGAGCCACTTCAGCCTGATGAATTTCACACGGGCTCCACAAGCCACCCTGCTTTGCAGGCATTTTTGTGAAAGCTGAACTTGCAATACCGGCTTTGGGCAGTGCAAATTTGGGATATTGGTTCATTTGTAAAGGTCTTGCAAAGAGTGATCACTTACCATCTCTATTATTTCTGTGCAAAATAAAAATTGGCACTAAACGAGGGAGGAGATAGGCAAATTTATTAAGGTTAAATAACCCCTAGCAAACCAAACTGATTTCAGATACAATATAGGTTGCCTGAGTTTTGTTTCTCAGGTTTTTGCTTTTAAACTCAGCTAACCCTGAGCAGCGTTAGTGCTCTTCTGCTTTCTGTCTTGGAACATATCCAGAAATAGAAAAATATATTGCAGAAGAGGCTGTTCACAGAGGAGGTCTGGGAGTACAGAAGTTAGAGAAAGAGAGAAATTTTTAAAGTCTGTTCGTATTCATCTTCTGTTCTGATTATGCCGATTAAGAATGTTTCAATAAGCCTGTATTATTTGCAGTGCAGAAAGAAGTCAGCCAGGATGCAGGCCCTCCTGAGCTCTGTCTATCCACAAAGGCCACAGCAAATACAAGTAACAAAAGTTGCCATAAGATGTGACTCTTGGGAGCAGCCCACAGCTAGAGCAGCTGACACCAACTGCAGTAGCTGCTCAGCTGGGGAGGCTACAATAAGACTGACCACTCTAAAACTAGAGGATATCATACATTTGTTGCCTCCTATGTGGCTCAGAAAAGACAATGTAAAAATCTTCTAATCTTGCTGTCAAGCCACTAGCTATCTTCAGTGCATCTTAGCAGTGTGAGGACAAAACTCCCAACAGGTACTCTAGTCCAGTGCTACCCATGTGGATGAGCTGCAAATAAAGATTTCTGAGCATTGATGAACTGTAGCAGCCTGCATAACATACCACAGCCTTGCCATGATTTGTCAATATCAACAGAAAGATGCTGATGTGTTACCATAATACTTTCCTTTTCATGCTTCAGTAAGCAGTTAAAAGGAGTATTTAACCATCCAGTCTCTATACTGTCATTCCTTTCTAAGACTTCTGGTGATGGTTCTGCAGACAGATAGATAGTGTCATGCTCAGGTGAGGTAGAAACACTTCTGGTAAATGTGTATCCTTACAAAAAATATCTGCTTGAAGAGAATACCTGGTCTCAGAGCAAGAATAAACAAAGTTGGAGGCTTGGTTCATTGCACAGATGTTAAGAAACATAAGGCAATTACAACTCCTTTAGCTCAGCCTTTTTGTGTCGAAAGCATTGTAGATCTACAGAATTATTCATTATGGACTTTTGTGAGTGCAATGCCATACGTGGTGCTGCTTCTGTGTCTCCTGGGAAATGCCATCCTGAGTACATGAAGGCACACAGAATGACACATTGGATATGGTCAGATCAACTCTCCTGGGATAGTTATGAGATATTTTCTAAGATAGAGCTTTGCCACTCAGAATCCTGTGTTTCTGAAGGGCTTCGTAGAGCTCATTTGATCCACAGTTATGAACAATCAAATCTGTCCCTAGAAAAGAAGAGGAAGAAGAAGAAAAAGAAAGAAGAAGAAGAAGAAGAAGAAGAAGAAGAAGAAGAAGAAGAAGAAGAAGAAGAAGAAGAAGGAAAAGAGGAAATCCCATTTCTCCCTCAGTTCTGGATTCCTGGGTGTGTGCTGAAGCTCTTGATGGTTCTGGGTCTGGTCAGGGGTGATGGTGACCATGACGACAATTTTCTGTAAAAACAATCATTAATTTAAAATAAGGGCTGTCCTTTCAGATTCATATTTTTTTGTGGCACAAGAGTAGGTTGCAGTCATCAACATCCTTGGCCCATGTCAGCAAAATGAGTATTTTTTGTAGCCTATCATTGACCAGATGAGTTTGGACGGAAGTCCAAAGAGTTTGACTGAAAACCTGGATCACTTTTTTGGAGTTTACTAAAAGACTTTTACTTCAATTTTACTTCATGTAGACCTTTGGCAAATGGAAGGGAGTATATCTGCACAAAAATATGGGGATGCAGGCTCTACAAAGCAAAAAATCTGTGCTTGGCACAGCATAGAAAGATGCATTTTAGATACTGTACTCGGTAACATCTCACACTTTCTCATATAATTTTCTGAGTCGTTCTCTCTGTTCCCACAGTGACTGCACCCCCTCCTCAAACAACCACACCAGACTCCTGTCCTTGGGACTGGTCCTGCTGTCTTCACTCACCCAGACCGTAATGCCCCAGCTCTGTATGCTCAGCCATCTCCCAGCCTTGCTCAGGGAGGCCCTGTGGCTTTCTCTGCCACACTAGGAAACCTGCAGGGTTTAGGGCAGCCAAGTGACCATCCAGGCAACTTCCACACAGGCAGCAACCAGGGAGCCAAGCCCCTCTGTGTACATGTGCTGGGAGCACCAATGTCAGACGAGCTCCACAGGGCACGTTTGAGCTACATCTGAGCTTCCCTGCACGGGTTTGTTGTCTGCGTGACTGATGCTCCTGGTATCAAGGCAGCTTTGGAGCTGCCCACAGCCCACAGTGGGGGTCCACCCCCAGGGCTTGGTGATCCTTCTCTTCTAATTATTTCTAGAGAATTACACAGATGAAGTGTCCAGGCGTGATATGGCTTACCATGGATTTAAGGAGCACTTATGTGTGTCATGGGGAAGCTGTGGGAAACTACATTCTGCTCAAAATATGTGCAGCAGGAATGGATCCTTTCCTTGAAGGAGTCTAAAAATACTCCCTGTCACAAAACTGTAACTGTGTAAACCCTCTGCATATAGGATTAGAGGACAATATATATTGAAGGCTAAGAACTAGGATTGCCATGGTCACACAGTGATTGTAATACATGACCTGTGAATTCTCTTTTTGTCTCATATCGCTGTAGCAATGCATTAAAAGCATTTTGTCCCTTTCTGTCTTTCTTTTTCTCTCTTAATTCTCACATCATTCTGGTGTCTTCATACATGAAGATTAGAAGAGTTTTTCTTTTCAACTTCATGTCATTATGACATCAGGATTGGGACTCCACAAGCTCACACTGAAATAATTGATGCTATTTGCATTTCACATTCTAACAGCTTCATAACAAGATCTCTGTAGACTTGCACTGAAATTGTTTTCCCACTGAAGTCTTACAACACAGCAGCAATATAATGACATTTTAATGGGATCCCTATAGGCTTGCCATGAAATTGTCAAGAGAAAATAGTGGCGATGTTAATTGAATTGGGAACCAACATTGTTAAAATCAAATGTGAAAAGTAATTGCTCTGTTAGAAGAATCCCAGGAATTTAGGTGCTGATCCTGTGAAGATGTATGCATTTGCTCTTCAAACCAATACCCTCGAAAGCTACTTCTCTGGGGAATAAAGTTAGGAACCAGAAGAAACCTATTCATCATACCTTCTGTCTTTGTAAACAAAATAGCTAACCCAAAGGCAACAATCAAAGGTAGTACCTTAACTGTGACATTCTCTATGCATGTCTGTGCATATGCTTAGCAGAAATTACCTGAAAAGCTTGGCACTTGACATCATGCATCCTCTAAGTGTACACAGAGTAACAGTTGCTTAGCTGGTAAAGCCCTTGGGTAAAACCATATTCGTAATGAAGCTACTAGGAACTGTGTCACTGACTGCAGCAGAGCTAGCTTGCCATTCCCAGTATCACCTCCCTGCAGATCCCAAAAGCTCAACACACACCTGCTTTGGAGGATAAACATACCAAGAGGAAAGCTGTTCACTTTAATCCTTGTGTTTTTCTGAGACATAAAAATGTGTTTGAGGGAAGATTTTCTTTATAATTTCTAGTGTGATGGGGAGAAAAAAATTGCTTTAAAAATGAACCTGAAATTCTCACGTCATCATGTGAGTGTCAGTCTTATGAGTTCAGTTATTACAAATTTCAACAGTGCTGGAATGGGCAATAGCACCTGACTGTGGAAAATAGGATGAATGTTCTGACCTTACTCCCTTGCCTATAGTATTCGGTAAGAATTACACTGACATCAGCTGGCAGTTTTTTGGCTGGTCATTAAATAATCAGGGCATAGCCACAAATAATCCCACCTGAATAGAAGGAGTTACGTCCAACAAATTGAGTTCTGTCCAAAAATAAAGTGTTTTTTTATGGGAGATATTTCTGAGTTCCTCATAAGCAGATGCCAGGAGGAGGTAAAATCGATACACAAAACAAACCATTAGCAATGATAAATAATTCCCTTTCTCTCAGGAGAAGCCCAGAATCATTGATCTGTCATGGAATCCATGCAGACCTACTCCTCAGATGAACAAAAGGCTGAACAACAGAGTACTGATAGGTGGCCTGATAATTCAGGAGATTAGTGCAGGGCTGCTGGGGGAGCTCTGGGCTAGAGGTCCAATCCGTCCTCATGGAAATCAGATCAGAATTTTCACTATGAACATCAGCAAAAGGAAGAGACGTTCTTACATCTGATAATACCAAAACTAGGAACTGAGTTATTAGGGAAAGAATACAGACAGAAGCAGAAAAAAATAGAATTATGTCAGTATTTGAATTCACCTCAAAGATCTCATGCATTTCCGTCATTTCACACTAAGAAACTCAATGTAGTTTATGAAAAAGAAAATTATGTAGATAGAGTAAAATGTTTGATGAGAAGTAGGAAATGGTTTCTGTCTAAGGAGAAATTGAAAAGACCCTTAGGTTGCACTAAGGACTTGAAAAGGATGGAGGGCATAAAGAAGGTGAAAAGTGTGGATATAGTCATTATTTCTAACATCACAGAGACACCCAATGAAAATTATTGCCAAATATAAAATCAAGTGAAGGAAGCTCTTTTCTTCAGACAACACAAAACTCAACTGAGGAATTCACTGATGCAGAATATGATATGTGGCAAAAGCATAAATGAAGTCTGAAAAGGCTTATATGTCCTTATGGATGATAGGTCCACTGGTAGGTTTTAAAAATTATGATCTGGATGCAACATTGAGCTCAAAGATTCCCTCATCAAGAGCTGGGTAGATAAACAAGGGAGAAGGGCATTATGTACCTGCTGGCATTCCTACACTCTGAAGTACTCATCTGAGTTCCTGTCATGGGATTTAACTGGACACACTTGGCTGCGGTGGGATGGAGTGCAGCTGAACTGAAGTATTGCAATGTTCTGTGATGTAAATAAGCAGTCTTTCAGCACTGGACAAGTTGTCTCCTGGTCAAACTGCTGCTCCATCCAGCACCTCTGTGCCTGTCAATTCTACCTGAATAATGAGGACTTCAAAAAACAGAAAGCATGACTGACATCAGGCTCCCACCTATGTGTTCTTCAGGTGGTGTGGGAGCACACTCATACAGCAGAGAGATGCTTCCTATGATGCTTGCCCTGTATCCAAAGAGAGAGTTTCAAGGAGAAATTTTACCAGTCACTATGTTTCTTGCAGAGTAAATGTTCAAGCACAGTGCCAGCATTAGAAACCTAATGGATTCTGAATTGCCATTTGAATTTTCAGAAATTGTATAATATTATTTAGAAGAACTGTCTGTTTTTTTGGCTGTGTTTTAAACCTAGGAACTAAACCAGACAGTGAAGCCAACCATGGCTCCCCTCAGACTGCTCCTGAAATGCCTAAAGATGAGCACATCCGACTAGCTCAGCTGTGCTGGAACTCCTGGCCAAACAGATCTATTTATTATAGGGTGTGATTGTCAAGTTACTTATTCCAGTGGCTCCTCTGCTGCAGTGCAGAAAAACTGGGTGGTCCTCGAGGCCATCGTGAGTGCTCTGCACCTGGGGCTGCAGAAAGTATTAAGAAGTGAAGCACACACATGGCTGGCTTGATGGACTGTGACCAGTTGGTCCAAAGTTGTGGGAACCACTGAACGAGCTGTAATCCTTCAGGGGCCAGAGTCCGTTCTCATGTATTCAGAAAGAGCCCCGTAATTATAACAGCTGAAACCAGATCAGGCACCAGAGCTGGACAGGGGACAAAACATTAAGTTGTTTCATTTCATTCTGACCTCTTTTTATGGCAATAACTGCTAAAAGGAAAACAAATGTTCGTAGAGATCTGCTTTGTTCTGCCTTTACATGTGAAGCACACAAGGGGCCTTTTCATGCAGAAAAATGCATAAATCACTCCCCTAGTTTTACTTATGGGAATGCAGCATTTTCATATTAGAGAAATACAGCCAGTAACGAGATGCACAGACATCCGACAAAGAAGAGTAAGGATTTCAGAAAAAATAAAGGAGATACAATTTAGATATTAGCCAAAATGAAGCAGGAAGCTCACGAGGAAATGTGATTACAGGAATTATGCAGGGAAAGCATTTCATATATGTATACAGGGCCAGATTCCCAGTAGCTATTGCTAGACATAGCTTATTCACTTTCAGAGAAAGTAGTACAAGAAGTCAGTTCAGTGATTTTCTTGGGGTCATTGAATTACTTCTGTGCCTCTCGTCTTCCTTTTTTTTTTTTTTGGTGTGCAGCTTTACTCATGAGAAAAATATTTTATTGCTTTTTACAAGGTCAATTTCAGTGAAGCATCAGACATCCTGGGTGATACAAAAACACTAATGCTGATGCAGGAAGATAGGTGGAACACCTGGAAATGGTGACAAAGGAGATAGAAGCAGACCACAGTTAGGCCAATAATGTAAGGGCCTTCCAATATTCAGCAGCTGGAGATACAGTAGTATGGATACAGCATATGGATAGATTCTTGTCTTCTTTGAGCAGGAAAACAACCAAAGGAGAAGATCAGAACAAATGTTCTCAAGGTACAATCAAAGTAACATGATAATGTCACGTCATATCTGTATCATCCCAATTAAGAGAACTAGATGTTTGCTTTCAGTCAGAAATCAGCTATGTCAGACATTTTAGGACTGCAGTGAATGACAGCAGAGCAAATCTTCATGTATATGATTTTTATTCCACATACTTTGAAGGCAGTTTTGTTATAGCTGGTCAAAACATAAAACTTACATTAACATAAACTAGCTGTGTTTGTTTCAAAGTGGGATTAGAGGTTTTTTTCAAAATGAATAAATGTTAGTATGTTAGAAAGAACAATATTTGTAATAAGCTTTCAATTTGTTAAAATAAATAGTATAAAACGTGATTATATAGTAAGAAAGTATATATAATATGATGCTGTAGAAAAAATGCCTTTAAAACCAGCTCATGTTTCACTAAATAATTGCTACAAATGCTAGGCTTGCTGGAAATGGTTCAAGCTTCCCTAATCAATGAGGAAGTTAAAAAATGCTGATTTTTGGTAGATGGCACCCACTGTGATTGTTTCATTGTTCCATTCACTCTCTTGCCTGCAGCCTGTAGTCTTTAAGTACTTCTTGTAAATCTTTTAGGAAGGAATTATAGATTTATTTCATATTTGTAGCTGACCTGACTGGTTCAGTCTAGATCTATGACAAAGTTGCTTAAAAACTACTGTGCAACTAAACTGCCACTCTGATATCGTAGCAGAGGATTTATAAATAAGCATGTTACAAAATAATCTTGAGTCTTTTGTTAATAGGATGTTGTTTCCTCTCACTAAGGCTCATGCAGCATATAGACTACATAGAGAGGAAACATTCTGAAAAAACTTTCAAGAGAGAAACATTCTCAAAAAAGTGTGGGACATTCATCATATGTGGTGAACTCCTTACAGAAGTCAAATATGGAGACTTACATCGGAGACTCTGTTTGGGAAAACTCTTTAGGAACATTTGTGTATGATATTCCTCCAAAGGGCTAAGCCTCTAGGTCATGTCTGTTCTACATCTTTTTTCTAGTTGATAGCAAATCTGGGTTGCAATCTCCCTCTCTTCTCTAGCTCTCCCAGATGGAGTAAAACATCCTAGACGAAAAATTGTCTGCAAATAGGATGTGTGGATGTCTTTTGGGAAAGAGTATAAAGGGAACTCTCCAGATTTCCCCAGAGGGCTCCAGTAGTAACACTGCAGGAGAGCAGAGCAGTATGGACTCACCTCCTGGTAGTTTGCTTTGTTGTGCTGTGAACATTGAACAATCTTTGTCCAGTGTCTACCACTTGACATTTTCAAAAGGCCTTGGTGATGACCAGACCAATCTCTGTTGAGTCTGCAGGACAAACTCTGCTGCAAATTAGACGATGTTTAACCATTCCTTAGGGTAGAACAGGCTATTACTTTCAAGAGAAAGGAGTTTAAGTTTCACATGAGTTGCTCATCAACCCTAGCTGCTCCTGAGAATAACCTGTGTAGATGGGATACTTTCCTGATTGGAAGTCCTGTCAAAATACCACTTGGAAAGCTGTGTAAAGATATTCAGGGTGGCTGTAAGACAAGGAAAGTGAGGAAGAAGACCAAGGTTTGACCTTAAGTTTTGGGAAGACTGTCATATCTGACTGCAAAGAATTGACTAGAAAATCTTGTAGCCTGAGCGAGCCCTAAAATAAAACAAATATATTCCACATGCACAGAGGAGGACAGAAAATATATTACTATATAAAGGATGATTTCCATTCAGATTCAATTACTATTCCAACCAGTATGTGGCATCCCACCTCATAATGGCAGTCCTGAAGATTTAAAGTAAACTTACCATCAAATAATACACCAAAGCTTTAATGCAAACCTATATTTGACTCAAATTACTCCTGCTGTGGTAGTTTAAACATGCATCCTTCTTTATATGGGCTTGATCAAAACTGGCAGGCAAAACACAAAGAGCAGTGTCAATTGAACTCTCTGGGTAAAGAGGAATGTATGAAACAGAAACAAGAGTAGCAGTAGGTCAGGGATTCTTGCCATCTATTGTTTAGCGTTGTTGATGTACAGTTCAGAGGGACACTTCATCCATGAAGTGATCCTCTAATCAGATTTGCACAGGAAATGCATCATTTTCAGGCATCGTGTGTGCTCTCCCTCAGGATAAAGCACTCTGGGAAAGCATGGTTTAAATAATCATGGATGTCATTTGCTGAAGACAAACCTTGCTATTTGTAGCCTTTTTCATTCCTAGGAAAGGAAAATCACTGAAGGTGCCACAGACAGATACCTCAGTGAGGCAAATGCTGTGATTTTAATGCAATCTCCAGGAATGTTTACTCACCATACCCTTAGCTCAGTTTGGCTAAAGGCTGTCACTGAGGTTTTTTCTCATAGTTACCTGGTGAGATGGAAGGAAATGTTCATCTGGACATCTGTACACATACACATGTGTCTTCAAATCCTCTTTGAGAGTATAGGTAGGGAGCTATTGATCCATTGGGTTTGGAACCAAGTGCTTAGTAGTTGTAATAGAGGAAAATCACTATTCTCCAATAGATATAGGGAGCTCTGACTCTCTAGGGACACTCACTCAGGCATTTTGTGCAATAACAGACAAGAGCCAAGCATTCTCCTGAATAGGGGAGTCAGTGCTGCAGACTTTTATGCATGGAAAATGTCCATGCACAAACACACATTTGTGAGGAGATATATATATATCTGTGTCTATGTGTGTGTGTATGCTTTCCTATTATAAAACAACTGACTGCTTTAATAAACTGCTTTCATTCTGAGATCATAATCACTCTTGCATGCATATGTGCACACACACAAAGAGATGGAGACAACTAGGTCTCTAAATAGAAATGTACACGTTCTGGCTGTTTTTGGCTTTGCTTTTCTCTCCAAGCCTTCCAGGCAAATGGCAGCAAGTCTCTAACTCTTTCCAAGTGATCCTCCTGAGGCTTGTTTGACTGAGTTCAGGCCTCTCACAGGGAGCACACTGAGTTGAGCTACCTAAAAATCTGCCCTGCATCCTTTCTGGCATCTGTGCTGGGTCTGTGAACAAGATTATGTTCCCTTCTTTAGGTAGGCCTAAGAGTTCTGTCGTGTGTTTAAGGGATATCAATAGTGCATGTGAGGTGTGCACACTCCTGCAAACAAAAGGATTGCATTGTGACATGAAAAGTGATAGGAGACACCAGCCTCAGGTTTCCTCAGCCCCAGTGAGCAGTTTAACAAGGCTTCATGATGCATGTCACCTCTCCTGCCATGCCCCTAGGACACGCTGCATGTCTTTATTCCTTGTGCATGCTATATCGCCTCATCTGTAATTATAAATATATGTTTAGTGTCACTTCAAAGTCTTCCCTTGACAGGGGTGTTCCCTTTTCAGGGATTTTGAATCTCTGAAATTCTTTCTTCAGAAACTCTGGAGCAGGGTGTGATAGCCTCCTGGTGACAGTTACCTGTGTTCAAAGGGACTGCCAGAGAAAGCCCACTGCAGAGCAGAGAAAACTGACCTTTGTGTCACCCACCGAAGATTCATTGGCCTCTATAGCAAGAGGTCATTTTCTAATCCTGGCTTTTTCTAACCTGGAAAGTGTTTAAGGATAGGTACAGAGAGTGGATTTGTATGACATGAAAGGGTTAGCAACAGTTTAGACTTTCCATCAGGTACATCTGATGAACAAAAATCCTCCTCTTGGCTATGCTTGTTCATTACATATATTTTATACATTCTAGCTATGGAAGCTAGAACTTGGCTAACCCATTTATTCCTTTTGTGGCATTTTCCTGCAAAATGGCCATTTTTTTTAGAAGTACCCATCTGTCAGTTTACTATATTATTATATTACAGTACCATCTAGAGGTCCCAAATGGGATCAGGGCTGTACATAGTTGGTGTAGCATGCAGTTGTTTTCTGAGAGAAAAAGTATACAACCTAAGGGGATCAGAGAAAAAGAAATAATTATTGTCCCTATCTCACAAATTATATATCTGACCCCATTGTATGAATTATGCATACATAGATGTACACAGTCAGTCAAAGAATACAGACCTGCCAGGTCTGTCATTTTGGTTTTGTTTTTAGAAGCAATCCACTGTCCTACCCAGATTCCACCAGGAATCTACTGGATTCTGTCTGTCTGGCAGCTGTCATGAGCTCCCAGACAAAAAGGCTGTTGTGCAGATCAGCACCTCTCAGACACATCCAGTTACTTCCTTTGGACTGGCCAAGAGGTATGGAAACAAGAGACAGAGCTGGGATGTGAGCAGGATCTGCTGAGTGTTAATCACGAGGCTCTCCTGCCACCTTACTGTTTGCTGGTCATAGCCACTCGAAAATGAGAAAAACATTGGCTGGCAAACTTTCATCTTCTTTGTAAGGGATTCATATTTCTGAAAGACTTTTCATCATGTAGGATTTATGAACATATTTCTGAGAGGGTGAGTTTCCACACCTTTAGGCCCTCACCTGAAGTAAGTTTTCATAGACTTCATAAGAAAATTCCACCATGCAATGTCATTGAAGACAGCAATACTACAAACCTGAACTCAGGGCAAATTTGGACCATGGTTTAGAGTTTATATATGGAGCTAGAAACCATAAGCTATTTGAAGCATCTTTGCTCAGACAGGCTGAGCATTATTTTCCCAGAAGGCAGCAAGGCAATAGTTGATACTAATGAAGGTAAATTTTACTTATGAACAGATCCAAATCACCTAATTTAGGTACAGCAACACTTAACTACAAGCCCCCTTATTTCCAGGAAGAAGACCCACTGCATCTAAAGAAGTCAGACAGACCAAATGCTCAGTTAATAGATGGAATCGCTGGAAGGCAATCCAAAATGTTGGTGTATTGTGTGGGAAAATGTGAAAAGACAAAACATGCTAGGTGCATGGCAGCAGAATATCTGAAAACTCTGCTTCATGACATCAGATGCTTTCAGTCACTTGAGAATTAGAATATTAGAATATTAAAATATTAGATTATAGGATATCACTGCATTGAAACGTTGTGACTCTAAGCTCCAGAAACTTCCTTCAGTCTATCAGGCACTTGTGTCAGTGCCACATTACTCCCTTTTGCAGAGGTTGGCTTGTTGCATAGTTGGGAATGCAAAGTCACAAGGCCAGGAAAAAGGCCAAGAGCAAGGACAAGCCTGCACTAAGGGCAGAATGCTCAGCTGGGAGGGCAGAGCCTCTAACCTGCCCTTGGCTCCTGCCTGTCCCTTTGTTTCTTGCCCTTTCTCTGCTCTGCTAGCATAGACAGAGCCTGACAGGATGTTTTGATGCACAGCATGGAGATGACTTGAGGGTCTGGTGGCATTAAAAACTGGGCAACTCAGGCTTTCTTCTGGGACTTAAATGCATCCCTGAGCTAGGTTGTCAGGGTCTAGTTCAGAATCTAGACTTACAGTATTTTTAGTTGTCAAAGCAATAGAACTATTTATACTGCAGTAGGGTTTATCTGTCCTGTGCCTTTTTGAACTTCCTCTCTGCAGCATGTGACTACCCACTGTGTTGTCATCTGGTTCCTTCTTCTTGGATTTAGATTGCCATTGAGTTACACGCTCTACCTATTTTGTAGTCAAACACTTCACTAACCAATGCATGATGCAACACAGGCATCTGCTCTGAAGAGACATTCTCACAGCTACAATGAAGATACAAAACTATTGCCCACATGACAGAAGAAAAAAACTTGGGTACTGAAAGAGAGATAGAAAATACTGGCTTCACTCCGTACCCTTATTCAGGCTTTGACAGTATGCAGGACAAAACATCTCTTGGAGATATTAATTCCACATGAAAGTGTGGTCTGTTTTTTGCTTTTGTGGCAATGGAAGTTCAAGATTTTGCAGTCTAGCATCATGCCTCAACATCAATTGACACTGCAACAGTTTTGAATTTTCACATTGTGACACTTTGTTTTACACGGTCTTACCTGAATCTAGAAAGAGCTGTGAATGTTCAGCTCTTCTGCTACCAGATGCTTGAGTTATCAGCTCTCCTGGACAAAGTCTTGACCAATGGACTGTACTGTCTGGGGTTTTTGTAAATGTAGAGGGGATTTGGTAACCTGAGAGCTGTCATTTTTCTGTTAAAGATGCCAAGTCAAACTTTGAGCATGGAAAGGAAATTTATTCCTTCTGTCATTGGACATGAGGGTATTTGGGGCCATATGCTAAGAGTGACTATATTGGCATATGTTAAGGAACATTGCATGGCTACATAACCACTCTTTCCTCTGGACTGGGATGAGCTCAGAGCACGGAGTGAGGGCAAGGAATGGGAGCATGAGAGAACAACAGATCCTTCATGCTGGACTAAACTCTGATCTCATATGAGCTATGCAAAACTTTTGCAAGCTTTCCTGTTGAAAGGTTGGTTTTTTTTAAAGAGAAACCAATCCCTGAAAGTTCCTATGGCCCAACAGCATAGGTATTCTATTTTGATGTATCTATCTTTAATGAAACATGGGTGGTGCTAGACACTCATGAGCTTTGTGATTGTGGACCTAAAGTTCTAAGACCTCTGGATAGCTGTGCTAGAGGGCACTCAACTCTGTTTAAATTGCCTGTAAGAGCAAATTCCTGTGGCTGGCTTCATGCCATTGTACCTGTCCCAGTGGAGGCTAAATACTGTGTTGGATGACTGACCTACATATCATTACAGAAGAGAAATGTTCCCTGCTGCAGTTCCTGCCAAGTGCTGTAGAGCTCTGATTGGACAGATGAATGATGGCAAATGCACTCCTAATAAAGCCAATGCCATTAAGTTAGAAAATGAGGCTGCTGTCATGTATGAGTGGTGGCAGAAGCATTTCTAGCTTAACAAGGTCTGACAAGACCTCCTCAACGTGCTCAAATGAAATCAATGTCAACACCTAATCAGTTAAGCAGGTAATGGATTATTTAAAAAAATTTAAACTGTAGCTGCATTAACTCATTTAGAAAGAAGGAACACGTGACTCCTACAGATAATGTAACATATTTTAACAGTTGTCACATTTGCCATGTGTTCAAGGAGAAGCTGCTTTAACCAGAAGGGCTGAGATGTGTACAGCAGCATCGCAGCAGAATGTAGGGCACGTCATGAATTTATGGACAAAGGAATTTGTGAGCTTTATCAGTCACTGCTTGGGTTTGCATAACAGGTCAGCTCAATGAAATATACATGAACAGCATCTGTTTCTGCTTTTAAGAACACAGTGTGCAATGTGAACCATCACCCACTGGATAGAAACTGGGTGATAGGATGAGAATCCAGCACTTTGATGAGCAACAGAAGAAGTATTTGCTGTCGTGTCTGGGAAGTTAAGGAAAGAGTCTGGAAGGAGTGTGGACAAATGACCTGGACTTGAGTGTCCTTAGACCCTCATGAGTTACCTAGAGAAGTTAGAATCATAGTGAACAATCTCAGATAGGAACTGGATATCACTCCTACACATGCAGTTACTGAAATGGACTAAAACAAACCCCTTGCCTCGGGGTCTAGTCCCTGCTTAGGGCACAGAAATGAAGCAGATATTTGCAAGGCACTGACACAAGAGGGTTCCCATGCCTCTCTCTCTGCAGCATGTGCAATGAGTCAGCTTCAGGCCAGGCCAGTGGATTGATTGGATGGCTAATCCTGATTCAGCGTGCCTATTTCTGTATTCCTAAGAAAAACGTGCTTTAGAAAACAGCCTTGAATAAACAGGCAATGTTCTGCACTGACCTGCAATTAGTTCCTGATCCCTCTTTCACTCCCCATCCTAAGGATGCCCCAGTCTTTCCTGCCCAGTCTTCAGTCCCCATGGCAGCAGTGTCAGCAACAGGCTTTTTTTCCCCAGGACTCCCACTCCTTCTGTCTCATGTCTCACCTCTGGATCAGAAAACCTGTGGCTTTGTTGTCATTTAACCCTGGTTTAAATGATGAGCCACTCTGCTGGAACTGATTCCATTGAGAAACTCAGAACTGGAGAAGGTGAAACGAGAATTGGAGGAGGTCAAATGAGAACTGGAGTCCTCTCATCTTTGTTGTTGTTTTGTTTCGTTCTGGTTCTACTGAGACACACTGAAGAGGTGATGGGCATGAGAAATGTGTGAGCCTAAGGCCACCACGGGCGAGCTCTCCTGCAGTTATTAATCTGAGGTGTCTAAATCATACAGGGACAAAGTGTCTGGAATGTGACACCTTCACTACACTTTAATGGATCCTCAAGTGCCATAAAGTATCATTGTATCATAAAATTTGGGGTTTATTAATACACCAGGAGAATGGGAATCGCAAAGTTTTTTGGTTTTTTTCTTTAGAATCCCACCAAGAATCAGTTCCCTGCCGTCTGCCTTTAAGAGTGGAGAACTTTCATTTGCTGATTAGCGTCTCTAACAGCGCCTGCAAATCGAGCAGAAGCAGCACCTCTCTCAGCCCCGCGGTGTCCGGAGCAGCGCGGGGCCGCGCCCGGGGCCGCCGCGGGAGCGAGCGCAGCCCGCGCCGCCGCCGTGCCCGCCCGCCGCCAGCAGGTGGCGCTGCGGCCCCAGCCTGGCCCCGCGCCGCCCGCAGGGAGCGCCCGCGGCGGGAGCGCCGGGATGGCCGCGCTGGGACAGCGACGGCGCTGCCACCCCCAAGGGTCACCGCCACCCCTGCCGGGGCACCGCCACCGCTCCCGTGTCACCGTGACCCCTGCGCTGTCACCGTGACCCCTGCCGTGTCGCTGCGACCCCTGTCACTACGACCCCTGTGTGTCACCATGACCTCTCCCATGTCACCGTGACTCCTGTGCTGTCACCATGACTCCTGCCATGTTACTGTGACCCCTGCGCTGTCACTGCCACCCCTGTGTGTCACCACGACCTCTGCCGTGTCACTGTGACGCCTGGGAACGGCCTGGTCGAGACACGGGCTGACATCGTAGGGACAGATGAGCGATGGACAAATAGCTGAGGGACAAGCGTTTGGCTAAGAGTTTTGCACGAGTGATCTCCACGCCCGTGTGTGTTATCCCTGTCAGGTACTGTGACAGCAGCTGTTAAAGGAGCTGAGCAGGAAGCGAACACCGTGGTGTGGATGAGTCTTCTGGAGGAGGTGATGCTATGGCTCCAGTCAGCACCAGAATCCTGGACTGGTTCTCTCTTCCCAAAGCTACAGCTGGAAACAGTGGAGTAGCTCCCGACACGAGGGACCCCAGCCTGCAGCAGGCTGAGCATGAGGCACCTGGGGCCAACAGGAACCCTGCTGTAAGGAAATGGTCTAGGGAACAGCTCCACAGCTGCAGGTTCCAAGGCTAGAATCAGCTTGGAGCCTGTTAGCCTGCTTGGGGAAGGGGAGAAGGGAGCCAGAATGTGGCGCTGGGTGACACTGGCCCTCCGACAGTGTGGTGTGGAAATCAGCTGCGCAAGAGGCAAACAGAAGAGGCACATAAGAGGACCTATTGACCAGTCTGACCTGTTACTGTGGCAAGTGGGCTTCTATATTTTATGGCAGCTGAAGAAATTAAACTGCAGATGATAGCAAGTGAAGGTGCTAAAGGAGAAGAGATTAGTTTTTGGTACTAGTAAAGATCGTTTCATTGTAAACTGCAGTTGATTGGTGCAGAATTGATGTCCCCGCTGACATGCAAAATTAAAGATTTGGTTTACTTTGCTTTTGATGCCTAGATTTCATAGTCCCAGAAGTCCATTCAAATCTTTTGCATGTACCCTGCTTAACATCAACACTTCTCCCATTTTTCTAACCTGTGATTTCTGGTTACTCCAGGAGGCTTCTCCCAGCCTACTATAAATGGGATGGTTAGAGTCACATTACGAGATAAACCTCTGATGTTGGGAGGAACAGGATGAGATATTCACAAAAAAAAAAAAAATTAATACATGTCTCATCAAGAATTTGTTCCCCTTCTTTCCCCAGGAAGTTGGCCTTTCTTGATTGAATGATTCTGTGTTTTCAAACAGCAAACTATTTTATTGTGAATTCCTCTTAATTTTTGACCACAACGGGAGTTTTTCCAACTTTGAGGTTACCTTGATGACTGTATGCAATCTGCCATGGATGTGCATCCAACCGAAACATTGCCCTGGAAGTTCCAAGGGCCTTCTCCCCAGTTTGACATTAGGTCATGTCAGGGGAAAATGCTGAAATCCTCTAGAAAAAACAATGACAAGGAGCTACCCATGGCAAGACAATTCATGCATCCAACAGGCTGCTCCTTCCTTTAACTCAAACTGTTCCAGGAAGAAGAGGAAAAAAAAAAAGAGAGAGAGAGAGAAATCAGTTGTTTGGGAATGCATTAAATTAATTATTTCACATGACAGCTTTCCCTCACTGCTGTAATCTGTCCTGGATCCTCCTCACACCTGGGGCTTAAAGTTAGTCCTTGTTTTATACCACATGTGCAATAAATTCCTGACTTCAGGGAAGCATTGGACCTCTTCTACATGTGCAAACCGATTACAACAGGATTGTCAAGAAAGAATCCTGACATGAAAAACTAATCATTCATTTTCCTAGCTAATCACAAAACTGGATGTTGAAAGAGATACAATAACTAGATGTGCATTTTATTACATAGTTCCATAGTAAAATCTTACCTGGAAATTAATTTTAAGTTCCTGAGAGAAAGCATGAAGTTGGAAAGGTGCCTGAATGGCTCTGAAAAAAAAAAAAAGCATTAGGGTTAATGGTAGTGTATCAAATAAAGAAATGAATATTTAGTGAGAGCAGTATTTGACATTATCTTTGACATCTTTATTAATAATCAGAGGGAATACAAAGCATATCACTGACACTTTGAAATGACACTGGGTTAGGAAATGTTGATAAATTGAGAATGATGAAGCAAAGAAATTCAGGAAGGAAAATACATGGGTAGAAAAGAACTTTGTGAAATTTGTCTGAGAAAAAAAACAACATAAAAATGTCTATGAAAAGTAATTAATAGATAGTAAAAATAAGGCAAGCTAGTGAATGTCAGGGCGTATATGCCCCTTCATTTCATTGCTGTACCAGTCCAAGCTGTGTTAACTGATTTAGATGTTTGTTTCTCTCATAAAAAAAGAGTTGCAATAGCTCTCATGTGATCCCACTCCACTGCCATGTTATGTTAAATTCAGGACAGTATTATTTGAACTGTAGGGACAAACTGGCAGGACTTTGGGGAAAATCAACAGAAGCGGTCTGAGATGTAACAGAAAAGAGATGAGTATGAATTTGTAAAACACTACATAAAATGTAAGTTGTATTTATGGGGATTTTTTCTTTAGCAGGGTCAAATCAGGATGTGTGTGTTTTCCCTAGTAAAGACAGAGAAGTGTAAAATATCCCATATGCGTAGAACAGATACCTAGACAGTTTTCAAGGCTGTGCCAACAAGACTCACAATCCAAGCACTGGACACTATTTCTTCTGGAGCTCATTATACCTTGTGTTTATGGGTGTCTCCTGTTTAAATTTGGAGGTGGACAGTTCCATCACTGATGACACTGAAAGATAAAGTATAAGCTTACAACAGGGGACTTCAATCTGTGAATTCCATGCAAATGAGAGTGCCAAAAAAATTCTCCCCAAGCCCATATTTATTTCCAGAAGGAATAATTCTATCAATAGATAAAAGGAAATGAGCACCTGTTAGAGACGACGTGCATCAACTGCAAGATTTTTTCATCACAGAAACAATGATTTACTGATAGCATTTTGCCAGTGAAACTCTGCCCAAATCACCATTTCTTTGGTGGCATGACTGGGAATTCTGGGAGAACAGGCTCTCATGAAATGCTAACTGTACACTCTGTTATGTCCTATCAGACCACAAAACCTGCACTATTACTGTATTGTGATAGAGAATGCTGGCGGTAGTGAAAAGTAAAATACAGGGTTTTGGCTTTGCAGTGTGAGAGAACAAAGCTGTGTAATTAATAGCAGCATTCTTCAGAGGTCACAGCAATGCCAGCCCAATGGACAAAGCTAAACTTGATGGGCAGAGGGGGCAGCACATGGGAAAATGTGTCACTGACACTTCCACCTGTCTTTCTCAGATGCTCAGGGAATTTATAAGGCTGTTTGGTTGAGAGTTTTCATCTACAAATGAGTCTTAAAAGGTGTTTGAGATAACACTGGGCTATCAGGAGCTTGGAATTCCAGGCTTGTTAGCCAGTTCCCTGTCCCAGATTGCTCAACTGTAAAACGCTTATGCTGCTTTTGCTTACAGGTGCTTGTAGCCGTACCAGTATCCTGAAGCACACAGGTCACACTTGGTGTTCTTCTCGCTGACCTTCACTCTGTAACTGACAGTCAGATTAGCACTCTGGTCTGTTTTGAAGAGTTGAGTGAGGGTTCTCATAAATATTTTGTCTCTCTTTTTTTTTAAGCATTGTCAATTAGGCCTCCACATCTAGTTAAAAAAACCAAACCCACTGCATCTGCAAATCCGCCATTACAACACAACCATAGATGAGATGCCTTCCACCACCTATTTCAATTGGATAAAGCTTATTTGTCTGTAAATGACAGAAGAAGATTTATGAAATATCAGTGTCACCGAGCTGCTTGTACGCGGTGATTTTGTTTCTGGTTGAATGTAGCCAGAGACTAGATACAGTTGCCACAAAGTTAAAAGGTGAGATTAATTGCAATTATGCCATAAATAAATGCCGAGTTCTATAAGCTCTACCTGGCTTCTGTCCTTACTGCTTCCCCTCTGCTCTTCCCCAGCCAGTACTGCTGCACCAGCTGGAGATGCCAGTGATTTACACCTGAGCAGGAAGCACTGGGACCAGCAAGCACAGGTTTCCAAGCCAGTATTTGGGAAATACACACAAATGTACAAACTCTTCCCACCTACCCAGCTTTATTCACTCCTTGGACAGCAGGGATTTGCAAGAAATGAGAAAACATTGATTATGACAATGTCTCTCCTGGACACACATAAACACAAGCAGATTTTGCAGATGAAATGTCAGTGAGTGCTGGTGGCAGTGGGTCCGTGGGCTGGCACTGGTGGATAAAACCCAACCACCCATTTGCGCCTCCCTCTTGCCCCCTCTCCTCACCTCCCTGGGCTCTGCTCTGCTTGCTGGGTCACTGGTGGTGCTGACTCGCTGACACCATTTCATTTCTGCATGACACAACAAAACAGGCCTCGGAGATTCCTTTGTAATGCCACAGATAGACATAAGCAGATGCTCCAAACAGATGTAATCAAACACAGATGCGATCTGAAAAGTCCCAGGCGGGCTCTGGGGTGCAGCCAAACTACACAGAGCACAGACTGATGGTAAGCTGAAAATGCAGCAAGGGGCTCACCTTTCCCCCCCTGCTGAAGCTGGCTGAGCAGAGGGAGATAGGTATGGCAGATATGAACATGCACCAGCTGCTGGGGGACATCTGGGGGCAGCCAGGCTGCAGGAGGGGCCAATCATCCTCCAGTAGTGCCTGCCCCTGCCCGGTGCTGGATGCATTGTTGTCCTTGGAGAAGCTGGTAGTAGATGACTTTGTCAAAGTCAGCTGTCTTCATTACCAGAATCTACTCGAAGAGCCTGGTCTTCCAGAGAGACCCTGACTCTTGCCTTTTAGTCGGTGGTGAGTGGCAAGGGATGGATGAGTTTTCTCTAATTTGCAGAGGACATTAAAGCCATTCCTACTCATCTAAAACCACTTACCCTGGGGCTTAGTCCTTGAAGGGAGGCTGGGGAGATTGCAGATTGAAGAAAGTAGGGGAGTTAACGCCAGAAATGAAGAATGGGAAATGTGCGTCTTTCTTTTCATGTCGTCGTGCCTTGGTGCTGCTGTTGGGGCTCCAGTGACTCCTTGCATCTCCTTATACATTTGCTGAAGGATTGCAGGGAACACAGGTCAAATAGGGAAAACAGTGACAGAAATAATGGGTTTGTGTAAGAATGGTGCCACCTAGAGCAAGTCCCAAGCTGGAGATGAGAACCTTGTGGGGGTGTGCAGACGGCTGGACCCATTTCAAGGAAATTTTTACTAAAGAATTTCTTCATTTAGGACCCCAGAATATGGGGGTGGAAAATCCTTGAGATGCTGTTATCTAAGCAAAGGCAATGTGCATTTCTATGAGAGAGAATTAATCACTTCTTAAATTGACTCATGCTATGGGCTTGATCCAAAGTCCATGGAAAAACTCTGACTGACTTCACAGCTCCTTGGGGTGTAGGTGGGAACTTTGCCACTGTCTTCAAAAAGAACAGGGCCAGGCTTTAGCCCTTGGCTGAAAGACAAATCAAGGAAAAGATGCAAATCCTTTTCAAATACTTTAGAAAGAATGTATTATTTGAATTTCTGCAGCTATACTGTTACTAATAACATTAAACACCCATGAATCTCTGTTTTAAAGCACATTGTACCTAAATAGAAATTTTACACGTCCATTTACATGTTTGTTGGACATGAGTCACTTAATAGAAAAAATAGTCATAAAGATTGTATAGTTTGAAAATAACATGTTAAATAGCACCTTTGAGTCCTTCAGATTTAGTATCAACTGTTTCCTGGTTAGTGCAAATGACCACTTTTCAGAATAGCTGTTTTAATTAACTTTTCTTACAGAAATGAGCCAGGTGACAGTAGCTATAATTTCAGCCTATTTTTTTTAAAGCTTATACTAATAAACTTAAGACAATGCAAAAAGTATTAATAAGAGATGTAAAATATCCATTTGTCAAAGTCTATATCACCTGCAAAAAAAAAAAAATTAGAATTTTAACAAGCTTTCTACGAAAAACCTAGTAAGACATTGAAATCGTAGAAAAGTTTTGGAGAGGTCGTTTGAAATGAAGTAGTGGTTTTAAATTTAGATTTAGATTAATATGCAGTGCATACACACAGTAAGAATTTTAGAAAGAGGCTGAGATTGTGTTCACGATTATGTGAAAAAAGAAAAAATAGATTGAAGTTCGCAACATTTTCGGAGACTTTTTTCTATGCCCCGTTTCTTTAACTTCTTTTAGATTTTCCATATCTAAAAATAGGTGACACCAAACTAAACTGGTTTTGACCCGAGCTGCCCTTGTCACCAAAACCGTCCTCGGAAAGTACTGACTTTCACCGGCTCCACATTCATCTCAGGATGATTTGAGCATGTGGTCCGGGTTCAGGAATGCCCTGTAAATATAAACAACTATTACTACTGGAGTACATTTAATGACAAAAATGTGCTAATGCCGCGCTGACGACATTCGCCCTTGAATTACATTCCTTATAAGGGCGATGCTGCTCGGCCGGGCCGGCTGGGCTGCGGGGCGGCCCCTGCCGCTCTAACGTCGCCACCCTCTCCTCTTTGTCCGCAGTAAAATAACCTAAAGCAAAGGTGTGCGCCCCCAACCTCCGAGGTACCCCCTCCCAGCCCCCTGCAGGGACGCTCACCGACGGTGCCTCACGGTCGGTAACGGGAAACACAGGGAAGCGCGAGAGCAAACCCACCTCTCACCCTCCTCCGAGCTGCGAATAAATAATAAAGCGTTTTTGGTAAATAATAATAATATTTAAAAAGAAGCCCCCGGCCCCGCGCCGCCGCAGGACCGAGAAGGGCAGCTGGGGCAGCGCCCACACGTGTGCTGATGCTGGGTTCCTGTCCTTCCCTCGCCCAGCTCGCAGGGCAGAGCGAGGTGCGGCATGATCTCCCGGGGGTTTTTGGGGTCAGAAGCCGTGATCTCGCTTGGCAGCCCCCCACCCCGAGCGGCGACACGGAAGAGCTGGTGAGGGCCCTCCCGTCCAGCCCCCGGGATTGCTGCAAGGGAAGCACCCGCCTACTGAGGAACTGCTTTTAATTAAGAGAGGTAATGACCTTCTCCTCGGCCAGGGGAGGCGAGTCAAGTGCTTCTGCACTCCCGGCCGCTATCCTGCGTCAATGACAGCCAGAACTGCTCTTAAAGTTACGGCAAGAGGAGGGTTAAAAAACCCCCATATCCCCTGTGGCCGGAGGGGGCCCCGCCGTGTCACCGACCTCCGATGGTCCCACCGGCACCCGGGCTACGCACCGGCCCCTGTGCCCGGCGTCTTTCCCTGTCACCCCGATACCGCTTCAGGGCGCAGATCCCTGTCCTTCTGTCTCTCCCACCACCCAAAATGACAGAGAGGGGCAACGGGTTTGTTCTCCCGTTTTCACATTTCGAAGAAAAATTCCACTTTTCCTGGCGTTAACAGTTCCTTCCCCCGCTTCTACGTCTTCTCTGACGGAAAAAGAAAAATCCCGGCGAGGCCCCTGGGCCGGCCCAAGGCAGCCGGGTGGGTTACGGCAAAGTGGCCGCAGCCGCTCGGGGCTGACGGTGCCCTCAGGAGGAGCCTCGCAGTGCCCCCGCCGATGTCCCCAGCCTCAGACCCGCCTCTGGCCCGGGCACGTCGGCGTTCGCCCGGCCATCGAGCGCCGGAGCTAGAGCTTGTCCGTGCTGCTTGCTGTTTCGGAAGGTGCCCAGGGCTGGAGGAGCGAGTGGGGACCCCACATCCAGGCGGGTTAAGCGGGGGCACGGCGGCTGCCGGGACCGGACCCCGCCAGCATCAAACCGGCACGCGGAGCTTTGTCGGCTCGATTGGCCCCTCTGAGGGGACATCTTTCGAGAACTGCAAAGAAAATACTGTCTTGCAGTCACTGTAATCCACGGTTTTCATTTACTATTATTCAATCAGGATTTATCTCTGTTTTTTTAGGAGGCTACTTTTCCAGGGCTGTTACTCGATACTGATCCATTAAATCATTCCAGCTGAGAGATTAAATGTATGATTTGCAACCAGCTGGATTTCTTAAATGGTGTCTTCGCCTCCCTTCAGAGTATGAGCAGACCCAAGGAGAAAACACTTTGCTTTGGCATGGAAACTCGCACATTTGCCCGAAAATTACCACACGGAGTTCATTCAATGCCAACAGTATTCTCTTCCTTTCTCTTCACTGGATTAGATTTCCCCCAGACATAAAATGACTCCAAAAGCGAGATACCATCGAAATGGCAACGTATGCCAAGGGAGCGGGTAGGCAGCAGGCTTAAGCCTTCCCTCGTTCTAGCACTGCAGCCGCTTCTCTGCGCTTCTCAGGCTGCCCTGGCTCCGGCGAGCCCATTGAAGCAGGGCCGGCCCCGGCGAGGGGAGTCGGGGCGCGGCTGGGCACCTATGGGGCGCTGGGATCCCTCCGGCACGAAACCCTCGGGGCCGATCCAGGGACGTTCTGTGTCCTCGCAGGGTGACAGGGGACAGGGCAGGCTGGCGAGACTACTCTCCCCGGACAGAGCTCCCCGTTGTGCCCCCAGCGGGGCGAGGCGGGGGAAGGAGTGACCCCTTCCCACCGACACTAGTCTAGGTAATTAATACACCCAATTTAGGGTAATTACAGGAGAGCGACTGGCCGCCCTCCACCTACGGAGATCCACGGGGACGGCATCTCGGAGACCGGCCGTCAGATCTCAAATACCCGATACGTGGGAAACACTATCGCTTTGGCTATGACAGTCTCACCCGAAAAAGGAAAAAAACCCCTGACCCATCCAAGCTAAAAGGGATCTGGGGCTTTCTCCGACCGAAACCACACCGTAGAGACCTCACACCTGGGGGGATTTGCCGCACCTATGGGGGAGAAAGCATTTTCTGGGCACGCTCGGGGAGACGGAGCCGGTTCCGCACACACCCGCAGCAGTAGCAGAGCCCCGTGTCAGTCAGCGACTCCTTTTCCCTCTGACCGCCTTGGTTTCTGCTAAAAGCCCCAGTGAGGTGGGATTACCCCCTGATTTGGGGAAGCAGCTAGGTGACCTGGTCAGGGACAAAGCCCAATCCCACGCCACTCTCTCCACGGCCGCCCGTGGGGCTCGCGCCGCCCGGTTCCGCGCCCCACTCAGCGCTGCCAACGCGTCTCTGCCCCACGACTGGTTTCGTTTGGTTCAGGGAGGTTCTGACTTCCCGGTTTTTGATATTTTTGTTGGGTGTGCTCCCGACACTCTCTTAAGAACAATGTCCCAAACTGTTCATAATTTTTCAATGTCCTCTCATTTCCCCAGCTCCAGCCGTGGCCTCACTCAGTGCGCGGTGCATTGCGCTGCAGATGCTCGCCCCGAGCACTGGGCTCGTGGATGACCGAACATCTCACGGTACAGAGAGAAACCCAGCCGTCCCTGGCCCCGCAGCAGCCGGGGAGCCCCATTCACCGGCTCCAGGAACCGGGGAGCCCTGTTCACAGGCTCCAGGAGCCCCTGTGCCCCATTCACCGGCTCCAGGAGCCGGGGAGCCCCGGGGAGGCCGTGCCCCTGCCCCGCTCCCCCGGTTTTGTCAGTGGATGACAAAGCGGAGCGGGTCAGGAGGACAAGGCTGCAGGGCGCAGATCCCGCTCCTGCCCCGTGCGTGTCCCGACGGTGGGGAACAGCCAGGGCGCTCCGCGGCACGGACAGACCCCGAAAGCCGCTTGGTTTCACGGCGTCGGGGGAAATGGACTAAGAGTCCCAGAGCGGCGCTTCTCGGGTCGGGCCTTCCACGAGGATGTCACTACCTCAGTCTCTGGTGATGGCCTGTCACGCAGTTCTGCGGTGACAGCAGGGGGACCATATTTATCCACTTTCGATTAAACGCATGACACTGAACTGAAGGTGTTCAGTCACCTGCACCCCTCGAGGCAGTACTCCAGGTGTGCAGGGAGAGATGTCTCACCCACGGGTGACTGGCCGTGTACCTTCGCCACCCCCTTGTGAAGGACAGCGTGTCCCTGCGCTGCGTGGGTCCCTCTGCTGCCGAGGGAGCCGCTTTCCCCCGGAGCACCTGCCGCCGGCGTTTCCAAAGCACCGGGCAAAAGCCGGGTCCCGCAGCGGGGACAACAAACGCTCGCCTTCCGGAGGAGGTGGGAAAGAAAGGGAAGAAAAGTGGGGAGCGGGATCAGATGTCCCGTCGGAGCCTGCCCGCACTGTGTTCGGCTCCCCAGACAGGGAGGTATGGGTTCGGGATTCGGAACGATTAAACATTTACTGCCAAAGTGCTCTCTGATCTAGCTCCCTGCTCTCTCCCTCGACCTCCAGCACGTCTACATCGCTTTGGAACGGCGAGGTTGGGAGTACCTCTGCCCAGATCCAAACTCCTGCACGACTAGAAATCGCTCTTCCAATATGATTTATTGGAATGTGTCCAACGTTGCAAAAAACTGTAGACTTGATAAAGTCCCTCTTTATAACTCTTCGTCCAGCCCGGTTTTTCTACCGCCTCCCTGTTGCCAGCCAGTCTTGCCTAGGTTGACACCCAGACGAGCTCCTGACAGTCATTTTTTAACTCAGATGTTCATCTCACACGCGTTAGCTCCAAATGCTGCCTCGGTTTTCAAGCTGCAGCTTATTTTTGGAGAGCAGGGCAGCGCAAATGAATATTCCTGATGAAGGTAGCTTTCAACGGATTCTTTACAAAATCTATTTCTCCTTCCTCCCTCCCACCCCCTGGGTACACACGCACCATACCGAGGTTTGCATTTTTCATGGAGGGACAAGTAAGTCTATAAAAGGCATGTTTGTTTTTCCTGGCTGTTTCAAATATGTATTTCCTGGAGGACTTCGCATCTGATGGGGTCATCAGAAGCACATGTGCGATTTTCATCTTTCCAAGTGATTTCTCCTCTCCTACAGATCTTTCCTTACCAGCACTGTATGCTGATTTGACATTTTACCTGTCCATCCACCTTATTTTCCATTAAACCAGCCTCTCTGTCCCAGACTCTTAGAGAAGTCTCCCAGTTTGTTTCGGTGTGTCCGACTGGGTCGTCTTGGTTTTGTTTGTTTGTGTTTTGTTTTTGTTGTTGTTTGGTTTTTTGTCTTCTTTTCTTTTTTTTTTTTTTTTTTTTTTTTTTTTTTTTTTTTTTTTTTTTTTTTTTTAGGTGCGGGTGTTTAAAAGTAGGTATTTTTTTTCCTACACGGCTTGGGCTCAGCTGCACACCGGGACTCCGGATAAAGGCGGACTGATATTTAGAGCGGGAGATGGAGCGTTCTTACTCAAACTCGGGGGAAAAAATCGCTAATAAACAACCCCCGCCTCCCGTTTATTTTAATGGTAGGAGATGGAACTTCTTCCCGAGCAAGGAGGAGCCTCCTCGATGCATGAAGGGGAAGCTTTGAGCAGCGCTCCCCGCAGCAAAATAGGAAGAAGGTTATCCTGCAGTCTAGCTCCGAGGTTTATGTGTTTTTTCCAAATCCCAGAGCTACTCCTTCAGACAAAACCCTCACCTTTTCCTTGTGTACTGAAGCACTGAAAGTTCCCTTCAGTATATTTTTCTTGGCTGCCTGAGCCTCAGCGTTTTGATTCACTAAGCAGAAGTTTAAAAACTCTGCTGTAAGGGCCAGTGCCCAGTGTTTTCATCGCCACCCACCTACATTATTTGTCATGCTCAAGTGAGGGTTTGTTCAAGGCAAAACCTGCTCATGCTGGGCTGCATTTGTTTCTCCTAAAGAAGGCAAGAGATTTTGTTTCCGGGTTTGGTAACAGGAGCGCCAGTGCCTTACACAAACATCGCTGGGCAGGCAGGGGCACTCCCAAAGCTTTTCGTTCTGGGGCTGCAGCAGCCCCCTCAAACACATTGAGACATTGGTTAGGCCCAAGCTGCTGCACCAGCTCTGGGGAGAAGGGGCAAAGTAGCCTTCGGGATAGCTCACAAAAATATGCCAAGCGGGCGACTTCTCCCGGGTAGATAAATTCGAGTGTCTCCAAAATGGCTTATATTATCCAAAGGAAAATGCAGCCACCCAGCCTTGTAGATGAGAGTCTTGATTACCCCCAAGAGCCTGGAAGGACTCGCAGATGGAAGGTGTTCAAGGAGCAAGCTCTGGCATACGGTCTCCTATTCATAGGAAAGGCTCTTCCTCCTACAAACTTGCTACCTATCCCCAGAAAAGTGTCGGAAATTGTGTCACATCTCCAGTAGCCTGTCGGGATGCTCTCTCATCGCATCCATCAGTATTTCCCCGTGAGAGTGACAAGCTGCGCCTTGTCAGGAAGGACAGAACTGTTTTCTGTCTCAAATGAGCTATTTCTCTCCTGGCTCTCTTCAGCACAGCACTAAGTCCGTGAACGCTCATACAACAAAATACAGCAGAAAAAACCTCTGCCCTAGGACACGTGAATATTCAGCACCCTGCAATCTAAAGGAATCACTCCGTTTACATTCTGGGGGCCGCAAATGCTGAATATATTGTGTATTTTGGTAAGATTTTATTTTGAGGTCAAACACTGCATACATATATATTATATATGGGTGTGTATGTATATGTAGGTAAGTGTGCGTGCATATATGAGACAGAGAGTGCAGTTCTTCCCAAATTGTCCAAGCTGTAGGGTATCTTAAGTGCAGTTTGCCTGCCACATCCTGGCCTCAGTCATAGAGTAGCCAGGGGACGTTTCATGGATAAAAATTGCCAGAACCGAACCTTTTATTTATGTATTATTTATTATTTTTTAAAATTTATGCCCCAAAACCCATGCGGGTACCCCAGGAACAACCAACCATGAGACGAGATATGTCCCATGTAACCTAATGCTAGTGAATCATAACTAATCTGTTTAAAACCAAGGATTAGTCACGTCAGTTTCGCCATATTCCTCTATCGGGAACATTTTTTGTGCGTGGAAAATTGGAGGGATTTGGGCTAATTTACCAAACATCAGTACTAAGGCAAGTATGGTCTGATAAAATGAGTCTTAACATGTTCGGGGTTTCAGGTTGCATTACACACGTCCCATGATTGGGGCTTTGAGCAGTGTGCGTCCTTAATTCCAGATTGACCTGCAGAATTTTTTTCTTACTGCATGATTTCTGTTTCTAGCCATCTTTAAGTGGCTTCAGCGACTCGCCCTCTCTTAATTCATCCATATATAAGTGATCCTTACTGAAACGTACATGAGTTTTCACGGATCCCAGTCTCTCAAAGGGCCTTTCTCACCGTGTCAGCTCTTCATTTACTTTCCCCGATCGAATTCTGCCTCCTCTGTGCAATATGACCTTTTATTAATCACGTAAACCCCATCCTGTTTTCATACTGCCTCTTTAAGTATTCCCCATTTTGGCTTTACTCTTTCTCATTTTTTCTTTCTCTAGCGGGCAAAGCCTTAAGGGTTTATTTCGGTTTCGAGGCCATGTTTTATTAACCCAGACATTCTGTTTTCCTTCCCAAACTCATTTCTATCTATAAAAATACAAAATAATTAACTAGCCAATTAATTAATTCTTTGCCGTATTGCACCACTGCGTGTGGTATTTTACAGGGAGCAGAGATCTTCTGTAGCTCTAGGAAGCAGTGGTTCCTCTACTTGCAAATTGTTTATTTTCAAAGAATTAAAATTCATGGCTAATATTATTAGATGCCTCTCAATGGAAATAACAGGATCTTCTATTTAGACCCTAATGCACGTAAGGCCACAATGGTATGCTCCCACAGCACAGGCATCAGCCACACTATCTCTGCTGCTGAAAAAATCACCCCAAAGTGCAGAAGCAGGGGAATCATAAACCCGAATATGCCACACTGTCGCCGATAAAATATTGCACCCCACTGCAGCCCAGCAAAACGAGAAAACTGGATTTATAACCGCCACTAAGGGAGAGCTTTTTTCCGGAGATCGAACCTCCCCACTACCGACATCCATACATTCCCTTCTGTAGGTTTTTAACGGGACCTCAGAGAAATGTGCTTTTAGGGAACACCCGCAAACTCACAGAGGCGCTAATCCAGACCCAGATTATATCAAATTAGGACACTGCCCGCACAGTATTCCCCCTGATTGAAATTTCAGCCAGCATCTGAAACCTGGACACGGTCTTTGCTGATCTACACATATTTCTATCCCGCTTGAAGTCATATAATTTTCTCGGTTCATTTTTCACAAGAAAATTATTCTAAAGGAGATTTTAAAAAGACCGAAAATGAAGGTATAAAACTGTTTGCAAGTTCTGAGAACATTTTAAGCACATAACACATTCGGCTTCTAGCAAAGACGGACAGCGAGAGTCCTGAGCTCTTTTAATGGGGCAAACTGGCAAGCAACCTGCCTGTCTCTTTTGCCACACGGTGCTTAGAGGAAAGAAAATTAAAAAGAAATAAAGAAAACGGAGAGGAATAGAGATATCCCTTTCCCGCAGCATCCCGCAGGCGCCGGAAAGGAGTTTGCAGCCCAGCCGTGCCGGACCCCGGAGCGTGGTCTGGCCACGCTCGGTTTGCCCACCCGCCCTCGGGGCGAGAGAGGGGATGAGAGGGGGCGGCTTTTTGCCGAGGCAGGCTGACACCGGGGCAGAAAAGCCCGCAGCCTGCACGGCCGAGCCCTCGGGGAGCAGGTGGGCGACCTCTCCGCTTCCCCAGGGCTCGCACCGCCCGTCCTTCCCCGTGCCCTTGGCTCTCCGCTCCCGCAGGGCGCCTTCAGCTGCCCCCAGCGCTCAGCGCGTCCCGGGGCCGGCTGGGGCCCCGAAGTGCCCGGGCTGAACGGGGCAGGGTGGCGGGGCTCGGACCACCCGACGTCGCCGTCCCCGGCGTCCCCACCAGGACACTCGCTCCTCTCAGCTCCGCACTGAGCCCAAAAACACCCCGCGGGCGAGTGAAGCAGCCATATGCCGAGTTAGATTTCTAAATTTTATTATAAAATAAAAGCAGAAATATTTTCCAAAGAATGTATTCACATAATATAAACAATAAACAAAACTAAGGTGAGTGACTTGCGGTTGATACTGTCGTTTAGGTCTAAACTTGAGCAGCAATTCCTGTTTTCTTTTTAAAGCCCGCTCCAGCCCGCGTAGCACACCCAGGGGAAAATCTACCTCTGCCTTCCTTCGGGCAGGAGCCGGGCCATCACTTCCTTTCCCACCCAGCAAACGGCGAAAGCACCACATGGACAAGGCCAAAGAAGCTGTCTCTCTGCATAGCATCAGCTACAAGAAGGTTACAGAGTCTGCCTAGAGCGCGTGTTGCTGCTATATCTTGACTACAACTTTTGTATTCTTAGTTGAAATTGTACATCGTACACCTGCCACGGATACATAACTACAATAGAATAACGGGAGCGATGTGTAACTTTCAAACAGGCATGGCAAGAGCAGCCTTGCGTTCCCCTTTCTTCCCCACCCCCCGAAAAAAATAAAAATATTACGATGTGCCTCTTCCCACACAGACCGGCCCGATCGAGTGACACCACTGAGAAATTTGTGAAGATAAGGCTGGAATGAGCTGCTACACCGATCAGCCTTACAGCCTGCCGTGAAAATCACGGCTCCTGTCCAGCAATCCTTACACGCCTGAAAACGCCTGTAGGCAACCCTTAAGGCTTTTCACAACATCAGCTACCCACAGTGGAGTCCACTACCTTGCAAACCTGCAGCCAGCCTGCTGCCAAAGGGCACAACACATCCACCAAGGTGTTTGTCATTGCTTTCAAAGTCCCTGGTAAGATTAAGGGGAAAAAAGGAAGAAAAAAAAAAATTGAGTAAAGGAGGGCTGGCATGAAGGAGGGAGCGTGTACACGGTTTTAAGAGCCCAGATCGACCAAGTTAGATGACATGGGGTTGAGAATGGAGTCCTGCAAGCTGTGGTGGTGCATGGGGTCGGCGCTGGGCACGGGGATGGCGCTGGGGCCCTGCGGGTGGCCCAGGCCGTGCAGGGGCTGCAGCCCCGGGTTGGAGCTGAGCAGCAGAGCGGGGCTGGACGAGGTGTGATCCGGGGTCCCTGACGGCGTCTTCTCGTCCTCTGAGCTCCCCAAAACTGTCTTATTCCCGTTCATTGACGCCGAGAGCGGGTTGTGGCTGTTGGAGTTGGAATTCTCGTTGTTTTCCCTATAGGAAACACAAAAGAGGGAGGGAAATCACAATGTGGCCGTCGCTCCGGGGTGCGCACCGCAGGAGCGGGGGCGGCGGGGAGCCGGCTCCGGGGAGCAGCGAGCGGAGAGGAGTGCAAAAACAGCAGGTTTAAGAACTCTGCCAACCTCCGAGGCCTCTTCATCTGGCACTTAGGTCTAAGGTCCGCTGAGCTTGTAAACAGTCTCCCACTAGCCCAGCGGAAAGTGTCACTTTGCCAAACTGTAATTTTCTGCGTCCAAAGGGTTTGCACAGCGTGAGGAGGGGGAGGAAGGGAAAGGAGGAAGACATTATTAAAAAAAAAAAAAAAAGACTTTTAAAATGTTTAACTTTTAAACTGCTCTAGGAGCTAAAGAAGTGTTCAGCCATGATTTCTCCTGAGAAGGCCAGAGCCCGGCGAGGTGCAGGCAGGATGGCTCCGTGCAGCAGAACAGCCTCCCGGGCTCACATCAAGAGGGAAAGTCTTTTGCTTAAGTAACTGACATGCTTTTTTTCCCCCTCGCCCTGAGCTTCAAGCTCAAAACATAGCCCAATATGGACGATAAGGTAAGCGAAAAAAGTTAACCCGCTACTTTCCCCGACCCTCTCGAGAAATGCTCCGCACGGTCGCCGCTGCTCCTCCGTCCCCTCCTGGGGCGCAGCCGGGATGGCCCCGCACGGCTCCGCGGCGGGGGCAGCGGCACCACCGGTGCGCCTGCCGACAAAGGCTCGGAAAGGCAGGACATAGTTTCGAAATTCATCGCCGGGTAAATACCAAGAAATAGCTGGAGGCGGGCCAAGCCCTTACAGATATATCTATATATTTATATATCTATATATGTTGGTGGTTTTTTTTTGGGGGGGTGCTAATGTGAGTGGCAAGAAGGGGTCGGGGTTGCCCTCCAGGCAAGGCTTATGCGGCCTCCATAGCCCTAAGCAGAAATACTTTAGACACTGTTCTGCCTGAAATACTGAAGGCAGTGCGGGCATATTTAAAAGCTTCTGCGGAAGTTTTGTAACACACTAGCTGGCAGAGGGGCCCTATCCTGCAGGATTTGGTGGAGAGAAGTTAAGCTATTGCACGGACGGGTTTTCCTCACTAAGGGCTGCAGGATGTGGCTGGAGATACTTAGTGCCAAAAAAATAAAAATAGACAAGAAAGCTCTGTTTGAACAGGTTTCCTTGAGTGGATGGCAATCCCATGAACGGTCTGTTTTCCGACGCCTGGAGTGTAATATTAGTTTGAGTGTATTTTTCAATGTCAAAAATATTATTTGTCTCTGGAGACCTTTAAAATTTGATTCCCCGGGAAAAAAAAAAAAAGGAATGGAATAAATGTAACTTTCATTTCCTTTGGATATTTGAAGGTGAGTCCCTGCTATCAGCAATAAAAAGGATCTCTAACATCTCGTAAAACCAACACTTGTGAGGATTTGAAGGAAAATTAAAGCTCTAGCACGGCTTCGGGAAATGAATAGAGCAAATCCGTGCCCGAATTTGCCGGGCGGCACAGCAGCGCGGCCGCGTCGCTGCCCGTTTCCAAAACACGGCTGATAGAAACCAAAGATAGAAAGAATTCTCCTCGGAGGGACGGATCTACAGGATTCTGATCCGCTAATTAACCGCGAGATCATACGGTCAGACGATTGCCTCTACGGACCGGGCAATTCAATGAGCTAGTGAACGCAGTAAGAGGACCCTTTTTGATTCTTCGAACCGTCTTCCTAAGGCACAGGGACTGCTGATGGAAAAATCATCTCGAATTGCCAGGGATGTAGGCATTTACCTCTTCCCGGCGATTAATGGTCCCTTCACTACACTTAACGTGAAAAACACGGATGCAGAACCATATTCGGCCTAAGAACATACATCTATTGACGTGCGTTCCTGAGCACCTTGCTAGGTAGCGAATAAGAACTGCCATGTCATGAGCGAGGCCACAAGTTGCTCCCCTCAGTCCTTGTCCAGGTCTCCGGCCGCACGCCAGGAGCCGAGGACAGAGGACACATTTGCTACCAGCGTTCAGACACACGCGTTGCCGGCTGCCCCCCGGCTGGCCCTTTCTCTACTGGGGTAACCCTCAAGGACACGCTCGGAGTTGCGCAGGGCGCGGAGCCCTTGCCCTTGGGCCCCGCCGCGGCCGGCCTCTCCCGACGGGCCACGGACCGGCACGGGCACCTCCGGGCACGGCTCCTGGCTGGGCTGCAAGCCGGGCTGCGGCCGGAGGAGGCGGCAACGCTGCTTAACCAGGAGCCGCCGCGGGCCGTGTGAAGCATCCCCGGCAGCAGGGGCTGCCCCGGTGCCCCGGGGCCGCCGCGCCGGCTGTGCGGGGAGTAGGGAGTCGGCGGAGAACGGGTCTCGGCCGCCTTCCCGGGGCTAGTTTTGGTGGACACATGCCTTCACCGAGCGCCCAGCTCGCTCGCCTCTGGTTCTCTCGGGGAACACCCGAGGCGGAGAGCCCGTCCCGCTCCCGGCAGGCCTTCCGCAGCTGGGGCAGATAGGCTCGGGGTGAGCACCGGGGCCGGGGAGCCGCGGGAACAGCGGGGAGCCGTGGGAAGCCGTACCTTTCCTTGGCCTCGGCGGCGCGGTCCCGCTGCCGGCGGTTCTTGAACCAGTTGCTGACCTGGGTGGTGGTGAGGCCGGTGGCTTCGGCCAGCTCCCGCTTCTCTCGGGGGGACGGGTAGGGGTTGTGGGCGTACCACTCTCGGAGCACGCTGCGGCTCTTCTCCTTGAAGCAGTAGCTGGTCTCCTCGCCGTCCCAGATGGAGCGGGGCAGCGGGAACTTGCGGCGCACCCGGTACTTGCCCACCGCCCCTAGGGGTCGCCCCCGCAGCTTCTCCGCCTCGATGTAGTGCGCCTTCAGCCAGAGCTGCTGCAGCTTGGGGTGGTTGTGCGCCGAGAACTGGTGGCTCTCCAGGATCTTGTAGAGCTCGCGGAAGTTGCCCCGGTGGAAGGCCACCACCGCCTTGGCCTTCAGGACGCTCTCGTTCTTGTGGAGGTGCTCGCAGGCAGGGAGGGACCAGAGGAACCGCCCCAGCCGCTCGATGTTGCCGCCTTGCTGGAGCACCTCGCAGACGCAGGCCACTTGCTCTTGGGTGAAGCCAAAAGTCGGGAGCATCGACATGGTGAGCCCTGCCGCGCCGCGCACCCTACGGCCGCATAGAGGAGAGCGGCGCGGGGCGGCGGGCAGCGCCCGGCATGCGGGGCCGGCCCCGGGGCGGCGGCGCCCGGCGGGGCCCGCTTGGGCGTCACGGCCGGGCGCGGGGGGCCGCGGCCATCGGCGGCGCCCGGCCCCGGGGCGGTCGCGGGAGCCGGGGAAAAAATGCGAAGAGCGACGAAAAAAGTCTCGAGAGCCCGAGCGCGGGCGGCTTTTCCCCCCGGCCGCCGCCTCGTTTTTGTAAGTCCAAGTTGCGAGAGTAACTTCGTGCCTCTTTTGTCTCCTATCTGCAGCGCTCGCAGCGGCCGCGGCTCTCACACCCCCACCCCCCTCGGCCGCCGGTTTGGGATCTCCCTGCTTCCCCCCCACCCCCCACCGCCAGATCCCACATAATATAGTGGTAAAGCCCTGCTCACTCGCTCCTCTCCCTCTCGGAGTTTTCCCCCCTTTCTTTCTCTCTCTCTCCTTTTTTTTTTTTTTTTTTTTTTTTTTTTAATAATATTATTCTAAGCTGGCATGAAAAGTGATTATCCGCGCTGTGATTGGTCCGGTTATCTGACCCGGGGACTGCCAGGAGAAGACAATAGTTTTAGTCAAATTATTTGCCATGGTGACGCTGTCAATCAGGAGTAACCCGATCTGTTTTGAGGTGGCTCCCCGGCTGGGTTGACAGATTGCTCAGATCCACTCAGAGGCGGCCCTGCGAGCTGAGATATTAGCTAGCGAGGGAGAAATTTCCGTCGTGATTGACGCTGCAGGCGCCCGTCGGGGGAGAGGAGGAGCTCGGAGCCCGGGCCCCTGCTCCTCGCCGCAGGGCACTGCGGCGCGGCGGGACGGAGCCGCCGGCCCGGCCCGGCCCCGCCGCCCCGTCTGGATCCCGCAGCCACATCCCGGCCCCGCCGCTCCGGACAGCGGGCTCTGCCGTCCCTGACACCCGCGGCTGCGGTGGGAGGAAAAGCCAGTCTCCGGCCCTTGCAAAAATTTTTTTTTTCTAAAAACGTTCCCTTATAGCCCCTCTCCCCAGCGCCCAGTAACAATTGTTGGAGAGTTTTAGAAGGAAGGGGCCTCACATGTACAGTGGAGACCCTGTTCGTGACCTGGGATCCCATTACACGCTTCTCGTACCTGCCCGGGAGCTAGAAGAAGGCATGATGATACGGGGCTGGAGAGAGACTGCCTCTCCATGAATCGCCGGCCGTGCCCCACCGCGCTTCGGCGCGAAGGGCGCTGGCATTTGTGATCACTGGACGCCGGACATTTATTTATACTCGATTTTCAAAGGTATCGGGGTGCTTCATCCAGGAGAGGAACACGCGCAAAAGTGTAAAAGTCAGAAACACTTCGCTTGATTAAACGGACCCTTATCACCCACGCGTGCCCTTTGCGCACCGCGTTTTAAGTTTACTGACTCTGAGGGGCAGGGACCCGCATAATTTCCCGTCCCTTGTCGGTCTACACAAAGTGAAAGGCGAGGGAGTGAGGTTGTGCCAGCTGCAAGGTCGAGGAAGAGGGTGCGATGAGCGAGTGGAGGGAGCCGCGGTGCCTCCGCGGGAGCGGCGCACGGGGTGGCGGTCAAATGGGACCGCCGGGGCGGAGGCTGGCGCCGGGGATCGCCCAGGTGAGGGCATTCGGGAGGGGCCTCCGGGCCACAAGCTCAGCGTAGTTTCCATGGACTGTTATGTTCCCCTTTTGCTGAGAAATAATAATTAATCCCACAAGCTCTTTCTACGGTATTTGCAGTCCTGACAGGAGAGGTCTCTGCAATTGTGGGTTCCTGCCACGGTACCTTTTTAGCCGCCCCGGCGCGTCAGGGATTTAGCGAAGCCGCAAGAGACCGGACTGCGGGCTCGCAGCCCCGCAGCCTGAACCTTGGCGGCCGACGGGCAGAGGCTCCGTGCCGGCCCGGACGGGCGCAGCGGCCGTCCCCGGGGTAGGCGAGGCAGGGGCGGCGGCGCGCAGCCCGGCGGCTCCCGGTGGCGGCGGCTCCCGGAGAGGAGCCGCGCCAGGGCTGTGGCCGGGGGAAATGCGGCGGGGGAGGGCGGCAGGAGGAGGAGGAGGAGGAAGAGGGCGGGGTAGGGGGGCAGCGGATCAACCCTGTCCAGCTCCCAGCATGTCCGAATGCCTGTGCATATCCGCGGCGTATGCCCGTACTTTCTCGAGCGCAGTCCTCTCTGGAAGCTGCGTTGTCCTCCTACCTGTCCGTCCGGCCTTTTCACCAGTGGTGCCATAAGGAAACAGTGGCAAGCGGGCGGTTCCCGCCCTGGATCCTCCGGGGACAAAAAATAGAGGCTTATTTTTCAGCTCGAGAAAAGAACAGCTCAAATTCGTTTAAAACAAAACCGGGCATGTCCGTGACCGGTCGGTAAAACTCCCTCGCATGATGCTCCCTCCGTTCCTTTACAAAATGAGCTCTCGACCGCTTAGTGCCTCGATTCCGGCCGATCTCTGCAGGATTCATAAACGAAAGCATCCCGATCCCAGAGCTTCCTAGCCAACCTAAGCGGCTGAGTAGTTCACAGCCGCAGCTGTAGCGAACAGCGACGGGACGGGACAACCGCGCCACTTCAAAGGTTGCTCTGAGCAGAAACGGCAACAAAAACACAGATCCCCTCTCCTGTCCCCAACCTTTGCACACACACCGTGCGCTCCCTCTCGCAATGGGGACCGTGGAAATAATGAAAAGTAGCGAGCTAGTGAGGTCTGAGCTGTGTCTCCCGCCTCCCTGCTACCATGCTCGGTCTTAGGGGTATACCTGACTCCTCTTCCTCTCTTTCTATCTCACAACCACAGCGGTTGAGTCTGAAGCAGCTGTTAGCCCTAGCTGGAATGGAGATGTCAAAACGTGTTGCACAGATTTAGACCTGAAAAAGAGTCTTCTTAGCACCCTAAAATGTGAGTACAGTGTTTACACTCCAGCTCCTCCGTAGGCGCTTTCACTTTAAGCTGCCTTAGCCGGGCTGCAGCTCGCATGTAACGTAAGTTCACTTTCCAGAGAGCTGGGCAGAAACAGGGCTACCCCCTTCCCGGGCACCCTGTATCAGCTTGTGTCCTAGAGCAATCGTAAATTAGTGACATCTGGATCCAAATTCTGCAGAACTGCTTTTATCTTTAGGGAACGAGAAAAATTTTCCTACGTGCTTTCTAGTCAGAGCAGATACTGGCTGCACAGCCACGGCACGGGGCGAATCGCATTGTAGTGCCTTGAGAGCGAAACAGGCTACCGGGAGAGGATTTTTTTTTGGCATTTAAGAAGGCTCTCGTTCCCTGCCATTATATTTCAGAGCAGGAGGAGCGAATCGTCTGCTCACGTTTGCCCCTGGACCGACGAGATCGTTTCGCCCGGCGGCTGCCAGCTCTCCCCCGTTTAGCTGTCATGGAAAGTTTTAGCTGAGCCGACCCAAATTTTTGCTCGGCTCCGCTGCCGCTGGGCGTAGAAGTCCTGGGTTTCACCCCGCTCCGGGCCCGGTTGTCACTTTGCCGAGGGCCCACTCGGGAAGCGCCTCATCCCTCCGCGCAGCAGCGTGCCAGACCGTCAGTGTCAACCGAATCTCTGGGAAACATGAGTGAAATAAAAAGGTGGCTTTTATTGCGACGCTCCTTTCATTAGCTGCGACACAGACTGGTTGAGGAACAGGGGGTGGGCGGGCGGTTTTCTTCCGAGGAGCCTTTCCTTGCACAGAGCTGCTCCGTGCCCACGCGTCAGTGCCGAAGTAGAGCTGCAGTTTTCTGGAAATCGCCTTTTGGGCTCTGCCTTCACCGTCCCATTGTAGACAACAGCCTTTATGGGAGGCTGCAGGCCCGCATCGTTCCTTTTAAACACAGGAGCCAATTCACCCAAGCTGCCCGACGCCTATCCACCAGCCTCCTCCACCACTGCTTCTGCGGAGCCTCTCATCCTTTTCACCGAGTTGGGCTCGGGGCAAACCTGTCACCCACTCTCGCAGGGCTCTGGACACGTCCTTCCGCTCCTGCCAGCCAGCCAGTGGGCTCGGCAGGGAGACAGGGCCACCTCCAAGGGCGCTTTTATCGGCAGGGGTAGAGAACAAATGATGAACCCCACAACTTTCACATGCCAGAAGGAAACACATCTTCCCCGCACATGTCCACTACTGTGGCGAGGACTGTAGGGAGAGCAACCAAAATGACACAGAACTCCAAGTTTTCGTTTCTTTCTTTCTTTCCTTTCCTTTTTCTAAATTTTTTTTTTCCTTTCCTTTTGGTGGGACTGCAATATGCTTTCCCCTTAAAAGCGGTGGGATTTACCGAGATCGAAAGCCTGCCGCAATTAACCTGCTACTCCAGCTAGGTTTTAATTTAATTTTCTTTTTTTTTTAAAGCATCATAGCGACCTTTGCCGCGATACTGGGCCTACCTGCCCCACACCCTTCAACCCGGGGGCTCAGCTCAGTTTCCCCGGGCTCACAAGTTTTTCCGTGGCGGGACTAGGGCTTCTCTAGGCGGCCAAAGCTCACCCGGGATTCCTGGAGGGAATTTTGCAACCCGGATCCGCGGGTTGTTCCCCACGCCCTCACGTTATTTATTCACGCTTTTATTTATTTTTGAGTTTTGTTGAAAACTCGAATCTATCCCATCAGAGATGGCATTAAGTTCCTGTCTCGACTGAAAAAAAGAAAGCACGGCAGACGATCACTGCACAGAACCAAATTAAGACAAACAACAATTGCTTGTTGTTCCTTGATTTGGGGAGAAAAGAATAATTCAAAGCTTTTGCTGCGCGCAATGCGCCGTTCCTCAAGGGGACGGGTCAAGGATTTCAGATATGTAGCGGGTAACTCGATTATGCTAACAAACTCCGCTTGAAAGAGAGCGCTGGTGGGTGCGGGGCGCGGAGCGGGGTGCTGGGCACTGGGGGGACTCTGCCCCACGGAGCCTCTGTCCCACGGAGCCGCCCCGCTCCCGCAGCTTGGCCGCTCCTCTGCGCACGGAGCCGCTTCCCTGCCGGCTGGACCTGAGATGCTCGAGTAACATCTTCGAAAGAGATGCATTAATCAGGAGATGGGGGCCTGATGAGACGTGACTGAGCCGGTCTCGGTGAACCTTCCCGCCCCCGTCCCCCGGCCACCCCCCGGTGAAATGGGACTCCGGGGGCGGCACTATGTCCCCAGCTCAAGGCGCTGTAACCTCCTGAGCTCCCCAGGAAACACGATAGCCCCCCCAGCCGATTAATGCGGCCGGTCCTGATTACTTCTATATTATCCTTTCTCAATCTCGGGCTAGGGGCTGAGAGTTTTCACCCAGTTCTGCCATCAGCGCCCTTCCTCCCGTTCCCCCCAGCATGGATATTTATTTGGGGTGCTCCCACAGATCCCGCAGAGTCCACAGACGGCTGGGGGGAGGACGGGAGGGAACAGAGGGGGGACCCAGGCCGGTGCCCACCCAACCCCCGCCCCACTCCCGGCTGCGGCGACAGCCTCAGATGCTCCGCGGCACAAGGGGACTCTCTCGGCACACAGCGTACAGCTTACAGACAAGACAACAACAACAACAAAAGGCACATATGGTTAAAATAAAGAGAGAGAGAGCGCTTTCTGCCTTAGGGGATTGGCAATAACTAGCCAGAAATGCAGGGTATTGAATCTAAACTTCTGGTGGGCTTCTGCGGGATTGACAACTTAAATCACTCTACAAGCATCAATTTGACAATATTTGTAAACTTCTTGTTTCCAGGGATCTTCTTGATCAGAGATAGACCAGGTTGGTATGAGCTCCAGCCACGAAGGTCTCTTTTTTTCCCTCCTCCTTTCCCCTCTTCCGAGTTGATGAATAGCGATCATGTTTCTTTTAATGGCTGCCCCCTATTCTCACAGCCTCCCACAACTAACCCAAGAGCCTGTTTCCTCGACCTCAGTTAATTCCGCTGATTATTCCAAGATGATGAGGAACGCACGAAGATTGTTCACTGCTCCTACCGATTCAAGGATTTTTCTTACCATCTCCATCCCTGGCTCACGGGAATTTGACCGGGGGGTATTTTTAGGAAGAAGCTGCCCTCTCTTCCCTCCTGCCTTCCCTCCCCAGGCAGCAGAGAGCTCGGGGGGCTCGGCCACAGCGCTGCTGCTGTGTGTGCGCTATCCCCCGAGCACAGGCACCCATCCGTGCAGCAGCAGGAGCAGCGGCCAGGGGTCCCGGGTCCGGAGCTGTGGCCGGGGGTCCCAGGCCGGGAACACCGCCGGCATCTCCGGGGCGCTCAGGTGGGGCGGCGCAGGTGAAAACCCGCGCTCCCGCGGGGCCCTTTCCCAAAGGGAGCGAACCCCGGCCATGTCCTGCAGCACAAAAGGGAATTTCAGTTCTCCCCGAGGAAGGAAAGAGACTCCTTCGTCCCCACGGGCTGGAGGCGGGGATCCACTCCGAGAAACCTCACTAGAGGGCTCTAATACTCAGCTCCGATGGCTGCTGAGAGGAAACCAGGCTCGTCCTTAACATCCTTTAGTCTTCCAGATAGGTTAAGCCTGGTAAAGTCTTCCACAGTCTGTTAAAGGTGATTCACAGATGTCATCCCAAGGATAAGGAATCCTTTACCTTAGCAGCAGCCACCAACTATCCTGCCTACCTGCAAGTGAGCGGAATTCATGTCCCCTTCCTGGTGCATAATGACGCAAGAGGATTTTGGGGGTCCCTTCTTCTTCTGCATCCATGGCAAGGGAAGGAAGTGAAGCCTCTAAAACCCCAGACACAGGTATCCTTGTCAAGATTTAGGGACAAAGCACTATACACAGATATGTAGATATTTTTTCCCCCTTCACTGTAGAAAGAGCTTGTGTAAGATCTTCCATGGTCTGTGCTATTTAATATGCTCATAAACATATCCATCTTTTAAATTCTGCAAGATTGAGGCAAGCTGAAATGCAATGTAGTGTTAGCAAGTAGCACACAGATATTAATGTCAAATACTGATGGATTTAGTCGTAGTTTGTTCAGTTTTGGGATTTCTTTACCTTTTAATTAATTGCTGTGATTTGACATTGGAAAAAAAATAAAAACAAACCAGACAGTATCAACTAAAACTGAAGCAATTATTTGTTGTAAGGGAAAGTTCATAGCATTTCAGAATGCTTTCATCTTGTTACAACTCCAAACAGCTTTTGTAATAAACAAATAAATTGTCTTATTTGCAGAAATTAGGAAGTGCAATTTAGTTGCTTGTCTTGTCTTGCAATTTTTCTGAGAAGTTTTGTGTACAGATCAAAACTACAGGAATAGCTTTGTGGAAAACTAGATGGTTTATATAACAGTTTAAAACTGATCAACTTTTCTGTGGAAAATTTGCTATTTCTGAACGTGTGACAATATTCTGTATTTTCCTCTGTGGATTGTTTCAACCTCTTTTTTGCTGATTTAATTCTGACTCTGTCCTTTGATGTCTTCTCCGCTTTATTTCATAGGTTCTTGAATCAGCTCAAATACACTGGGGACCTTTTACATCTCAGAGAAAAGCCTGGTATCCCTTTTCATTCCTTTTTTTTTTTTTTAATCAGTTTTATTCTCCATATAAACAAGGACTTTATTACTAGACTAAGATTGACTTTGTTGCTTGTTTAAGATTTAGAAAAGGCCAACCCAGTGAGCACTGAATTGGTTTCAGTCAGTTAAGTCACTTCAGCAGGCAGGACTGAGATTGTATACTGCACTGGTTAAGAAATAATCTGCTGCTGGGTTACCATACCCACATCATCTTTCCTCCAACAGCCAAGTCATGTGTGCACAAGGTGCATAAGGGCACTAAATCTCCCCTGGAAGCAGATGCTGATGGCAGCAAACACTGATGCTACACAGTGCAAGGAGAGGGCATGAGCTAAGCACACCGTTTGGCTGCTACCATGCAACCAGGCACAACTTTGACTGTACCAGATGACATCTGGTTTAGCTCCCTCTATCCTGCACTATTCCAGTTCCCCAACACTCTTCCAGAAGTTTCTGCTGTCCCTTCCATGCTCTCAGTCCGCTCCCTCCTTTGGCTTTCTGATGTGAAAATATCACTTGAACAATTTACAATGCATTCCCTTATATTATCTCTGATACTCAGAACTAGAACTTCACAAGAAATAGTTGCTTTTTTTTTTTTTTAAACACAGAGGCACAAAAAGACCCAAAGAACTAGTGACAAATGTCACTTAGCCTCAGGAAGAGAAGGATTTTCAGCCCTATTTTATTTAACAATAGAGACATAGTTCAAACACCTTTGCAAAATGGGACTAAACTTTGCACTGTCTTGAGACTCAGAAATTCTTTGTTCTTCTAACAGAGTTTAGTCACTGCAGCAGTAATTTTTAGTTGTTTCATTCACACCATAGCTTGCTGAAGAAGCTGATATTAGGCATAGGGCTGAATATTTCATTGAGTGACACTGAGCTGCAAAGCATTGTGCAACTACAATTTTTCTATGTCTGCTATCTGCCACGGGCAGAAAACAATAAGGAAATTACTCTTAAAAGTGTGCAAATATACACACAGACACACACAGACACATAGACAGACACACAGAGGAATTTATGTGTACTTATGTAGTCTGGTTGTTTTAATTAACATTTCTTTAATTTTAATTAATGGAGAAACAGATAATAATTTATTTAAATCCAAAACTTTTTTTAAACAGTAAGATAACCACATCAGAGTGATATAGCCTGGCAAAAATTACCTTAATTTTGAACTCTTTTACTTCAATCGTATAAGACAAATAGTGGAAGAAATGAACAAAATCTGAGACAAGATGGACAAGGAAGAATTTTAGAGAACAAGATGATTTCTCTCTCTCTCTCTCTCTCTCTTATTTTTTTTAAACTAAATCTGTATCCTGAAACAAATACAGTAGTGGGTGAGGGTTTATTTTTAAGTGGAAGGAGGTTATCAGCAGCATTTGGCATGCACTGAAGACGTCTGAGAACTGGGCCTTACAGTCATCACGAAGTGAGCTTCAGCTTTCAAGAAAAGAAGAAATAAAGAAGTGTAACTGGGTGAGTAGTGTGAATTATAACGTGAAATCTGTAAGGTGACGAGCATGCTTAATGCACATAAGGGAAGGAAATGTTCTCAGTGCCACACTGGATGCCAGATCTGTGGCTGGCAGGGGTGAATGAGTGGTATGAGTACATCAAGGAGAGGGATGTGTCCTAAGATGGTTTTCTTAATCTGTCAAAGTGTTATTTGAGACATTTGAATATAGAGGGCAAATGTGGGGCCATTAATTTAAAGGATCAGGGCAAAAAGAATGAACAAAGAATGAAAACTGAAAGGTCCAAGCATGGTCCCAGCAACATCCCAGTGGAGGGTGTAGGCATCACAGGTGATCCAGGGATTGCTGGATGCTAGCCCAGGGTGACTGCAGTGACCTCTGGCCTTAAATGAGATGAAATCTTCAGCCAGGTGAGGGAATTATTGGAGGGCTGGAAGTAGTTGAAAGAGTGGGGGTGGGGGGGGGAAAGAGGATTTGCCATGAGATAGGAAGTAGAAGGAGGTTTATGAAAGTAAAAATTTGAAATTTTGTTGTTGAACCTCTCTCAGGTGTCTACCAATTAGGCATCTGGCACCCAGAGTGGCAGACAGGCTAGGATGGCACAAATCTTGGCACTATTATGGGACTGACATTGTCACAAGGAGGAACAGTTTCTGAAAAATGTATAAACTTATTTTCTTCAGTGTCAGGCAAGCACTTTAGGAAGAGACGTCATATTATTATTAATTACTATAAAATTATGGCTCTTAAATGGATTCTATTCCTTGAAGATAAAAAGATGAACATTTATGTCTCTGGTTATGTCTCTTAGAGTACACTAAAAGCAGCTAAGAAGTGCAAGACTCTGAAGGTGTTGAGATATTGTTGATATTATGTAACCTTCATTAATTAAGTACATATAAGTGTTTATTTTTCTTATTTGATCTCTGGAGACCCATAATGTGAATCTTGCTCAATCATTTTGAGCATAAATGGCACTTTTCTCAGTACTATAGAAGATGCAAAGTTTAAATGATCATGATATGCAGAATTTGATGATGCAGACACATTTCCTGCCATATGTTAAATGAACAACTAGTTACTGTGTACTGTGTGCTGATACAGGTTGATAATCTGATGCTGAATAATATGATGTCATGTGAAGACTTAAACTATTTCCTTATATAGTCCCCAAGAAATATTTTCTTTGCCCACATCTGAAAATTCACAGGCAAATATGCAACCAATCAAATCTTGTACAAATGTTAACACCCAGATGTGTGTGTTTCTGCATGGAATTAATGTATAGCTAGCAGAACTGTTGGATAGAGAAATCCTGTAAAAATACAGATTAGGCACACATAAGTTAAAAATGTCTAACTAGTCTGCCAAGAATGTATGGTTTTATGATATCTGTTTTAGGTACAGAACTCTCAATATTTCCTGCTAAAAACTTTCCATTAACATACAAAAAGGAGAGTGCAGATTTCTGTAATAATCAGCAGAACCTGCCCATTTCATGTAAACAAGTCAAAAGAACCATATGACCTTACTTCCTAAGGTTAACCCTTGCCCTCCAAACTCCCATTAGAAGTTAGAACTTGAGTAATCCTATCTTTTAATGATAAACTTTACAATAAACCCATTCTATTTAGTAATAATCATTAATAACAAGTTTGTATGTTGGGTAGTACTTTTTGAGAAAGACTGTCGAGTATTTGCTATGCTAAAATCCAGCAGTACTTGATTTGACCATTTAGAGTGTGAATTCAGATTCATAACAAAAATGGGAAAGAGTGCAAATAGAGAGAAAATACCCATATCTGAGAAGACCTGTGTCTTGTACAGCTTGATACACTTTATATCCCCAGTAAATTAGAAGGGACTATTTTAAATTTGGGTAGCCACAGGGGGTCAAAATCAGATAAACCTCAGAACTGGAAACCAGGGTAAATTCTTGCAGAAGTTCAAGCCTTCACACTTTACAAACTTCTATTTCATGCAATAACTAGTTAGCCAGGCAAGTAAAGGAAAGGTTTCTCTCTGTGTGCCTGTATGTGTTGTACATGTACATATATAATGTACGCACACATGCACATGCCTGTGTATCCAGACTTAATATTTTTATAAATATGGTGTGAACTTTCCCTTATCCTCTCGTTAAATTAGTGGGAAGTTTGATGAAACAAAGTGTTCTGAATATCTCTTTCTTTCTATTTCAATCTATTTCTAATCAGATATATTTCTTTCACAAATGATGAAATATGCAGTAAAGTTGACAAGCACATACTGTTGAGGTGGAGCTACTGACCATTTGAAGCCAGCAAACAGAGCATGCTCTTTACTGATGTATAAATTAAATTATTTCATTGCCACCATTTCTGTTGAAAATTTTGATGTAAAAGTGAGTCAGTACTGAATAGATTTTTCTGTAATATCTTCACTGACATACCAACTTGAGCTAGAAGGCCAGTGAAGAGGAAGAAAAATCATCAGGAAACAATATATATCACAATATACATTTGAAACATGCATAGGAGCTTTTTGTACTTCTCTTAATGCTCTCTATTGCCATGCATTACATTAATCTAGTATCAGTTTATGAAAGATAACGAGTGAGTAGATTCTCATTAGCTAAAAATTGTGGCTTATACAGGGCTATTTATCTCTTCCTAAATGCAAAGTACTAAACTTCCATGCTCACCTGCATCAGAAAGGTGAGTTCCTTTTCTGCCTGTAGAAATAGTATGTCCCCAGAAATAGTATGCACCCCAAAATCCTATGACAGCCAGTGGGAACTGGTTTTCTCCATTCCTTTTGTGTCTGTGTTTTGAGTTCCTTGTAGAAATGGACTCAGATATTAATTTTGTATTGAGAAGATTCACCCTTTTGGATGTATAAAAATATAGTTTAGTCTGAATTGATACATCAGAGTCAAAACCAAGAAATGCTGCAGGATTTTAAATCCAGTCTAAACTCCGGAGTTTGAGGCAGGTTTATTTCATTCTAATGATGTGACTGTTCAGCATGCTGTCAGTGCTGTTTCATCTGTCTCTGATTCAGAGACCCAACTCAATTACCTGAAGTGGTGTCTTTTTTGAGAAAGGCTGAAAACCTTGCCCATGAAATTTCTCATTTTTGGCCTCACTCTAACACTGCATACTTTTCATGGACAGATGGTCATTGACTGATCACAGCACTTTCTGGGTATCTTCTGATGGATCCTCAAGCCCAGAAACAAAAAGGGAAAGTTGCCAAGTCCATTTGCTGTGTGTGACTCCCCACTTCAGTCACACAAGAAAAAGCCTTGCTTCTTTAACCTGGGCAGTTCATGGCTGGGTTTTCTCTTCATGTGGATCCTCTAAAACTGATCTGCGGATTTGAGAGGAAACAAGCTTAATATGCCATGTGCTTCCTATTTGTTGGAGGCATCAATGCTGAAGCTCTGTTGGCATGCTAAAATGTGAACATTTTTACAATGTAGCAGGTTATAGAAGCTGCTCTTGATAAATTCCAGTCAGGGCATTTTACACTCCATGTGTTCCTTTCTGTGAATGACAGATTGCACTATTATGTCTCTAAAGAAGCTCTTGACAAGGGTGATTCAGGCACAAAGAAAGTGGAACACGTGTCTAATTCAGTGTTTCTACATTCCCTAGCACATTTACACAGGACTGTGATCTTGTTCTCTCTAATATACTAGAGCAAGCAAAAACTCCGTTCAGTCTAAGTTAGACACTCCCTAATAACATCAGAGCCTCTGCTGATGTAAACCTAAAAAGAAACCTCTGAATATGTTTATCTCTTCTTCACTCTTGACTGAATCTAGAGCTATATGTAGAAGTTGACCAGATTTTTTTCCTCCTAGATGGACAGTAGAAGGGACTGTGGCAGACAGACTAGAGGTAGATGATGTGACTTTTTGGATAGTAGGGATTAGAGATTAACCAGTCTACCTGACTAACTATTAGAAGTCTTTGTGTTGAAAATAGAGTAACCAAGTAAAAATAATTTACACACATTCTGTATTCTGAGAGTGCTTCTTGCAAGAAGATAGTTCATAATCTTACCCAGTAGGAATCTTCTAGGCATAGAAATTACTACTAGTTTTATCCATTTGGTGGAACTAATGGGAACAAATTTCAAAGGTATATTATTTTTTGTGATTGAATAAATACTTAAAATACATATCATTAACCACTCTAAAACCAGCACACAAATCCAGTTGTAAATACTAGAAACACTGTGCCTGATTTGGAGACATTCAGAATAACCCCAGCATTCCTCAAAGTTTTAACTTTGCTCAGGTCTATTGCATGGTTTATTCTTCAGCCTTCTAGGTGGATGCATGAGTTTCCATTTCAGGTTTTAGCTTAATGACTTCACTTTAGAAACAGGAGAAAAGGAAAGCTGTATGAATTAAACATTACATAGGATTTGGCAAAGCACTTACAGGAATTCCAAAAGGATCAGTAAAAAAAAAAAACCAACATAGTTGCACAAAGTTAGCAGTAACAACGAACAGTGCTGTTGCTCTCTAAAAGTACACACTTTTCAGTCAGCCTTGGCTGGTGAAATGCAGAAGCTTCATGTGGATTACACTTTTAAAAATCTTTCAACATCAAAAAATAGAAGAACTGTAGTGTGTTTTTGTTTCAGAGTACTTTGCATGCAGTCTCAAGATAAATTGGAGAATACTGATTGTGTTTGTACCTGTGCCAGATGTTGTCGTTAGATATTTCTGTTTTGTTTCATCAGCCAGATGAACGTACCCAGGGACATTGATCAAATACCTACATTTAAAAGAACACACTGTCAAATTAGTGGATAGAAAGAGCACATTCTAAGAGAGAAATTATCTGGTGAAAGATTTAAAGACTGACTCATTTGTGTTTTGTTTCATTAAATGTGGGGTAGTCCCCTTGCATTTTCCATCTAGCATGAACCTACTTGTACTCTACTACAGTATCAGCCTTATAGGAAACTAACTGACTTGGGGTACACATGAGCCTCCTTGGAAAAAATATGACTTCCCCTATTACAGATTCTAGATTACCTTAAAATATAGTGGCTGGGCTATCTGATCCTATAGACTAGAGATATTCCTGGAGATATTCCCATGTACTCCAGTAGGTCTCATGGCTGCAAAATGTTGTGGTGTGCTGCAGGAGACTTCCTAGATGGCCAGGGTGGTGGCTGCTTCTCCAAAGGGAAGGGTTAGGGACAGCAAGGGGTGCATCTATGCCTCTCAGGGAACAGAATATATTCTCAAGAGGTAAATACAAAAATCCCTAGGAAAACCATTCAGATATTGTCTTTCCCCTCCTCTCTCTTAGATGCTCTTGGAAGAAAATATTAGTCATTTTAGTTAGTGTCAAGGGAGCAGCTCATTGTGATAATGAAGGGTGGAGATGGGGCTGGAGAGTGAGCACATGTGAGACAGGGGAGATCCAGATCAGCAGAAAAAAAGAATAAAATGGATTTTAAAAGGCTTCAGAAGTTACAGGTGGGAATATTTTATCGTTGTTTTGGTAACACTGAGTAATGTCATTCAGGTTGGCTAAAAGCCCTTGCTCTTCAAAAGAGTTGTCAAAGATTTATTTTATAGAAATGTAAACAAAAGACATACTGAACACTTTGTGTTTCATGCTTTTTGGGTCTTTGTCTCAGTGATAATTTCTTGCCGTCTTATTTATTATACACTAAGTATTTCTAGATAGAAATGCTAGAAATATCTAGAAATATCTATTAGCCCTGACAGTCAGTTGCACTGGTGTGTGCTCCTTGCTGTGGGGGATCTGGCAAATGAGCTGCTCATCTTGCTGAGAAAGAGCTTCCTAATCTGGGTAGTACCCAGAGAGTTGCCATTCCAAAGCCAGACTTCATGGCTCAAAATCACACTTCATAGAGAAAGAGCTCTGTATAAATTGTCAGCTTTGAAGCCAAACCCTTCCCCACTTAGCTTACATGGTAAATCAAGCTTTGGTGCTACTTTCCATCCAGCTCCATTACACAAGTAGTCTGATTTAGTTTTATGGCAGCTAAAATGGCATTTTTCACAGAGTGGGGGATAAACACGACTATTTTATTTGTAAGGTGAAAGGCTATGAGGTAGTAACAGGCAGGCACAGGGAGTGCAGGTGCAGTTTCAAATCCCTGCCTGGCTGTCTCAGTACCTGGGCTTGGTGCCTGAATTCTCTCATGCTCAGATCTACAGCAGCACCACAACAAATCAGAGCCTTCCATGAAAGCTTTCACTTCTCATACTCAAAAAGACATTTCCATTAATGCCTGTGAAATTTTGCCCTGCGTCTTTTGGAAGTGAAAATAGCCAGCCCCCAGAACTACTGTACCATCCTTGTTCCCCAGAAATGTTAATTCATCATTAAAATTATTAAACAGTAAATGGCTGAGATGTGTTATTACAAGCTTGAAGTATTTCCTTTGATTGTTTAAAAAATCTCTGTTTTAATTTGAGTCATCTATTTTTTTTTCTTTTACAGTTTTGAGTGCTCTATCTTACCATATGTGAAACATTTCTTAAAGGTGTCAAAGTGACTTGTCATGGGTTTGGAATGAGAACTAAATTAAATGTCCATACTGTAACATACTTATATAAATAATGAGATATTCCAGTATAAACCATTCATTTGGCAGTCATTTCTATATCAGCAAGTACTAAGTGCTATAGAATTCCTGCCTAACTTTGACACATACAGAGAAAATCAGGAAGGAAAATATGTGTGTGTCTGTGTGTGTGTGTGTGTGTGTTTAGAATTTTATAGAAAAAGGCAGCCCCTTGTAGTCTGTTGCCATGAAAATATTTCTAACATTTTTGGAAGTAGTGCAAGGAGTTTAACAAAATACTCTGGATTCACAGTAGAATGCTGGTGCATTCATCTCTCTCCCACTGAACTCCAAAACTTGTTTCCATAATTCAGGAACAGAAATGGATAAAAGAGACATTAATGAGCCCAAGAATGATTTATTATGGGTGACTTAGTGTCACTGCTTTTAAGAAAAAAATACATTAAGTAAGAATTCTTCATAAAATAAAAAATGCTTCCTATTGAACATTGCTCAGAATTTGTTTATTAGTGTATTATATCACCACATCGCCAGGTCTGGCATTTCTCATCCAAATAACATTTCAAAGTGCCAGCAAGACTTGTGGGCTGCAGGGCAAACCATGTTAGGAATAATGCATGTACAGTAACACGACAGCAGCAAAGTTAGTTTTGCTGGGGTTCTGGAAATAGTTAGCACTGGAGGGCCCTTTTGTCTTGCATCAGCTTCACAAACCTTTAAGGCACCAAGCTAACAATACTCAAAAATGTATGATAGATATTTAGTTCTAAGCTGTCTTTCAAACTGCCCAGTTGCTTTAAGCCTGGGTTTTGGCTAAAAGTCTATTCACTCAAAGGTCCATGCACGCATACTTTGACAGCGTGTGTGGTAAACAAACCTTGTGCTCCAGGTGAATTTTATCTTCAGACAAATGGCATCACCTCTCTGTTCTAATGGTGTCCTGGTTTGATGGCAGCAGATCCTGCACCTGCTGAAGAGCATGTCCCAGACCCCCAGTCTGAGAGAGATGGGCAGTCTGGCCCAAAGCAGCCCCAGAACTTTCTCACATTTAAAGACACACTTCAGGTTTAAGTCTGAGATGTGCTGGATGGGACGTAGAGAGATTTTTCGCTGGCAGCAGGTGTGGCATTAGCTGTCCATCTATTTGCCCATGATTCATCTCCAAAAAATAATATCTTGGATGATCTCTGAGATCTCTCTGGATTAAGAAATAAATAAGTTATCCATTCCACTATTTGTCTATGCCTCAGTGACTTCAAAGATTGAAATAGTTTTTCACTTGGAATCAAAGTTCATAACTATAGCTATCAATTCGTCGCTTTTCAGAGATTCCTTCATGTAAATGCAGAAGTGTTTCTAAGTAGCTTACAGATGCATTTCAGTTATCTTAAAAACATGGTTAATTACACGAATTCACAAGCTTCCAGCAAATAATTTGATCGAGTGTTAATCTTCATTGAATCATGTAAAACAAGATCTCTTTTTGTCTCTATTGCAACCAACAGCTGCAGTTTATGAAGCCTTTCACTGCACTCTTCACAATTGTGTCCCCAGCCTGTCATGAAGAGAAAAATATATCTCTGTGGTAGAATTTGGGGAGCACCAGAATCCTAGCAAGGGTAGTGGTGTGTCTAAGACATGTACCCATGGTATGGGTTGCACCTATAGCATACAGGAGCTCATGATGGCACCAGGCACCCCAGTGACTCCAGAGGAGATAAATGGTTAAGTTAGACCCATGAGGTATATTGGCATAGAAGCCATTAGTTTCCTTCATGCTCTTGGGGTGCTCAACACACTCTTGCAATAACATTACAGGACTTTTTTCCTTCCATCTGCTAGGGGCAATTTAATGACAGTTCATTGCTCACTTGTCCGTGGATTGTACAGATTTCATTAATTAAATACCTACTTTTGTGAAGATTTTAGACCTATATAAAGCAACAAAGTTTCTATGAGCTTTTTGCTTAAAATCCTCTCTGACAAGAATCTCACTAAATATTTGCTGATCTCAACTATGTTCCTATGGCTTAAAAACCTGTATCAATAACTCAAGGGTACAAATGTGTCAAGTGGTTGCAATTATCTTCTAAACAAACATTGGAAAAGAAAAAAGGCACAAGCTAAGCCATAGAAAAACATGGTTAATGCACTCCAATTTACCTTGTCCAATAGTGACTCCGTCACATAATGATGTATTTATGATGAGTGCATAGCAAAGTCTGAAACCTTATTTTTAAAAAATTGCTTAGCTTTCTTTTTTTTAACTTTTTTTCTCTTTTCCCCCTCCTTAATGGTGTCACGAGTCAGGGTGGAATTAAAAGACAGCTAGAGCCATATTGCACAATCAGGTTTTAAGCACATTTGCCACAGAGTGTGATATATCCCACATGGAAAAAATTCTTTCAGGTCCTGCTGCCCACTCTGCACTAAACTGCATGAACACAGCGAGTGGGACAGCTTTGGAAAGTGATTTTTGTGGGTATCGAAGCACTTAGGACCTCTGCTCCATCATCATCTCCTCTGAACGTTGGCCAGAAGGTTTCCTGTTTCAGAGACTGTTGGGGTAAAGAGATGAATGGGGAAGCTGATTATGTATTGGCTACTGATTCCAGCTCTGCAGAGAGGTATATTTTATATTATTTTATAACATTGTCATAGTCTTTTAAATATATTACACTCTGAAGACTTCTGAAAGTCCCAGTGTAGTATTTTGATATGTTAATTTGAAAAAAATGCATTTTAAGAGAGTTCATGGAGACCTAATATTTTCTTGTAAGAGTTTCTATTTTTACATTGCCCTGCTTTCCTCCAACATTTTATTTCTCCATTAATTTTAATTAGGTTCTCACTGGATTTCAAGTACAGTAAAAGTACAGAAATAGGAAAGGTTTCTTGCCAAGACTGACCAAGATGTCACAGAAATATAGCCCTGCATCCTCCCACTCTTCACGTCTAAGGGTTTATATTTTCAGTCCAACACATGTCCCTTTCCTGCTCCTCTATCCTGGATTCAAACACTGGTGGAATCTGTAGTGTGTTGACAAGTTCTTATATTAATAAGATAGCTATTTATCAAACAGTGACACAGGCAAATTTCCCCTTGTCTCTCAATATGTTTCATTGTGCCATTTAAGAAATATTGGTGGTGTCAGATTCTCAGTGCTGGGAGAATGACACAAAAGGGCACCAAATCAGTTGTCACTGGCACCTGGAAACAGCTGGTGCAGGAAGCAGTGCCCTCCAAACCAATGAGTATGTCCCCGTGAGCCAAAGTGTGTTTCTGGGACCATGGGCAAACCATGGGAATCTCTCAGGTGGCTCTTGTAGCTCTGCATCCAGATTTGCTGGTCACGGTGCCTGGGAAGAGTGAAGGTGATAGTGCAGTATTGGTGCTCCATGGCCTTGGCTTTGGACTAAGCAGGGTCATGCTCATCAACACGGAGGAGCCCTTCATGCATTTGGTGCTCTCACCACAGCCAGACAAACCATTGGTCATGGCCAATGGCAAACACCTGCGACAGCCCTGAAAGATACAGCTTCTATCAGTGATGTGGGCTAAGAGTGGATCCTTAAAATGATACATTTGTTCTAATTACTCACAATGTGTTCTTCTGCATGAAATGTTGTGAGGAGACACTGTTTCCTGCAGCTTAAATCACGGCCACGTTAGGCTGTCATTTTAAAGGGACAGGGCTTTTCTGCCTGAAGCTGTGGTGAACTGGAACAATGCCACCTTCACAAGGCTGAGCTGAACAGTCTCTGGGTTGTCCAGAGTAGCCCTTTAAATTTCTTTTCAGAGCAACCATGAAGGATATGTATGTGGAGAGGGTTAGAGGGAGGTGGCTGCTCCTGGCTGTGTACCTGTCCCTTACCTGACTCTTGTGGGGTAGCCCCCTCCCCATCCCCCAGCTACCCAGCAGCATGCTTTCTGCAATGGAAATTCCACTCAGAGCACTTCCCTTCTCTTTGTTGACCAGGGCTGAGCTCTGGGGCATTTCCCCCTCACCTCCCTTTCAGTAACACCTGGCCAAGAGAGGAAGAGAAAGAGAGGAGATGAAAAGAGAGAGAGGAGACGAAAAAACCTAGAGCCTTGTCTGTTACCTCATCTTTTCCCACTACCTGGATCAGGAAGAAGGGAAAGCAATTGGAGCTCTGCTCCTTGGCAGAGTCCCTTCCCCAGCCAAGTCTGGGGCAGAGGCTCAGAGATACAAAAGTGTGGTTGGGATTGCACACCTGACGTGGGCAGAGGGATAAAACTTTTTCCTGGTAAAGATTGCTATATGAGAATGACATCTCCTTTAGGTGAAGTTGTTTTTAATGCTATAGAAGCACTGTGTGCCCTTGTCTCAGATGCTGAGAACTCTCCTATGTCTTAGGCAGACCTGAGAGAAATTTACCACGTAGAAATACAAACTTAGACAATTCCCCACTACTCAAAAGTCCTTGAACAGGATCCAGATGATGTGGACTAGTGAGAAAGAGAGACTGAGCCATGGTTACAAGTTAGGGTCTACTTCAAGATCACTTCTACTCAGACAAATATTTACTTCCCACAGACATAGAGCTATATATTCTCTAAGACTGCATTACCTTCCAGTATTTGGAATCACCTGATCTGTGTTTGGCTGATCTGATAGCAGCCTGAAGTATAGGTCACAATGAGTTATCACACTTTTCTGGCAGCACTGAGTGGAAGGAAAAAGCTGTAAGAGAAATGATCTATTGTCCTCAATTGCATGAACTTGGAATGGCAGATAAGAAGCAGATCCATTATTTCCATCTGCAGGAGGAAGCCATCTTATATCTCCATGATCTAAATTTACTGCAGATAAAGGTGAAGTAAACCTCTTGCCTTACAGAAAGCTCTCTGTCCTTTTGGTTTAGAGCATAAGCTCCCCTGGCAGTGTAACAGGCACAACACTGAAAAAGCAGACTTTTATTAATACCTCCCAAAGAGAATATGCATTTAATCATATGCTTCATTTTAAGCTTGTGCTTGAACTTCTAACACTTTTTAATTTTGGATGTTAATAAAAATGTTTTGTGAGAGCGAGTGAGTAATTCATAAGTGTATTTATAGCTATTATTTCACAATTCACTCAATTTCCAACCAATTCTTGTTGGCAAAGAGAGGTGTGGAGTTTTCTGTCCATGCTAGGTTTCCACAACAACGAAGGTCTCCTTTCAGTCTCTTTCCAACAAGATTGGATTGATTAACTATGCTACTGTTTATTTTGCTGTGCCTGCCAAGTATATGGCAATGCAGAAATAGGAAAAATTAGCCTAATGTGAATATGTGGACAACAGAGAATGCCAGAACAAATATCATCCCTGAACATGCAACAATTCCCATTTGATTTAATTTCAGGACACCCATGTTTCAGATGCACCTCCCAGACAAAGAAAACATCACCTTCTAATCCAAGTTTATAATTTTTTAACAAAACGAGAAAATTTAACAGAAAATAGTTCTATTGAAAAGTAAATTATATATTTCCCTTCCCTTCCCTTCCCTTCCCTTCCCTTCCCTTCCCTTCCCTTCCCTTCCCTTCCCTTCCCTTCCCTTCCCTTCCTCAACAAGGCCAGTTTTACCCAACAAGAATCCCGATGGGAAATGGAGAAGTGTATGTTCAGAAGGGTAAGATAAGCAAGGAAAGCTGGAGACACAGTCTAAGGCCTTCAGAGCCTTAGGAACTTGTTTTAGGATTAAGATCCCAAAACAATGTTCATCTTATGTGAAGTAAGTAACAGAGTTAGAGAAGACAGGAAACTGCAAGACAAAGAAATGTTTCTGCTCCTCCTTTTCAACTTGATGTTGCACATGGAGAAATACTGAAGAGAGTCAAGGATGAAGATGGTCTTCCAAGCTGGAAAGCCTACCCTCTTCTCATGTTTCCCTTTCTTCTGTCCCTCACTGTAATAATCTATGAGCAATACTCTGGAAATGTGGTTGGACACTTCAGCATGAACTTGCCATCATATATGGATGCCCTTCAATTTCAGTGAATCTTTTCTATGAATGCACTCAAAGAATTGAGGCAAGAAATGGCAGGAGACAGAAATTCCTGCAGCCATTTCCTTTCAGATAAAACAGTGATCCTTTAGATAACATTTACTACTGTTTTTCTTCTGACTGAAATATCAGTAGCCTTCTCAGAAAGAAGGACTTAGGTCAGAGTTGAGATTCAGGATGTGTACTGCATAGGGAACATAATTACCTACTGCTATATATCCCAACCTCACACACAAAAAATCTGAACACATTTACTGCTGACAAAATTTTACTAAGAGTCCATATCAAATTCTAAGAGCAACCACTGGACTTTGAATGGTTTGGATCAGAGCTGGGAACAGTATTTCATTCTCAGTTCTTACAGTGACAGTGGATCAAATCAAAAGCCTGTTTCACATTTTCTTTGAGTTATGAGAGTTCAAATTCCAGATCATAGCTCTGCTGTTCAGTGGATATATATTCATTGGCATTAGTGTTTCTGAATGGATTAACTCAGCCATTGTGGAATACAGATCCTACAGTTTGCTTCAAGATAAGCATGAGCAGTGTTAGAGCAAACATTTTGGGTACCTTCCAAGAGCAAAGGCTTGCTCATGGAAACTAAATGTTCTGTAGAGAAGTTGTGAATTTGATGATTCTATTGAAAGCAGTCCAGCAGGCATCTGACCAAAACTTTACTATTTTTTCAGTCAGTTCACCTATGTTCCTTTTCCTTCCCAGGGTCCACCAAACTCCATGGGCTCACACAGCCCCACAGAAGAACTGGGGAAAGGCAGCTTTGGGTTTCTGGGGAGCATATTTTGGACTACAGCTCCAGAAACCTTTACAGTGACAATACTTAACTGCCCCTCAGGTAGAGTAGGATTTTTGGTTACACTTTCAACAAGAAACCCTAGAAATGTCACTGTTCTCCCACAAGAGGAAATTAATTCTTGACATGTAGTTTTGTGTCATTGTGCCAATCCACCAGAGTTCTGCCTTAGCAATCAGGGATGTGGAAGCTGTGTCCAGATTTCTGATGTCTGTGATGTCTTTGCCACCAGGACCAGACCCACTGGAGAAAGCAAGGCCAGCATGTGCTCCAGCTTCCCACAACACACTGGTGGGAGTGGAGCTGTTCCAGTTCTTGGGCTGGCACCTCTCCTGATTTATCCTAAACCCAAGGAAGGCTTCAAGTGCAGCATCACGGGCTTTTTCATGTACCAGAGAGAACAGCTCACCAGAGGGTACCAGCTATGTCCAAAGAGCCAGTAGATGGAAATAAACATTGGTAGTTATGGAGACATACTAGATGTGACCTCATTACCCAGAAAAGGAAGGATTTCTATATAAACCATTTACTCAAGTAAAATTATGCCACAAGAAGGAAAATGCTTACTTTCACCATCTCTATTTATTAAAAACATTGCTAACCTGTTCCTTGATAACTTGATTTATGAAGTTTATGACAAATTGCTTTCTTAATTGAAATATGTCAGGTTTCTAAATACTGAAGTTAATTATTCCTCTTTTTCTAGTTGAAGGCTGACCTTTAATTATACAATATTAATCCACATATTGTATGAATTATGTGAAATATCCATTTTGTATGTAGAGGGAGACATGTATGTGTTATTGTACTGGAGTACAGTTACATAATTATTTTTAATTTAGGATATCAGCTTAATTAAATACTTGCAGAAACCAAGCTTTTTCAGGAAATTTGCAATTACAATCAATTTGAATGTACAGCTACATTAATATGGTGACAAGCCCAATAATAAAAACGAACTAAGTAATTATGGGCAGGTGCTGAACAGATGTGTAAATAGAAGGTCTCTGCATGGAACATTGTTATATATCATTTTGAAAAGTGAAAGAAACCTGTTATCCACAGCCATTCGTATATGCAGTTATAATCAGTCACAAAAAAGTTAGTTCTTTCAATTTAGATAAATCACTTAAAAATGTGTATGGCACTTAGGCTTTCATTTTCTGTTTCTGGAAAGAAAGTCTAGTTGATTGAAGACTGCTGCTCTACTGTACTCAAAGAGTCTGCCGCACTATTGAAATATATTCTTCTTTCAACACATTTATGATGAGTGGGTTTTCAGTTTGGAATGGTTTAGCAGTCAAAACAATTCACATTCCATATTACAAGTTGAGTTTTATTTAAAGAAGGGGGGAGGCTAAGACTAGTTTAGAGTTGTTTGCTCAAGTTATCAGGTTGCCAAAGGCCCAATTTAACCTCCAAATAGTTGGAAAACAATTACATTGCATTACTACTGTGAATTGCTTTTAGATAGATTTACAGTGCATTTTTTTTTCCTGTGTGTTTTAGGTTTTTTTTTCCCCGAGCTGGTATATTAAAATACACCTTTTCAAGTCTTCTATTTTCGTGTGATGTATGAGAAGTAGTTGCATCTGTGATGCAAGCAAGTAAGCTAAACTGAAATGGTTTCTATAGCAATCATATAGAAAAGCCAAGGAAAGACTGGCATCTAAGAAAAGGTGAATGTGAACCATTCCCTTTTATTGAATGGGATGCCCTAAGCTGTCTATGGAAGATCACAGTGTTTAAATTAGCCATGTCTAAGCAAGGGGCATGTCTAAACTAGACCCTTTCAGGAACTTAAAATGCTTTATTCCAAACTGCAGAGATCTGCCTTCCTGTCCCTGAGGTCTATGGCTCTGAAATGGATCCCAGTGGCCAAGCCAGACCCTTCTCAAGCAATACTGGAATAGCAGTAACGTACCTTTCCTCATCCTCAGAAATACTCACTACAGCTGTTGGCACTGTGGGAAGCTGTGAGAGGCAGCTGGATTTGTGCACCATTCTCTTTCTTATCCCACCATGTGCAGGACCATCATCTTATCTGGAAAGGGAACAACTGACATGTCTGGAGAGAGATAAATAATGGAGCAGTGCTGCTGCAATAAAAACTGTCTGAACAGATTCCACCCATCTATTTCATTTGTAAAAAGGCAAACTTCAAAAGCATAAATTTGTATTCCAAATGCACTATGAAATATTTTGGGTGGGGAGGGTGAAGTGGGGACCTCACAGCGTTGCCTCCTAGAGTCCTCTGCAGCTGAATAGTCCCCATGGATGACATGGGGGACAAACAGCAGTGACTTTTACACTGTGTGCTGGTATAGTACTCTTCCACACTACCACAAGGCCGTACTCAGCCTGTAGACTGTATTAAAGCAGAAAGATGACAACATTTGGTGTAACAACCTTTCTCTCAACTCCAAACTCCAAGATATTCTAAACATTGCGTGTAAAAAGTGAAAAATCAAGCAGTAATTATTTCCTAGGAAGAGTGAAAAAATCCAAAGCAGAAGGGAGGACAAAACAGTCTCAGTTTCGAAGAGGAAATCCTCAGGATGCTTACTGGCATCATATGCCCTCCTTGTTACAGGAGCATGGCTGAAAGAATGGGCAGGCTCTTCATCATGCTTCAGCTACCGGACAGAGGAGATCTATTTTAATGAAAGACTTTGTGTTTCCAGTCAGAAAAGTTGGAACACAGAGTTTGTCAGAGGAACATCTAATAGTCAGACTTTGAATAGTGGTTGTGAGAACAAGGAATGAAGTGTTTGGCAACAGATGATATCTAGATTTTCGTTCTTAATTCATGGAGTCTAGTAAGGTGGGATATAAAACAAACTTCATACATTCTGGCATGGAATGATTTTGCTTGCCATTTCAAAACCAAAGTGGTTTGAATTTCCTGCATTGCCAAAGTTAGCCACACATGCCTCATCCTAAGTCTGCTTGTATTCCCTTTCCAGATGCTCCCATAATCTACCATTTCATCCATGTCTGAGGAGGCAAAAAGGGAGATTTCAGAAGAATTTGTGGAAGATCCATGCTACAGACACAGAGAAACACAAGCCAGATCACACCCAAGGGCAGTGCAAAGATAATCCTTGTGACCCACACGAGTTAGCACCAGCACCAGAAGCAAGATTCCTGCTTCAGCACTATGCTGGGCCAACCTGGGCATATCCTTCTCCAACTACATCAGCAACTGTGCACGACTCCACAACACACTCTGTCAGTGCTAGGGCAGGAATCTTTGCAAAATACTTGGGGCACTTGTGTCATCGGTCCCCTTGTCAGAGAACCCAGTGCCTTCAGCTGCATTTTAGTTGTGTGGGAATTGTTTGAGCTCACTCCTGTTGCCTAAAGCCTGCTGCTTTAGGAAAACATTTAGTTAAGGATGAGGGTAAGCACATATTATAGATGTAAGCATATGGCTGTCACACTGCTGCCCAACAGCTTCTATAGATATGTGGCATGTTATGTTATCCAAAGCACTTGGAATTTTTCAGACAACAAAAGCTAATGAAGGCAGCTATTACAGCTTTATGTGGCACTTGCTTCCTGATAGAATTGCCAATCCAGTGCTTTGAATTCTGTGCCAACAGCTTTGACACAAGTGAAAGAGCAAGCTGTGCTTTTAACAGATATGAACGCTTTGGTTGCAGGGATCACTACTTTTTCAAAGTCGTTATCAGTTACGGGGAATTGCAGATGCATACTTTTCCCGTAAGTGACAACACTCAGACAATTGAGGTAACTTTTGTTGGAATAATGGGAATAACTTGCACTGGCAAGCCTTTAAGAAGCAAAACCAAGCGGCATCATCTAGCAACTACTTTATTGTCCTGCAAGTGCTTGTATTGGACAGATGTGCAACATGTGGCTGGCACGGTTGGCAATGTCCTGCATTGCAGCTGAAATGTTACACCAGAAGAAGCCATGCTGCTGAATTTCAGGGAATCTGCAGTTGTTTCATGACTGCAGAATGAAGACAAACACCACAGCATTATACATGAGATTACTGGTTAAATAATCTCAATTTGGGGACAGTTCATCATCTAGCTGTAGCCTTTCTCACTCTGTTTTTCCATGTTTTAGCCTAGGGAACAGCTACTGAAATAAGGTGACATTTCTTGCTCTGCTTGAACAAGGTTGTCACAATACCCTAAGAACCAGATACTATCTATTTGGTTCTTTTAATGGCAATTTCATCAAGGAAATAAGAATTTTTGTCTATGAAGGTGATTAATATAACCTAGAGATACTGGAATGCAGAAGACTGTCTTCATGAGAAAACCTCTTCAGCCAAGGGCGCCTGAGGTTTCTTCAAAGGGTTGGGGCTGACAAACAGTTCTTTTGCAGAAGATGTGCTCTGGCTGAGGAGCTGTTCCCCAGGTGAAGGAGCTACAGGAAGAAGTTAAAAGGCTACATAGTATTGTTCATAGTATAGTATAGTATAGTTCATAGTAGTGAATGAACAAGAGATAGACCAACTGTTTCCAGAGACACTACCGCCTAAAGGCTCTGCAGGGACAAACCTCCATTGTAGTGGAGAAGCTGATGGACTTGATGGAACTGCAGGGTAATTAGTCAAGAGACTTAGTCAGGATCTGTTAAAGATGAAGGCTGGATATTGAGAAAAGGTTTTTCACCCAGAGGGTGGCTGGGCACTGGAACAGGCTCCTCAGGGAAGTGGTCACAGCACCAAGCCAGCCAGAGCTCAAGAAACATTTGAACAATGCTCTCAACACAGGGTGTGACTCTTGGGGTGTCTTGTGCAAGGTCAGGGGTTCAACTTGATGATCCTTGTGGACTTGATGGTCCCTTCCAAGTCAGCTTGTTCTGTGATTCTATGATTCTGTGAAATATATTTTCAATTCCAAACCTTTGCTTCACATGTACAGATATGGCAAATCTTGGCACTATATGCTACTTGTCAAAGAAAGATGTAGTCCAGACTTCATAAAGCCTTGACTCTTGAAGTGTTTGTGTTGGGCTTTGGATGGCACACGGTGTGCAGTCCAATGCAAGTGAAGGTTGAGCTGAGGAACCAGTGAGGTTCTGCTTTAACTCATCTGCTGAACAGAAGCAGGTTCTAGAAAAATTCCTTACTTCAACAGATTCATCACTAAAGCAGAGCATGATCTGAATGAGAAAATCTATGCCAAAAAATTTGGTTTTTTGGCTGGCTGGGAAAAATAATTTTCCTATCATCTTTTTAAAGCTTTGTTACAATTGAGAAAAACCCGTATTTTGCAAAACGAAACCTTCTTTTAAGGTAACCCCCCCCAAGTTTTCTTGACTTTTTCTTTTTCCTACAAGCTTTGTCATATTTTAGGCAGTAAAAACAAAGTAATGAAGTTAGCACATATTCTCCTGAACATATTGTTTAGGACAAAAAGGGATTCAGGAAGATTTTACTCTACTGACATGAAAAGCCATGTCATAGAGTAAAGAGACTGAATCTTCAGGTTCAGTCTGTGCCTTTTGCAGAGTAACTAACCAAGGAATTGTGCTCTTATCAGGTCCTACTCTCGTAATCATTCTCCTTCTTCTTCCCTTCTTCCTCTTTCCATTAATGTATTTCTTCATATTCAAGCTGTCATTTCTGAATATGTGACGTGCAGATTCATGAATAGATTAATAAAAATGTTACTCATGATCAAATTCTCTCTGATCAGAACACTTCCTTAGTGACTGTTCTGGCCCAAGTCACAAGCAAAGTACAGAAATAGTTTCCTCTACTTGTTTGTTAAAAAAATATTGCAAAAGTTGGTCTGCATATACAAGGTGCAAAGGAATTCCAACAGAACTGGAGGGTTTCTCCCAAGAATAAAAGACATCTTTTCTGAGCATAGGTTCTCTTTGAGCCTTGTGCTTTATGCTCTTTACAAGGTTCTCTTATTCAATCAAATCACCGGGTAATTTAATGACTTTTGTGTAATTTTCTTACTTCTGTCATTTCTCTTACTGCAAAGACCAATGACTAATATGCTATCATAATCTACAGAGGTATCAAATGGGCAGCTGCTGTAATGCACTGACTCTGTAGACCGGAGTGTCATTGCTCCCTAGCTGCACCTTGTGTTACTCCTCTGTCAGGCAGGACATCTCTGAGGAGAGGGCAGCATGGTGAATGTAAGTGTCAGGCAGGAGGTTGGCTCAGGAGCCACCGAGCTCATCCTCTCTCAGCAGAGGATGTCTGTAAGTTCACACTGGCCAGGACAGCTGCAGAACCCAAAGTGACCTTGTAATCAGGGTACTCACATTTAACTTAAAAGTGTCCTATCACATTTCAGGTGATGAAAAAGAAAGACTTTATCTTACAGTTCCTCTTTTCAGTAGACATGGTATCTTCTCTGAAGAATGCAAGGAGAGGCAGGAAAACTCTGATTACAGACTTACAGAAGGTTTCCACACAGACATCCATCTGCCTCGATTGCACAGATGCTTCTCACTTGTTTATGTCCATAAAAGACACCGCCTAGTCAAACAGACCACTTTAGACTTTAACATAAGGAAAGATTTGGAGTGCCTAAGACATCTGGATGCCTAGGCTGCTCAGAATATCCTTCTTAAGATATCTCCTGAATATCCTTCCTAAGATATCCCTTGTTAGGCGTCTCACTTCCAGGACTCCAGAGGATCTTTCTCCCAAACTTTCTCCTAGGGTATTTAACTATAAGCCAAGACAATCCACTAAACCAATGTGTAAATCTCTAAAATGTTCAATATGTATTGCAACATGGAGATATCTGGCAATAGGCAAGGCTTTCAAGTTCCAGAGGATACACAAAGTCCATGATTAGATTAGTTCTTCATTAGCCCAACATCTGGCTCTCAGCTTCTCTCATGGTAGTACTGTGGTTGGGATGCCACCTCAACTTCATTTTCATAAGCTACACTGTTCAGTGATTTATATCAGTCTGCTTTTAATCACATCATGCCAAAATGAACCAACTGTAATTGTCACCCAGGGCAGGCTGCCTTCTGGAAAGGCCATAAATGAGATTAACTATGAGGGCAGGATGCAGCTGCATGGCTATGAAGTGGAAGAGCAATCTGTGCACTAGCTCAGCCTCTACTCCATTATGTAAGTGAAAGACCATGGCCCTAATGAAAAGAAAGGAAGACTGAAGTGACTTCATGCTTTCCCCACCTTATCCCCCCGATTTTCATTATGTATATTTTTCAGCTGCAGACAAATGAAAACATCTTTATTTTTGTTTCATTTCTCAACCACTCTGTTTACAAGATCAATTAAAATATTTAACTCCAAATCGCAAAGTACTTCCCTTCTCTTCCTCCCATAATTTCAGCTTGTCAGCAAAAATGCACCCATAAACTCATCATGTTCACATATGTGTGTACAGCATCCAAATCACACTGTGCTCTGCAGCGCAGTGAGAGCTTTTGCATAGCTGGAAGGAGCACACAAATGGGATCTGGAAGGTGGGAAATCTTCAGAGCATAACTTTTCCCTTTTTGTGCTTCAGATCCAGCACTGACTGATGTCAGAAAGTGGTCTTCTAGCAGCTTCAGTAGGCTTTGGAACAATGGAGTAAGCAGAAGATACATGGTTATGACATCAACTTCATACTAGTTGCCAAAATTTTTTAAACTAGGAAATATTAGCAAATGCGATAACACAGAGAAATGTGGTGACAATAGGAACACTGTTCATATCTTGTTCATTCAAGTTATGACACAAAGTAGAAAATAAAATTAAAACCATGTGGTGATCTTAAAATACTTGGCTTTGTTTAAAACTACCCTTTTTTTACAAAATCAAATGTAAAACAAAGTCTTTACAAATAATTTTGTTAATCAGACAATGGTGGCACAAAGATCACTGTAAGCACAAAGGGGAAAGGGAATCTGGCTTCTGTCCTGCTGCTGAAGTGGAGGAAAAAGGGATTGGAACACAGGAAATAGGAGAAGAGTCTTCGTCTCCCTCTTCAGTGATCTCTCTGCATAAACCAGCCATAGGAGTGGACTCCTGGAGGTCTTTCTTGGAAGGAAAGAAAGAGGCTATCATACAGTTAGCTGGCTTCAGAGCTAAAAAGAAAACTGCCACATGAGCCCAGCCTTGAAATACAACCAATGAAGCCAGTAATCAGTAACAGCTTTCCCCTTCAGTGGAAGATACAAGAAACCCACAGCACGTTCTCAGCGACAGTTTTGATGCATGCCTTGCTATAAAGCTGTTCAAAGGGAAACTTAGAGCCCAAAACTGTTACAGCTATACTCTATACCCTACAGAGCTAGATCCTATAATCCCATTGATGTATCTTCTTTTTTTCTTATGGTCAAAGGTCTGCCAGATAAAGACTGATTTATCGTTTATACTTCTATAATTACCTCATGGAATATAAGCCCTTAGATCTAGCGAACACCTCTTCTTGTAACATCACACCTATTCTTTCCTCTTTCTTTTTTCCTGTCTTCTCACATCTTTGCTTCTTGTATCTTGATCCTTTGATGTTCAAACCACTGTCATAATTAACATGTGCCAACTGGTCCCCAACCCCATCCCACTCCCCTGTGAGCAGGAAGGCAGGGAAGCATCGCCCACTCGCTGCTCCTACCCCACTTGTGTCTTTTCTCCTTGATGTGCAGAAAAGGAGTGAGTGGAAACCAGCTGGTGTTTCTGCTTGTACATGTTCATGGATGAATGGGAATAGTCAGTAAAGGTCGGGTAAATAATAAAGAGTCCCAGACAAACCCAAAGCATCCTGACAGAGTGTCTACTAACAACAGGCAAAAGCCACCAGCAGAAAAGTTGTGTCTACAATTTCCCAAAGCCACTGGTGGCCCTGCAGTATATAACAACAGTAAAAGAGATTGCTGGTCACTGTTATTAATATCCCTTCTATCTCAGAGGTGTCTTTTTTGGTCATTATCTAAGGCAGCTCTAGATTTTATTTTTTGAAGACCAACAAAGGAGCTCGCCTTTTTAGATGGAAGGATGGACTCAGTGCAGTGACACTTGGCAGATAAATGTGTAAATTGAAGCCCTGCCAAAGCAGAATTGAAAACACCTCCAGAAGAGAGTCAATTTCATTGAGGCCTAAAGCAGCTATGAGGAAATTGCAGATAGTATGACTTGAACCAGAAAAATGTGATTACTAATTTTGTACGTATGACATTTGCTGCAGTTTAGAAAATCATTCCATAAGTGAGGATTTCATATCTGTACATGGGAAAAGTCCCCATCACTGAAGCCCTGAGCAGTCATACACTTTTATTAAAGGTCATAGCAGGTGAATTTGCAAGGACCCTCAGCACCAGATTAGCCCTGGTTCCTTGGGGCAATTCCTGCTGACTTCTGCTGGAGTAGAAATAGGACAATGCGAACCAATTCTTGGAAGACTTAACACACATTCATGTTGTTGTTCTGGCTTTACCCAGAGAGAACTGCCAAAGGGACAAGTACTGCAAAAGGGGAGCCAAGTGCAGCAATTCCAGGCAAGAATAGACTGTCATATATAAATTAAAAGATGGACTTTTAAGCCTGAAGCAATTGAGGCGTCCTTATTACTAGATAGCTTATGTAGTGTTTGGCTCAGGAAATACCCAGCCCCAGGCCTAAGACATGTGGCTGAGTTTTTTCAGACTAACAAGTTGCTGAAACATAATATATATCTCTATTTGAAGCCACAGAAAAACTTTGGTTTAATTTATTCAGTAAAAATGGCACACACAGAGACAGTCACTGATGTTTTTTGTCTTAATCTCGTCCATAGTGAAAGCCAATGTACACACAATTTCTGAAGCTTTTCTGGCCCAGAAAGCAGTGTATATTTGGCACACATTTGACAAATATCTCCTATGATCCCATCGAATTACCTTTTGAAATAGATCCTAATTCCAAAAGCATGGGCTTATGCCACATGAGAAGCACAATTTACCACATGGCGTTCAGATTTGCTCAGCCAGTGTTGCATTTTGACAAAATCTCACAGATATATCACAGAATCACAGGAAGGTTAAGGATGGAAGGAAACGTGGGACATCATCTAGTCAAACCTTCCTGCTCAAGCAGGGTCCCACAGAGCATGTTACTTAGGATTTTGTCCAGAAGGTTTTTTAATATCTCCAATGATAGAGACTCTACATCCTCTCTGGACAATCTGTTCCTGTGCTTGGTCACCCACACAGTTCAGGTGGAACTTCCTGTGCATCAGTTTCTGCCCATTGCCTCATGTCCTGTTGCTTGGCACTACCAAGAACAGCCTGACTCCTCTTGATGCCCTCCCTTCAGATACTTATAGATACTGATGAGGTCCCCTCCCAGTCATCTCTTCCCCAGGCAAAGCAGGTCCAGCTTCCTCAATCTCTCCTCATAAGGAACAGGAAATATACGCAGGGGAAAGTGCGTCACAATTTACTCCGTGTCTTCCAATTAGGACTGTCTTTCACAGGTAACCAATTTATATTGGGAAGTCCTTATTTCCTGACACTTTGCTAATATTTTTCAGTTTGAGTGTTTAAAATATTTATATAAGGTCCTCATCTTTGTTATTATAGACTCAGCTGTCAATTGAGAAGCCTCCTTTTGCATAGGAAAGCTCTACTAATTATGACACACTGGATATCTACCACAACATTTATTGGAGAGGCTCAAGAATTGGTACAAGTTGGTACAAAGCACCTGGAAGTGAATCAACCACAAGTACTCCAGGTTCTGGCACAATTCTTGAGTCAGACTAATTTTCTCAGTTTAGAATTGCTCCCAGGTCAAAAATCCAGGCATTGGAGGAAGCACAGGAAAAATATTACTAGCAGAGAGATAATATCTAAATTAATGATGAGTGTCCTGCATACATGATCACCTTATAGTTAAAATACGAAAGAAGGGCTTTTATTAGTTTAACAGTTGTGAGTAATATTTTCAAGTAATGCCAAATGTGTTACAGATGTTGATAGGAGCAACTGCTGACTTCAGCATGCTCCAACACAGAGCTGAACTACTTTGGAGAAATCCAGATCAGAACTTTGCAGCCAGCCTTCTTGTAAATCACAAACAGCAAAACACTGTAAATAATACCAAGCCGGTCCAAGATCCTACATCCAATTCAATGTTTTGGGGAATTTGCTAACTTTGCTGACAGCTGCTTGTGAAGGGCTGAAGCAATGTTCTCCATCTTAAAACAACACAACTGGATGAAAGTCCTGTCTTGGAGTATCATACAGAACAGAGAATCTTGTTAAAGTGCTGGCAGGGTAATCAATGTGACGTAATAGATGTTATGTAGTGCATTAAACTATTTTACACATCAAACATTGACTCTATGGAAAAGAAGACACATCATATTCCAGTGCATGGTGAAGATGATGCCTTAAATGCAAGGGAGCAAAGAGTGAACACCAGTATAAAATTCACCATGTCTTCTTGAGCTAACCTGAGACACCAACTGGTATTGTTTCAAGAAAGAACAGTTTGCTAACTAGGCACAGTAAATGTGACCATTATGACAGAAGGCAGACTGTCCCTCATTCTCTGTAAAGAAAACATAAATTGGATACATTTTCAAGTGTTTTGAGCAGTTTTACTCTGACCATCCTGTCCAGGATATATCTCACCAATTCCACTTGGGACAAGGCTCCAGAGACCAATAGAGCTTATTACAAGGAAATTGTTTTAAAAACCAAGTCCAAATTTTCCATCTTTCCATCTTCAAAACTGACCTCTTAAAGTTCATTGTAAAATTATGTCACATGCATAAATTTTTAAGCAGTCTGTTGAGATATATTTCTGATTGTTGAAGTTAACTCATGGACTGAGTAAAAGTAACATGACAAAACTAAAACCGAACCTGTCTTCTATGTGTCACTCTTACAATGTTACTTAGATGTCTGCTTTTACACCTCTGTAGTTCCAATCTGATTTTCAGCTTATATAGAGGCTTGGAAATATTTTGCTTCAGAATGGAAGAATTGTAAAGCACAGTGGAAATTCTTGCTTAAAATGGCATATGCACACCTCTGATCCAGATTTGGGGATGTGGAAGGTTTCTTCATAGTCACTTATTTTAAACTCTCAGCAATATATCCTACAGTCTGATTTCTAGGCATCTCAACTTTGCCACTATAACACTTATTACAGTTTTCATGTGAGCCAGCTCTAATATCAGACACATTCATGTTTTCCATTACACAAGAGAAATATCTGGTGATAATTGAAAAAGCCTAGATAAATGTCTTGCTGGTAAGTCAAACTGTGACAATTACCAATTTTCCAGGCGAGTTCAGGAATGATCAAGAGCATAGCAGGACTCAAAAAGGATTAGAAATGTATAAGGATAATAACACAATTATGGCAGATCAGAATAAAAAATAGATGGAAGAGCAGTCATGTATAAACCCATGAACTGTTTTGGCCTGCAGTCCTCCTTAAGCTCAGTGGCTTATTGGTTTTACTGGATGGCTCAGGCCATGCAGGACATACTACAGGGCTAAGACTTTGGTCTGGGAAGAAACTCCTGTCTGGAATGTTTTTTCTATAAAGATCTATTATGTATGTTTCTTGGGCTTACAACATCTTGTCAAGCCTAAAAACAAGGTTGTGTAGTTAGCACCATACCAGGTTGTAACAAAAATAAGCCATGCTGAAGGTGTCAGCCTGTAGCAAGAAGCAGCAAATCGCCTATTTGGCTGTGACTGTGGCAGAGGAGGTTAGCTGATAGCTTGTCCAGCTAACTCCACACTTCTGGGGAAAGAAGAAGATTTCAAGGACAAGAGAATCTAGATAGGGCTTGGACAGTCAGCTCTTCAGGTTCACACTCAGCAAATTTAATTTTTATGTTAATTTTTCTCTAAAGTCCTATTTATGACAATGAAAACAGCTCTGTAAAAGGATATTTTATCCCATACTCATATAATTAATATTAATATGCATTAAACAGAATAAGGAAAGCTAATGACACAGGACAGACTACAGAATTACATAGCAATTTGGAACTCTCTAACACTCTATCTTATTATGCTCTAAAGAATATGTGGGGTTTGTTGATCCTTCTAAAGATGACAGGCTTTATTTATCTCATGAAAATACAGTCCATCCTGGTAGCATCTACTATGTCATCTTGTCCACTTTGTCCTACTCCGTTAACATGGCCTCATCCTGCTTAGGGATACACAGAAGATAGAAGAGGCATTTAAGATTCTGTGCCCTTATTCTCATTTGTGAGGGTTTCTAGCTGTGATAGAAGCACCTGTCTTCTAAAAACTGGAACAAGACAAGCTCATCATGTGCATACACTGGAATGTGCACCCACACATTTAATTTACCAACAGCACATCCTACTGCCATGTCCTCAGCTAAGTACTAGAGATAAATTCAATTAATTCTGCTGAATAGATGAACCATCAGTGATTTAATCAGTATGTGTGTGTGTGTATACATGTGTATGTGTCTGCATGTATATACCAGAGAGAAGAGAAGAGAACCCTGAAAGTAGGGTTCTACCACACAAGATGAACTGTAGGATGTTGCTCTGTGAACCCTCTAAATAGCAGGATACTTGACGGACATGTAAACATCTTGTATTCTCATGAAAAGAGAGCAAGGAAGGATAAGAATGATTTCCAGGGTATGGAAGTCCACTCTTTGGTTTGGTTTCAGTGCCTCTTGGTGAAATTGTCACGTCTGCTAATTTCAATGACATTTTGATGGCTGCTGATACTGAAAAGATGAGATTGTTACATTCTGATATGTAGATGCATATACAAAGTTTGCTTTCCTTCAGGAAATATTTATTTCTAAGGAAGATGCAAAAAGACTCTGGGATTATCACGCTGCCATTGCCAATAGTCTTATGTACCACACCTGCACTGCCTTCCCAAACAAACAGTAAGAAGTGATATTGCCATTTTAACGTTATTCTTTATATCCTATTTCATCATCAAAATTTTATGTTCAAAATTTTAAATGTGAGGAGTTTTTCCCACTGTTCAGTCTCACTGTAGCATTACACAGCTACAAATATCTCTTAAAATGTTTGAATAAGTATGCAAAAGAAACAGACCTGGGAGCCTGGGGAAGATTCACTTACTATGAAGTCTTGAATTACTATATTTCACAGTCAACATTAGCAGATGGTATCAGTCCATATGAAGTGATCCTGTCATGAACTCAGAACTCATAGTCTTCTCCCTCTCTCCCTTGGGCTCTTTGATATTATCTCCAAGGGATATTCACCTGTGCTGTCTTCCCCTGCACTTTTGCTCAGTGCTCTGTCCCCACCCTCATTTATCCTTCTCTTATTTCCTTCAGGGAAGTGGTCAGATAATGGAGCATGATGGACACCACTACTGTGGTCATAGCCATAGTGCATGAGTTACTGCTCCTAATTTCGTTTGCACTCTTGTGGTTTATTTATTCATTCTTTTGCAGGAGACTTTGGCCTCTTTTGCTTCAGACCCTACATGGTAATAACTGCAGCTTTAATTTAACAGTCCTGTGCTGGTTAGGAAATTTTACAAACTGATAACTAACTGCAGCTACTCTGTAAATACCACTGCCTCTGATGTGAAAGGCAATAACCCTCAAGAGGACCAGAGGAGAGCCTGCTGCATGCAACAAGTCCTTGCAGCAGGCAGAGAAAGTATGGCAGAGCTTTAGGTAAGTGGGATATAATTAGCCATGTTGGAATTTGACCAGGATATCAGGGTTAACACCGCTGCTCCTGTGAGAAGTGCCTTGGGAGTTCCTCAGCAGCAGGCAGCAGGACCTCTTGTTTTCATCACATTCCAGGCACTACATGACAGCTACCCAAATATACTTTGCTTTAATGAAACAGAAATGCACATATGATACTTACAATTTGGAACCAAGGTATGGACTTTATCCCAGAACGGATTAATTCAGATTTGTGAATTCTTTAGAGTGAAAAAGGACTTCTGTGTTTTGGTTCTGGACCTTGTCTATTGTGAAATAGTAGCGGCAAAATCAGTTACTGGTGAAATTCTGGAGCCCAAAGGCTCGTTGAACAGCTCAATGTGCTTGTGGTTGACTGATAAGTCTAGAGGTAGGCATTTCTTGCATTGTCCTTTTATGCATTACCTGCAAAATCTGTTTGGAAAGAGCTGTGGTCACGGGCATTACACGGTGCTCCGGGCTATACATGGAGATTGCTGTGCAGGCACGAGTCCCAGTACTCACAGCATCCCAGAAGATTCACCCAGCTGCTTCCTCTGCATGTGCTTTTCAACTACTTATGTTTCTATCTTAAACGAGCTTCTCTAGCTCTTGCACTATGAGCTGGTTGCCTTCCTGAGGCCTTTTCTAGCCGCAGGTTTTTATTACTTTCCTGTGAGTCATGCATACCATGGATTGATGCAGCTCTGCCCTGCCCAGGAAGAGTGCAGGGACAAACAGCTGCTGGTGGTGGGAGGAATGAAGCTTCTTTAATTCCTACAGTAAATTTCTGCCTGCTACCAGCAACAGCCAGAGGGTTATGGAAAAGCAGACAAGAATTTTGCACTGATTCGTGCATGGACAGAGAGATTTGCTGTATGCCTATGTTTTCCATAACCCAAATTTATAATATTGGGCTAACTGTATTCATCTAGGTTCAAATTAGTACATTTGTCACCAGAAATTTCCAAACAATTCCATTATTCCTCCACAGGCAAGAGAGTGTGAACACTGGCAAAGTTTAGACCTTCCTATTTTATACATGTTTCCATATGTTGGGCATGGAAGAGAAACATATCATTTCTCTCCCAAATGTATTCCCTCCTGTGTAATGTGAATGTATTACATGTACTCATATTCCAAGGCAATAAGATTAGACAAATTACTGTACTCTAAAAAGTGACATTAAAAATTGCCTCTCCATCTTTATTAGCTTACTTTTTCTCAGTCAAATATGTTTGGCTTACAAGAAAAACGATGTTTTTCATTCTGACCTCAGGCTTCCCAAATTCAAACAGAGCTATGGGTCAATAGCTGAATGAGAAAAGGTTTGTCAGAATGATTCAGATCCTTTTTGACACCTCAGCATCTTCAAATTACTGCTTGTGTCAGGCATTGGTTATGCCTGACAGTGAAAGGCTGGTAACAAGCACATGGTTCAAATGATGATGTGTCTACAGGAATTCAGATAATCTTGTGGTAGCTCTGTTCCACTCCACGTGAAATGAAAAAACCCATAACTTCTTTTGTCACTATAGTTAAAGTAGTAGAGTAGGACAAGAGTCAGCCAATGTAACGAGTTAGAAATGTTTTATATTAGCTTTACATACCAGAGTGAATGTGAATCTTTTCTTCATGTTCTGTGCCAAAAAGTGTTTTGGAGACTATCTGTAGGCAATGCATACCAGGGAAAGTGCTTTTGCTATAAGGTTATTAAAAATCAGTACTGCCACAATTGCTTGGCTAGAAAGGAATGTACAGAAGCTGTCTTCTTTCTGATGGCTTTGGGCAGCAGCAGAAGTCAGGGATTCCACATGGGCTTCTGTGTCATTGCAAACATGACAGGTCTCCCTCCAGCTGGCAGGAGCCCAGGAGCAGCATCCCAGGTCTGTCTGTGCCCTGAAGAAGGATGGGTGTTTGGTAGAAAAATGAAATTATTTCCTTTTCAGCTTCATGGTAATTTTAATAAAGTGTTAATAGAGCTGAACATGTAGGCTTTGGCCTTGAAATTACCCTTGGCCACAAGATGAAGAACAAAAATAAGATATCTCTGAAGTGGCACATTCAAGATGATTCACAACAACCCACAGCTGCAGCTCCATTTAGAGACAGCCATCTCCTGATGTGCTCGAGCTAGATCTCCATCTCTGGGCACAGAGGGGTATGTGTGGCTGCTGCAGCCTTGCTTCAGGACTGGGGACCCTTCATGAAAACTACAGGTAGGGGACATCCTGTTTCATCCTCTAGTTGTGAGGCACTGGGAGCTGACACTGACTACAGAGAGAGATTAGAGTTAGGAAAAACAAGCTCTAAAGTTAGGAAAATGAGCAATTAAGGAAAAGTCACATTGAATTGAAGGAAACAAATAAAAAGCCAAAATACAGCAGCTCCTGGTGACGTGGAGGAGATGTGGCCAGTTCTTCAGCACTGCTTTACACTGGGCTGTTGGTGCTTCTTCAGGCTCAGTGGCTTTGAACAGGAGACACAGCTGCTGGCACTGTAGCTGGCAGGCTTTGTCTGTGGCTGAAGGCAGATGTCCAGGCTGGTGGAAGAAGCCGGTGGGTCAGAGCAGTGGAGCAGTGATGTTTGGGTGGGACAGCCTGGCTGCCATCACTGCTGCTGGCAAGTGGGGGTACCACAGCTGCTCCTTCTCCCACTGGCAAATTCAGCTGTTTCACAGGCAACCAGGTGATGGCAAAGCTCTCCAACCTGCCTGGAAATGGCTGGATGGCAAGCCTTGAAGGAGACCATAGAAACGCTGCTATGCAGAAACCATGTGCTCTATTCTGCTTCACAGCAGCCAGCACGCAGCTGGAACTCAATAAGCTTTAGCTAATCTGAGCTGTTCTGTGCTTTCCATCAGGACTCTTTCTCTCTGCTTTAGTTCTTGTTTTTCCATCTTCTGGCCATTGACAGAAAGCTGTAAACCTGGGCTGAGCACCGGGCAGGAAAACAGGAGCTCCCCAATGGTGATCCATGCCCTCTGTTGTGGCCCAAGGCAACTCCATCAGCATGACATCATATCATCTTCCACTTGTGAAAGTGGGAATAATACTCACTTCCCCCTTCCCATAATCAGTGTGCACAGTGCTGGGAAATTCTAAAATTGCATCTTGAGCTTAATGACATTTCTTTCCTGGAAAAAAGTATTGACATGGTCTGGGTGCTCCCAGATGTGCTGTGACAGAGGCTTCACTGCTGATGATACTGTCACAGCCCAGGTAATTGGCACAGCAAGGGCAAATTAAAAAAAATACATAGGATGGAGAATTTTTTTGTTATTGAGTAAATTGGAGAAACTCGGTCCACAGAACTGCTTTTCTTTCCAGGAGGAATACTGTGATGTGGAATTTTGTTCCCTGATTGTTTTATGTGAAACATTTGTTGAAAATTAAAACAACTTAATTTGAAATAGGTCACAGGCAGTCTGGGCAAGTAAGTGAACTGTGTTTTAACAAAATGTAATTACATCAACTCACAGATGGCATTCTGAATTTTGGAAAGCTTGTTCTGCTTTAAGGTTTAGCACTTGGGATTAAAGACAGTACAGTATAACTTAAAAGATTTAAGAATTATACTCTAGGAAGTCATGCTGTAATAAGCTTTAGATCAACAGTTCATATAGCATCATGGGATTCTCAGACCCCCAAGAGAAAGAGTCCTAATATACTGTAACCTACAACTTTCCCCTTGAAATGTCTTAGTTCTGAAAAGCAATAAACCAGTCTGGACTAAGTTACTGAAGGTCTTTGAAGTACTGGAAGACCCATAAATAAGGTGAGTACTTTGGAAGGGGGGGCTCATTTTGTGGTGTACATATACAACTATTTCATAGTCAAGTTGATTTGTAGCTACCTGTATGTCAGTTTCCTGGGAGCAATAAATCTTCATTCAAGCAAAACTAAAATGTCACCAGTATTTATTTCATGCATTTTTTACCCCATCAGGAGAAGAAAAAGTCAGCATTCATGTAAACTTCTATGCCCAACTTACAGCTCTGTGCTAAAACTCTGCTTCATAGTATGAAATTTTTATAAATCTAAAATGTAAACATTGGGTAACAGATGTACCATTGCATGGCCAAAAAAGAGTGGTAACTGTCACTGGAGAAATAAAACTGAGTTATTGTTTCCAGTTTCAAAAGAACAGCAACAAGTCTAAAAAACTATATGTGATCTTTGTCCTTTTTTCCCTCTCAGACACCTGCACTCATCTAATGTTTCACTGAGCCCTGAAAAATAAATGCATAGCTTCAGTCTCCTAATCCATGTGGCTCCAGAGACCACTGTTACATGAGAACTTAAACTGATGATGCTGAGCGTCCTAGGGGCAGCTTAATCTTTTTTAATTCAAATCAACTGAGTCCCATGTGGCGCTAGGATGATACTCTATATGCTGCAATCAGACTGACCTAGACTTCTTGTGCTCTAAATGATTAATGAAACTGCCTCCTAGTTTGTTTCTATGGTGATCCGAAACCTGACACGATGTAGGAATCTGCCATTCACGCTGAATGAAACAAGGAGGAGATAGCCCAGGAACAAAACTCCATCAGTTGTACAGAGAAGGCTCAATTTTAAGTCATTAGTCTCCTTGTACTTGGGTTGTTGACTCTTGAAAATAAGAGTGAGATAAAATATCCAAGTTAATATAGCTTTAATTGGGTAGTTTACTAGTAAATTGTTTCAGTATTAGAAAAATGGGTTACTCTGAAAAGAGCTTTCTAAGTTTTCTTTTGATGGGCAAATGTGGGATAATGCTAGAGCAATAGCAACAGAGTTTGCAGTTTCCTATAAAGAATCTGATTCAACTGTGAAAGCCCTGCAATGCCTTTAAATAGTGTAAATAATGCACTAAGAAAAAATAAAAACAAAACTTAGGAAAAAAAAATCTATATTCAGGTTTTACTGAGTCCATGAAAAAGACTTCTTGTATCCTGCATTTTGGTACTGACATTTCAAATAAGGAGTGATTTACTTCACTACAGTGCTTTGAGCCTTTCAAAGCAAATAAATTACTTTCAATTTCATTTCCAGAGGGAGCACATTTCCAAACTTTTAAATATTTCAGGTAGTCCTGGAACCACTGGTGAGTGTCTTTATTCACACTTAGATCTATCTATAGCGCTAAGGAAAAAAAAACCCTGAAAAATCATCAGTAAATTAGCATAGCTGCCACACCAGCCACACCACCGTGAAGCCCAGATCAAACCATCCACCCGAATTTTTATTCAGAGAGCCAGGGTAGAAGCCCATGCTGGATTCCAAGAGGCTATTGCTAATTTGTAGGCAGTGCTGGCATTAGTTAGTTACTGAAGTTGACTTGGTTGTGCTACTGCTGTAGCTTGAGTGCATTTAGAGCAGACCTCATCTTTGCTCCTTTCTGTTCCCAGGCAAACACATTTGAGCCCTTGTTGAGCCAAAGCTCAGACACCATCTGAAGATGTGCAAAAGCAAAGGTTTTCTGAAGATACTGAGAGCAGTGGAGCCCTACAAGCTCTGAGATAATTTGGGGTGCTCTTTCTGCCTCTGTCACAAAAAACTGCCTTTATTGCCTCCTTTCCAAACTCCCGAGCACTGAGCACACCACTGTTTTCTGTCCTTTCACCTGATCCTGTCTCTCCACCAACACTGTGAGAGATGCTGCTGCTCTTTTCCCTTCCATATCTGTTTAAAGGGAGCACTGTTGGCTCTGTATTTGCCTCTGGCAAGGCTACCCCAGCACTGATCTCGCTGCATCTCTCAACAGCAGCTTTTCAGGAGGGCACAGCACACCCAAATCATCTCATCGCTTCATCTGGAATCAATCACAGCAGGTCCATTGATGTCAAGAAAACTATGCTCATTTGCATCAGCACGTGACCTGCTCCTATCTCTTTGTGATCTTTACATCAGCAGTGCTCCCATTGGGATTCATGATCTCAGAGGAATCTAAACCCACTTTCTAATGTGTTTAACCAGTGTCTGCCATTTTTCTTTCCTATCATAAAAAACACTGTGGCTACTGACCCAAATTCATAACAACTCAAATTCTTTTGATATGCATCTGAGGAATTTTTCTTAATATTGCACCCTGCATTCCAAGACTTCAAGGACCCAGACTTAGCAGATGGTCTAACTGATACTATATTTCTTAATAAATCAGTTACCTTTGCAGATGTAAATTACTTCATGTCCAGAATTTTGAAAGGAATCTGAAGTACTTAGTATTTTCAAATATGATTTGATAGACATTGCCCCTGTATTTCTTCAGCTGTTCTTGAAAATCCTTGTTTATGTAATTGCTGTATTATGGTGCAATAGTTTGCATTTTTACCAAGTTTTATTTCCTGGGATCAGACAATACTGTAAGTACTTCAATTATCATTCTTAGAAGAATAGACAGAGAGAAACAGAAATTCTTTAGGATTCCCCTGACAACAAAATCTACTACACCCAGATTCCATTTTTAAGACAATTCTTATTTGAGGGAAGAGTTTGAACTTTCTTAGAATATCTTTGATTAGTAGTAATAACTCTGTAAGTACATATCTCACTGGGGTTCTTAGAAGGATTATTGGAAAAACCAGTAATTTTCCTTGGGGGAAAAAAAGTTATTGTTTGTTTTTGCAAGAAACAGAGAAAAAAATAGTTCAAACAGAATAAGAATATTTGATGCTGTACAGGTCTCTTTGGAACATGTTCCTGTGATGCCTGTTTGGGAGAAGTTTCCCTTGATGGTTTTCTGCATACTAGGCCTTTGGGTTCTGTTTATTTTGCTTCACTGTTATCAAAATAATTTATCAGACCAGTGGGAGAGGGACAGTGGCAGTCTTCTTATCAGAGTTCTCACCTAGGATGCAGGAGACCCAAGTTCAACTCACTGCTTCAAGCCATATGGGCCAAATTCCTGCAATTTGTGCCTGCAGAACAGCCCTTCTCGGATGAGGATTCAGTGACCGAAATGATTACAGGCCCTGTCTCTTTTGTGTATAAAACCACCCAGGCAGGAGGTGAGAAACTGAACAGCACTGTGATCAATTATTTTGGCTCATGTCCTTTTTTGGAGGCAAGTCTGCATGACAAACCTTAGTGTCTGTCTGCCACCACCATTCCAGGGAAGCAGACTCCTTCCTGGGAGGCTGAACCAAGCACAGTCCTAATTTCTCTGTGTTTTTATCCTTTCCAAGCAATTAAACCTGAGCCTCTAGGGCAAAAATTAAGAACTTGTTTACATGAGTGAGCAGCAGAACTGCCTTGCTGAAGATTCTGCCAGTGCAGCCAGGTGAATTGGATGCCACCTGCCAGAAGCCACACCAACAGAAACTTTCATTCTCTGAACTTAAGGCCCAGGCTCATTTTGGAATAAAACAGTTCATTGATCAACGTATCAGTGGGACTCTGCCTCATACGTGTGGCACATTTTTGGGAAACAAAGGCTTTGCATCTTCTCAGGCAGGAGAATGCTCACTCTCCTGGCAAATGCTTCACAGCACAGTGAGAGCCACAAGCTCTCCTGGGAGACTTTAGCAGACTTCATGCCAGTGTTTGAAGAAAATTATGTCCTGTGACCCTCAAAGGAACAGAAAATACCTGTTTCCAGTTCAAGGAGACAGTGCCAGAATGCAGATATGAAGAACAAACTCCAAACAGGACTCTAAAGGTGATGCCAATGATCCCTTAAATCTTCATGACAGGAATCTGTCGTGTTACAATGGCTCCAGTAATATTTTCCCTGGGACAAGGATAATTTCCATTTTCCTAATGCTTCTTTCTATATCTTCTGAAGACTGTGTATGCAGAGGGGAAGGGCAAATCTTCATTTTCGGGAGATGTGACAAGTGTTGAGGTGTCAGTTTGAAGTCACTCACAGCAGGGATCTACTCAAAATCCTGTCAATCTGAGGAACCAGTAATCACACATGAGTACAGAACTGGCAGTCTGGTTAGGAGGGGGCATTGTTTACCTTTTTTTTTTTTTTTTTTTGTAAAGAGCAGCTCCTGCCTGCTCCCATTGGCAACTGAGGGATTGCCTGTGTTAGCACATGGACTTAGAGAGCAGCGTGAGGATTTGCAGTGACTAATTATTTGAATATGAATCAACAATGCAACGCTGTGGCAAAACAAGGCAAATGCTCAGCATTGAGTCACATTAATAAGAATGTCACGCATAAAAGAAATGAGGTAATTATTCTGCTCTACTTCACTTGATAAGCCTCTGTTGGAACGCTGCATGCTGTTGTGAGCACCACATTAAGGAAGAAATACATACTAATTGGAGAACTCAGAAGAGAACAACAAAAATGAGAAATCATTTGGAAAATAACCCTTATGTGTATGACTGTTCATAAACACATGAAGTGCCATAAAAAAAAGGAGCAATTATTCTTATTATCTTAATTCTGTACTAATACAGTCATCAAGTACAGAAGAAATTGAAATGGGCAACGCCAGGGTTACAGGCTGAAACACAATATAGAAACAATACTTTCAGAGCAAGAGGATGATAAACTTCCTGGCATCATCAGTTGTGGAAACAAACTGAACTAGCCTGGACAGTAGAAGTGGCTGGAGGACAATTGATTTTATTCTCCAAATGTTTCTGAGGTCTCCAAATTTAGCTTCATGTCAAATCAGAAAATGTCTACGTTCTCTGTAGAGGAAAATGCTATGAAAAAGGCACAGTAAATAAAAGTTTTCTGTTTGATAAAATGTATTTAAAATGAAATTATTTTCTATTCATGCTATAATGAAAAGTGATGTGGAAAGGGAAAAATAAAAACAATCATCCTAAAGGTGACAAAATGGAATATGTCCACAATATCCTCAAACACGAAAAGGAGATTTAAAAAGAATTCAAAAGCATGATATCATAAAATAATTTCAGTGGAACATTATTTTAAAATTATGTATATTTTACCTTAATTTGTTGCACCTTATTTTATTTATTTTTTAAGCCAACTTCATGAGTCACATGCTCATCAGGGAAGATTTAGGAAATGTATCTCCTGTTTTGAGACCTGCAAAGTTATTGTATAGCAACAGAAACAAAGGAAGGTCTCTGAAGGTTGCTCTTGAAATTAGAAGTTTCTTTAGGAGGCAGTACTCTCTACTTCCAGTTTTTAACAAATTATTTCCAGTACTTGCAAAATACCTGAGAAAGCACACAGATCTAACATTCGTGCAGTGCTGTTGATCAAACGAGCAATTTAACTTACACTGTGTTAGTTTCCAGTAGTAAAACTGTCCAATTTATAATCTCATTGTAGCTTTTTACATTTGCATAGTAAAAAGCTGGTTTTAAGAAATATCCACTCTGAGCTACTAGAACAAACCACGAGAAGGACAATATAGCTGTATGAGACTTGTACTGGCTGCTGCTTTTTGTCCCTCACGGTCACGCTGCCCCTTCTTGCCTTTGGATTGCTGCATTAACAAATTGCCCGAGTGTGGCACTCGGCCCCTGCAGCCCTGGGGATATCAGTAACACAAACATTGCCCCTTGCCAGCTGCAATGACCTGCGCCCTACAGCTCTATCTATCACATAAAAATGCACTGCTCTGCTGCTGTCACTTTTCACAGCTCCATCTCAATATCTCTCTTCGGGTTTCCTGCTGACTGACAATGTCTGTTACAACATTTCGCACAATTTTTCTTCTCTATGTGTGAAATTACATATCCAAGAACTGTGAAAAGAGAATCAGCAGGTTCCTGGTGCTCTTTGTCTGTGAGGAAGAAGAACTAGCCACCATCTAAGAAAGCAGCACAAGGTGATAGCTCCAGGGAAAAAAAATCTATGAATACTTGTTCACATTTTAAAACACATCTGCTATGATTCCCTTCAAACTATTTGTTGTAAGAAAAGGAAGGCCCACACTTGCCTTAAGCAATTTTAAAAGATATTAGCAGAAATTAATTCCTGAATTCTTAATTTTCAATATTTTGACTGGAAAGATGATTCTAAGGATAGTGTTTTCTCAAAAAATTCCAAGTTTTAAATACTGCTTACTGATAATATACAGACTGAGAATTATTTGCCTGATAATTTCACTCAATTAAATATGGCAGGTTTATAAAGAACACACAGGACAAAAAGGAGAAAAAGTGTATTTACAGACTATTATCTTATTTCTTCTGCTCAGCAAAAGCAAAGTGGGATAGATGTTACAGCTGCAGACCCGTGGCTTTCTTTCTGTTCTATGTCACTGACTTTGGAAAAGGACTGTAACTTTTTCACCAAAATACAACCAACCCATTTTCATTATGTTTGGCTAACACATTGCACAGCTATTTCTCCTGACTCGTGGGGGAACTAAGTGTGGTGGAGATGTGTGGAATCCCTTGCCATACCCTGCACCTCTGGCTTGGTTTTTTTTAGCCATTGAGATGATGCCCTTTGAGCCACAGCATCAGCACAGCTCCCAATGATGGGACTATGGAGAATTACACAGGGTGACTCCTGCAGTCCCCACGTACATTTCTCACATGCTTCCCCTTCACTAAAAGTACCCCCAAACAACCAATAAAAAAATGAAGAGCAGCATAAGCAAATCTGATTTACAATTAGAGAGATGAAGCAAGGACTCACTCCAAAAACTTCCTTTCTGCTTGTAAAGCAGCAACCAAATCCCCACTTAGGAGGCATTCATGTCATCTACCTCGAATGCTTACACAGAAATACCAATGGCAAGAGGGCATTTTGTATATTCTTTTTGCTCCCGTTAATGAAATTAAACATTTGGGAAACAAGGACAAGAGGCAGCTTCTTACTGATGGCAATAACTTACTCTGGGGGTGTTTGAAATCTGAAGAAAGAAAACATTTGCTCCTGAAGGAGCACAGAGGAAATGGAAATGCCTGTGCCATGCTGAAACCCTATCTGTAATGTATCAAGCAAGTGAGGTCATTGATAAAAATAAGTGCCACACAACAATTCCCACCCCCTTAAATAATTTTGCAATAATTAATTCGTATTAATGTAAATTTGATTCTGTGTAAGTGTTAAAATTGTATTTCTTGCTAGTGTTTGTTCTTTCCTTTGCCCATTTCCTAAGCAGTCCCTGCCACAAACAATGTTCTTATGCCTAAATTATTCTGCTCTTAGCATCAAATTTCAGTCAATTTTTAATTATGAAAAATTAGATATATAACTTAGAGCTTGCCCAGGATAATCTTAGCATATGTTACAAGGATTTAGCACACCAGACCAAAATAGGTCTTGCAGTCCTTGGAAGAGATCTGTGGGCTATATTTTTACATGAATAAACTGTTCTTGTACATTTTCTCCAGTCCATTAACATGAGCAGTCTCTTCTTTAGAATTAGACACAAAAGTCCTCTCTGATTTTATCTGATTGTCCTGGTGATGCGTTTAATATATTGTGTGCTTTGTAACAGTTTATGTCCATGTCCTAGAAAGTGATAAAGAGGTTTTTATTTTTATCAGCAATAAACACAGTCAGTGGGGGTTTCATGTCATACTGTGGGGTTTTTTCCCTTGCAGGTAACTGAAGAGTAAAGCAGAACTGCAGGACAATTGACACCCTTCCTAAACATTCTTGTGTAAGTTATTGCCCTGGGGACTTTAAGTGTTCAAGTGCCACAGGCAGCACTTGAATTTCTCTAGAAACATAGAAATATTTTAAACCCCAGAGACCCATTCAGGTTACAGATGACCTGACACACTGTACTGGTAGATTTTTCATTAAGGTCCCAAGATTTGGACCTTCCAACTCAATTTAGCCAGGGCTTGTATCCAAAAGCCAGTCCAGGAAGGAAAGATGTGTGTCAATCTTGTTTTCTAGCATGTCCTAGTCACTGAAGAATTTTTCTTTTTCTTTTTGAAAACGATGCAACAATTATAAGTTTTAATTTTGTATCTATTCTCTTTTATACACGGGTGTCTAGCCTTGAAAGGCCATTCTCTATAACCACTAATATTTAATCTTTTAAATGTGAGCTTTTGCTGCAGACTACCATGCTTCTGTGCTGTGTAGGATCAAACTACTTGGCAGGGCAGCAAATTTGATTTGCACTAGGAAAGGGATATTACGCATATAAAATTTCACAGTTCGTTTTATATCGTAATCATCAGAAGCCCTTATTTGAGGTCTGAACCAGAGGGATTTGCTGCTCAGAAAATCAGTGTATCCAATATCAAAATATTTCAAAAAGTTAATTTCATTTCATCCTTCCAAAGTCAGTTAATGAAAGGTGCAATTCTAGTGAATAGTCTTTGGTCACAAAACTCTCGGAGTCCTCTTTAGTTTCATTAAGAGAGCGAATTAATGTAATGTTAGATGCTGACATTTAAGGGTCACTGCACTCCTATACATTGCAATAGAATGGATACCCATTAAAAATATTATAAGACTAATCCTTAGTGCAAAGGGTGAATCAGAAGCTGAGGATGCTCAGGCCTCCTTAGAGGCTACTGATTTCTAGACACATCTCTAATGACTCAGCTCTGCTCTTCTGATGCTCATGTTCTCCATCTTGTTGTGACTGCTCCTTGTTCCTGGCTCACTCTGAGCTTCACAGGGATCAAGACCCTGTCTTCAGGGATGTGCCTAAACCTATATTAATTTCCACTGAAGAAATAATGACTATTGTCAGAAAAACTGCTACTCAAAATTAGGTGTGGGAATGTCCCCTTTTACCTTTGTTAAAGTGGCTCAGAAAGCAAGTGATTAGCAAACTCTGTGAGGCAGACCTGTCAGCATTTTTCCTCATGGTTACAAACAGCCAGGAAAAAAAGAGCAGAGTACTTGGATGAGATTAATCTGTCATGGAAAGAGTATTTCTTTTACTGACATAAATCTTGGTTCTCCCACCTCTTCTCTCTGCAGTTGTGGACCATTATTGGTATACCTCCCTTCATTTATAACATTCTGAATTAAAATATCTTTAATGTTGCTGATTTTTAGAACTGAGTGTGTCTGAGATGCTGTGCCACTGGCACAGTACAGTCTGGTCTTCTGGTAAACCCACGCAAATTTTGGCTCGGCAAAGGCTTAAATTGCTGCACCCCCGCACTGGGTTCAAGGTGCTGCAGACCTTAAGCTGATGCAGAGGATGACAATACAGACTCAGGTCTGTTCTTTTGCCCAGTGTCTTCACTGTGGCTGCTGAGCTCATCCAGCCCTCAGACTCCCTCTATATCTCACTGAGGGATGTTTAAAAGTTGCTGGAAAACACGCTCTATGTTCATAAAGAAAACGAAAAAGCTTCACTCGTAGGTCTGGGTTGGTGCTCCTCTGATGTGTTACTCACCCAGCAGTTCAGGGTGCTCAGGCTGTCTTCTGGCTGCTGCCTCTGGCCTCCTGAGTAACAAAAGCCCCTTCATTGCTCAGAGCTCCCCAGCCAGATCTGCAGAACTGAGCCTCTGAGTCCAATCCTTGTTAGAGTCCTCTTAAACCATGCACAGCAAGGGGAAGCTGAGAGCTGGATGCTGACCTGGGAGTCAGCATGGACCTGCAGTAAAATCATAGGGAAGTCACTTCCTAGTCAGTTGTTCTATCTGTCCTGATTTCTCTCTGAACTCTGAAGACCATGACTGAGAAGTGAATGCAGGCATGAAGCCTGAGTACCAGCTTTAATAAAACTCTAATTGCTTTTAACCAATTTAATGGTTCTAACCCATTAAAACCTAACTCATGTCCATACTTTGACAGATACCTATGAGAAATTATTAGCATTTAAATTATAATAAGCTACTTTGTGTTTTAAAATGTCAAAATAATAACATTTGATTGGTATTATTAATTCAGTTTTAAATCACAATCCAGTTATGATTAATTTAAACAATGTGGGTCTTGATATAGCCATTTAATAGGGCAGGATAAATCCTAGACGCATTTAAAACTGCAAGTTACAGAATTAGTTTTATCATCACATCTAGTTCCAAAAACTATGGTGTTGTAGAAAAAATATTACTTATTATATGCAAACCTTTAATAATTTTCAGAGAGTTCTCTATACTTTTGGCACAATATAAGTCTCTAAACTTCCCTAGACACTGTGGTGCACAAGTATAGACTGATCTATAGAAAATAAATCCAAAATGAGCCCATCTAGCAGTTTCCAAATAATGCCTGTGCTGGAAGATGCAGTACTTTAGGGTGTCTTGGTGTGTACCTACTACTATTGATAAGCCCCAAATTTATCTGGAATATCTGCACATCCTGCTTCAAGGCAGTACAACCATTTCAGCCCAAGAGCCAGAATTTATTACTAATAAACCAGTCTCCAACCATGAGCTCACAGTTCTAAACTAGTGGTTATGCAAGGGAGCAGTAAAGCACATCAGACTCCTGGTCTTCATGAGCACCTCTCCCTTTCCATTTCCACTCCAGTCCCTTCCTCACACAAGGATTCATGTTGAAGGAGAAGACTGTCTGGGCAGTCACTCCTTGCAGCCATTTCTGCCTTTGTGATTGTACCAGCAGAGCCAACTGAGGAGAGCAGATACTTGGAGTTTAGACAGGAGGTTAGGAGGCTACATGGCCAGCCTGGAAGAAGCTGCCTATGTCAAGCCAGAATCAGGCCTGTGTTCTTTTGTATCACACTGACCTGTTTTATCTCTGAAGGTTGTCATAGCTGCCTTGGGTTGCATCATAGCTTTGAAATATTGTTAACAAAGTGGAAAATAATAGCCCCATTACTATCTTTACATCTAGAGGACAATACCAGAGCAGTGCAAAATACAAGTCATCAAGATGCATACATCAGTGTCAATACTTCATTACCACAGTTTGTGTCCAGCTAATTTTCCAGGCTTCAGCCAGCACTTGTAATGAGTCATTGACAACTGCAGAGGAAGTGCAGATGGTTACAGGCCTATCAAGGAGGCTAAGTATGAGCTCACATTTCAAAAATCCCTGATGTTTTGGGACAAATGGTCACACACTGGGAGTTCCATCCATGATGCCTTGGTCTTCTGGTTGAGTGAAGGTAAATGGCATTTTTCTGCTACTGTGACCACAGCATGTAACCACATACAGCAACCACAGATGGTAGCACCACCCCTTCAGAGGAACTGCTCTTTCCCTCTTTCTTCCTCGTATCTTTCCCTCAATAATTCTTATGCTGCAAGGAATGTTTCCACAGGACTCTGTGGGTTTTATGTATTGAAAGATCAAAGCCTTGTACGTAGAGCTATCGGATCAACCAGGCTGACTTTTTACAGTCCCCGGGCACCAAATTTCAAGACTTATTTTCCAAGCCCTTTTTCAAATGGGACACGGGAGAGTTTGTACAGTGCTGGTATCCTCACAGTTCAAGCACATATCTGAACAGAGAAAACATTCAGCCTTTTTGTTGCAGACACCCAATTGGATATGCTATGTTCTTTCAACTGCTTGATTGCTATTTGGCAGTAGTTTCTGAAAAATTTCAAATTTAATGGTTGTGTGTAGCAAATAAAATGCCTGCAGTAAAGCAGACTCCAAGGATATGCATATTTTATGCTTAGATCTAAAATTAATATCTGCTGTTAGTGCAAATAAGTAAAAGAAGTAATATGTCATCACTGGACTTTTGTTTAGACTAATTTATGTGATATCTGCTCTACATCAAGCAATACAAATATTTTTCTCTCTGGCTCCAATGTTAGTACATACATTTGGGATGAAAATAATATGACAGGAAAAGCAACCTGCTATACTTTTGATTTTGACTAAAATAGATTTTTCTCAGGAAAAATTTCATTTATTTAAGAAAATAGAGAAACACTGTTCTTTACCTCAAGAACTTCCAAGGCTCTTCTCTGAAGCCGTGGGGATTTGAGAATAGTCTGGATTAATCCATAGGTAGGATTCAGTGAGGTGCAGAAACTACTCACAGTGAAACATATCACGTGCTCTCCATCCATCCACCTCTCCGTCCATCCAAGCTGAAAGTCTCGATGCAGGACTAGAGAGCTGGTCAAAACTAAGCAGGCAACTTGAAAGGAAAGTGCTGGGTCTTTCCTCTGCTTTCTGAGACTCATAAAGTGCTGTTAATTCAGTCATTGCTGATTTTAGTGAAATCAAGTGAGAGGTTAGGTAGAAACCCATACCCAAGGGAAAGGATATTTGCCACTGCAGCAGTCTTGTCAACAAGTGGGAAATGCACAAAGGAAAGCCTTATATGTCATGGAGGTCTCTCCCTGTGGCTTCAGAGAGCCTTACTGTGCACCATTTCCTCAGAAAGCCCTTCAGAAACACTTCAGACACCCTTCAGTATATGATAAATATTCAGTGAGGTCCTTGGCAGAAGACTAAAGTTTTAGTTAACATAAATGACTGTTCCCTGCAGCAACTAGCAGGCTAGCCCATAGAGGGAGAAGTAATTTTTTATTTAGTCTTAAACAATACCTGGGGCCTCCTTCAAAATGAAGGATCACTCTTTCTGACCATAAAGCACTTGAAATCAATGTTTCTATAGCACTGAACAGCCAAAATTGTATTTTCAGAAGGGAAAAGTACATAAAAGTGAGAAATCCTGTTAAAATGGAATTTAAAAGGAGAAATCCCCCCCAAAAAAATAAATTGCAGATCCTGCATTTATACACACCATTATAGTTTCAGAGTAATTGTATATTACATATCTAAAAAAAACCTCAGAAACCAATCCTGAAAGGACCACACAAAAAAGGCAGGGTGAGTGTATAATACAGTAAGGGCAGCTAATTGGAGTAAAAAGAAATCCTTCAAACAGTGGAGCTCATGGGAAGCACTGAAGAAAATAGCAAAGAACTTAAACCATAATAAGTCAAATGTTAACTCGTAATAAAGCTGGCCAAAAAGATTGTAAGAAACAGCGCATAAAAGGAATTTAAAAAACGCAATATTTTTTTTTCCAACACATTAGAAGAAATTTTGTCAGAGACATTGTATGGTTGAGAGATGATTGTGCTGTAATAGTAATGCTTATGAATGACAAAGTAATATGCATGGGGCAAAGAACCTTAATTGCATACACTCAGTTATGAGCTCTAGATAAGCTATTATCACTGAAAAATAAATCTGGTAGATTTTATTCTTGTGGATAGTTCAGAGAAAATGTCAGATCAGTGCTTAGCAGCTACAGAGTACCAAGCAGAATATCAGAAATAATTGAGAAAGGAATAGAAAAAAACCAGACAGGAATAGAAAATGCTGAATAAAATTCACAAAAAAAAAAAAGCTTAAACTTTAGATTCTAGAAACTATATATTGCTGGGGAATGGTGGGCTGTCTGTGCGCATTTAGCATTTCATTCAATGTTCTTTCCATCCCTGAAAAACAATAACACTGCAGTGATCTCAGTGATATAAGCTTGGCTTTGCTTCTTTAAAAATAGCTTTTATTGTTTGTTTAATGAAGTGTATGAAATGATGCTCTCACTGGAAAAAGACAATCACTTACAACCTTTTCTCAGCTTGATACCACCATATCTTTAGGCACCTCGCTACTTAGGAAAAGGCATTTTCGGTTATTACAAGCCAAAATTACTCAGCAGTTGCTGGGTGGAGTCAGGTGCTTACACGAGGTTCCACAAAAGCTACCCTCTTTAGTAGGGAACAGCCTGGTTCAGAGCTGAAACTCCAGGACATCAGTGGTGTGAAGACTCCCAGGTCAGGTGAGAATGCTCAGCCCCTGGTGGGAGGTGTCCATAATGACCTTCACTTCCTGAATGTGGCTGGGTGAAGGGATAGCAACAAGCCCCCATTTCCCTCCTAAAAGGAGATTCAAGCATTTCCTTGAAGCACATGAGATCTAGATTATTACCTCTCTTGCCTAAAATGATGTTCACTCCCAGTAGACTGTCCTTGGTATGATCTGTACGGTATTCATAGGTGGGATACTGCAATTTCTTCTGGAGAAGGCTGTGGCAATCTGTCTAAAATATTTAGTACCAATGAATAAGAAAGAGGACATGATTCTATAGTCTGGTACCTGAGTCACTTGTTGGGGAAGGAGAGGAGATCAGGATTAGAACTGCTGCTCTTGTTTATACTCTTACCACGTTGAAAAATATCCTACCCAATAAGTGACAGGTACTTTTTCACTGTCTCCAAGTATCTGAGACCTTGAATCAGAAAATGTATTTTTGCCTGGTATTTGTGAACCTCTCTTATTCAGTGCACTTGAGAATTGATTTGAGTTCTCAGTCTGTTAGTAGTGAGAATTGCAACCTATAGCAAACACTGATTAGTCTGAAGGGACAGCCTGCTTGGTGCCAACATGATCTGCATCCTTCTGCCTTGGCCTTCCTGTGTTAGGGGAAGATTCATTTCAGAAATGCAGCCATCTGCAGATCCATAGGTATTGAGGACTTAGACACAACAGTGGCAAGAAGGTCCTCAAGTTGTTTTGTGGAATTATTGCCTTCCTAACTGCTGTCATCAGTTTCAGTGAAGATGGTCCTTATGGGACTATCACCTTTTTGTAGATCCAGCTTTTAGGTCACCCATTATAAAGCCAACCATTTTTCTGATGACCTTCTTCTGAGTTCATGCATCTTGAATAGCTTAGTTCTTATTTGAATCTTCATCTTTTTGTTAGGTTTTTGACAGTATTAAAAGGAAGCTACAGAAGAATTAACCTATTGGTGGGGGACAGATCCTTTGGAAGTCAGTCTAAGACTGGAAGGAATGCTTGTTACACCAGAAAATCCCACATACCTCTTTAACTTCACTTCCAAGTGCAAAAGAAACTCCCCCAACCTCACTTCTCTACTAAACACATAATAAAACATCAAAAAAAAAGGGCTTTATACAAATCTGTGCACAACTTATTCTGACGGAGAGAAAGAGAGCAAGAACCACACGTGGTACATTGCTTTAAAGTGCTACTGGATAGCCATCTGATCCTGCTAATGAAGGGTGTGGTGCAAGAACCAGAGCAAACCAGAAAGTGAGACATTGGCTTTTGCACTAACATTTCGTTTGCCTTTGAAGGAAAACCAAAAGCAAGTAAGAGAGTTCAGAGGAAGAGGTCTATTTTATGGTCCATGCCTTTGATTTCCTTTCAAAAGCAGTTTTGCTTCCTTTCTAAGAACTGACCTTCAGGACAAGTTTTTTGTTGCATGTCGTATTTCTCTTCCTCATTTTTCTTGTCTACAGATAGGCCAACAATATTACAGCCTCTGGAATTCTGAGATCTTTGGCACAAGGAAGAAGTCATTGTATAAATCTACTCTAATAGGTCAGAATCTCAGCTGGTGTGAATTGCTGTAGCTCCACCAGAGTGTTGCTGATTTATACTAGTAAATAATATGGGTCTGCTGCTCTAACTGCCAGAATTCATACTTCCTTCAGTAGAAATACCAGGTCCCATTAAAATCCTTCAGTTGGTTTCTGCTGGACAAGCAGAAGCCCTGTTACTCTGTTCCAATATCTAATTGCCATCTGGAACCAGTAGCAACCACATGAGAATGTTAAACTGCAGCATTGAGAAGCCTGCCTCTGTTTGGGCTTGGTTCACTGCTGCGACACTCGGTCTGTGTAACTTCAAAGAGTTGAGTGGAGTCCTCCATGCTGAATTCAGTGCCCTGTACTTGCCTAATCACTTTCTTTACAGCTATAACTTTTTCTCCTTTTCCTAAGCACTTATTTCGCATGTTTTGAAGAAAGAATTGGCTCTAAAGGAAACCTGAAGATTCTGTCTGTTCTGTAAGATTAATGTTCCATCCTCCATTTACCAACCCAGCACAAAATCTGCATCAGATTTCCTCTAGAGTCTTGCTTGTTTCTTTTTTGCTGTAGTCATCCTCACTCTGGGATTTTTTTCATTCTTCCTATGAGCTACCATTTTTATGAATTCACCTTTAAATTCTTCCCTCTTAACTTTTAACTGATCCCACATATTGTTTTGTGATAAATACAAGCACATTAGCAGAAAGGAGCATTAGGATGATTAAGCTTTGTGTATGGAATAGGGCAGACCAAAATATTTGTAGCAGTGATTATTTTTTCAGTTCAATCAAAAGTTATTGTCCATATCCACATGTGAGGAAGACATCTAGACTTTAAAGATTTCAAATGTGGAATTCACTCTAGGTAAGCTATTTGAGTTTGGGTTGATGTTTTTGTGTTCGGTTTTTAAATATTTTCTAATAAAAAGAATGACACGTTATCTTCTTCAAAAAGAAACTAACATAGTGAGAGTTACATGGGTCCTGATATAAACACCTTCCCTAAATCTACCCACTGGTGCTTACCCCATGAAATACCACTTTCTGTAGCATGGAGTGTTCATCTCCCAAACATATGGAAGCCACTCTATCTGCAATGTCTGCACAAAAGCTTGGCACGTCCCATAAGAAAGTGTGGTTATTGCCCTAGGCAGTAGACAAGATCCCAAATCCTCTTGAATCTGTAAGACAGAACTTCTCAGGACTCAGGCATAAAAGCAAGTTCAACAAATGGATATTAGTGTGAAATAGCTGTACTATCAGACCTCCAGCTTCCGTGTGGTGCTGAGTGTTTTTAAATGTTGCAGATGAAGATAGGAAAGAAAGACTCTGGAACCAATAAAAGCAAGGCACGGTTCCACTAAAGATGTCCTCAAAGAGCAGAGAACAGGCAATGATTTAAGGACTCTGTGCATGAGATTTCAGCACCCTCCAAAAAATCTGGGAAAGGTGAGAAAAAATGTTTCCCTCACTGAAAAGGGGAACTAATCTTTGAATGAACTACAGCAGTTTTCTAAGAAAGAAATAGCATATGTTCAGGGCTATTTCTGCAATGTCTAGAGTACCATAAATGCAATACAATTATAGATGCTAACAGCTCTAGGTTTGTCTTATCAGCAAAGTAGTACATTTCATGAGGTATTGTTCATCTACAATTTGTTTCCTGCTTGGTCATTTCAGTATTTGACCCTTAGGATTCCTCAGATACATTGTGTATCCTTTTTTGTCATTCACATGGACGATAACACCTTTGCTGTGTTACTTGATGGAATGAGGATGAAACTGGAGACTGATGGCATTGTGCTGCAGTGAACATGATATTATTATTTATTTAAAGTTGTATAGGCTGCATCCTGCAACTCACTTTCGCTCCTGCATGCAAAATGGATTTATCTTCAGAAGTTAGTGTGACACCAAGAGGTAACAAAAAATGGAACCAGTATTAGGGAGGATTTCTATCCTTGGTTTCCATGCTTGCTGTACAGTGGCAGCCAGTTAATGCTAATCATAGAATATCCTGAGTTGGAAAGGACCCACAAGGAACATCGAAGTCCAACTTTTGGCACTGCACAGAACAGTCCCAAGAATTATACCATGTGTTTGAGAGTGTTGTCCAAAAAATTCTTGAACTTTGTCAGGCTTGGTGCCATGACCACTTCCCTGGGGTGCCCAACCACCTTTTGAAGAACCTTTTCCTAATTCTGAGCTTAAACCTTCCCTGACTCAGCTTAGTGCTGTTCCCCAGGTCCTGTCACTGTCACCACAGAGCAGAGATCAGTGCCTGCCCCTGCTCCTGCCCTCACCAGGAAGGTGTAGCTGCAGTGAGGTCTGTCCTCAGTGTCCTCCTCTCCAGGCTGAACAGAACAAGTGACCTCAGCAGCTGCTCTTACAGCTTCCCCTCCAGGCCCTTCTCCATCTTCCTTGCCCTCCTTTGGACACTCTCTAAGAGCTTTATATCTTTGTCTCTATGTATGTCCATGCTGCTCTTGAGACTTACCTCACTTGGACATCCCTCGAGCCACTGTGTGTCACAGACAGAATTTGCTGAAAGATCACAGATGTGGATTCTGCAGCACCAGAGATGCTACAATCAATGCACAGCCAGTACAGAGAGTGTTCCCAGATCTCTTCTCACCCAGCTGGGAAAGTGCTGGGAGCAGGAAGGATCTGAAAAAGGAGAATCAAAAATGAAACCTTCTCAATGCCAGCATTTCTTGAATTCAGCCCCATTATCCTGTCTACTTCAGAGAAAACCTATAGTTTTAATGTCATACCCTCCAAAAATTGTAAGTGAAATCAATAGATTTTTCAATGCACTGTTATTTCTCTTTCAAATAATACATCTTGCTGACTTGTTTAAAAAAGGAGTCAGTGATTCCAGCCAAGTCTCCTACTCAGAAATTGAGTTGTAATAGTCTGTGAGATCTGATTTAACCTCAGTTGTACATAGTTTTGTTCTTCCATTGTTATTCTGTGTATTTTAAGAAAATATTTTAATTCTTTATGTGTTTACTTCGAAGTAACAATGTGAATACAGTATAATCTTGTCTGATCTAGGACTGAGAATAACATGGAACATACTCAGGGAAGTATAAAAGAAATACCCTTTCTACATGGGTGTTATATTCAGGTTTTATTTGCACATATTCCCTATAATTATAGTTTAAGTGGGCTATTTTCCATACCCACATAGGCAGTATTTTCCACATAAAGGTTCACATTGGCTTTAGACCCACCCACAAGCTATTTACTTGCATGTATACATATAATGATCAAGCTCATAGTTACTTCAGCCAAACCTAAATATTTTAACTTGTGCTTCTTTTGCCAGCCATTTTCTCCTGAACAAGTTGCTTCCAGTTTACACAATCGCTTTTCTGAAGTTTCCAGTGTGATGCCTTTGCTCTTTCACGTGGGTGTTGATTGCAGTCTCAAATTCAAACACAGATTTTGAGCAAGCAAACATTATGAAAGTTTTCACAAAAAGTTTTTAGCTGTTTTCCAATGTATAGGCTGTTTGCAGAAGCTGGACTTCACTTGAAATTCAATTTTTCAGTCTCCCAAAAGTTCAGCAGAGCTAAGTCATATAAATTTTCATTTATTTTACTTTGTTCACCTTTTGGACATCAACTTGATTCTAATTGCCAGACATTTGGAATCTGCAAATATTTGTGAGAACAGGCAAAATACTAAGCAGCAGCACAAGCCATAAACCCATTTCCCACTCAGTTTTGGGCCTCTCCCACTAAACACTTTCTCACAAGCTATTCCTAATGGCACTATTGCTCCTCTCTCTGGATTTTCAGATGGAAAATATGATGACACTGTAAACTGCAAAGGAGCATGGAGTGAGTGAGGATATCTCTGCAACAGGCAGATTTCTCAAAAAACATCATCTGCATGTATGTCCCTCGATCTCAGGGAAATGTCCTTTCAGGCTTGAGAAAATTTCCAGTTCAGAGCAACTCTCGAGGTTTTCACTCTCTTCAAAGTGTAAAATGAGCATTTTCTCAAAAGAACACCTCCTAAGCACAGGAAGTTTTTCTAGGTAGGGATATTCCCAAACAACATGAAAATCCTCAAAGGGAAAACACCATGGGATATGAACTCTAGGGAAAAAGAAGGTAATGTACTCATACATGCATACAATGTGAAATCTTTCAGGGAAAACATTCTGTCCAAAGTAATATGTGAAGGGTTTTGTTTTGAAGAAGCCACCCCCTGCTGTGGCAGTAAGTATGCATGTATGATTACTAAGATGTCTAATTAAATTATCCTTATCTGAATGCCAGCTGAACTTAACAAAGCAGATAATAAGTTCCAGAAACAGACTCTATGTGGGGGGCAAATTATTTTACTTCGAAAACTGGAGCTTGAAATTAGAGATGTGTAAATAATAGAGAACATGGTTTCCCTCCTCTCCCACTGTCTGCACCTGAACTGGTATTTCCATCAAACAGATCATGGAGCCAAAAGGGAGCTACTCTCACATGTGTGAAGATATTGTACTCTGCCTTCTAATTTCACTTTTAAAAGTGGGTTTCCTGCAGATTTGCACATGAAAAAGTGGGAGTGATACTTCCTTACATTCTTGCACAAATCATCAGCTATAAAGAATCAGAGTATTATCAACTAGATTATTTTTCATAATTTTATCTTGGCTGCAAACTAACTGCATCCTGTGTGGAGAGACTCCAAGGATGGTTTTGCATGGAACTAACTCTTCTGAGGGAAAGCCATCCATTGGGGCAATGCCCAGCACATCTGGAGCCTCAAGACAACTTTGTACAGGAGCAATCAAGTCTTCCACACAACAGTCCTGGATCTGAGAGTCCTGGAGAACGCTGTACTTTCTACTTTTCCAAATATATTCAATATGTGCCTGTGTAAACTTAACCCATCACTGGCCCTGCTGGATCAAAGCTAGATCCTAAAAATCCATTGGATCAGACATTTCCAAGCACTTAATGGACTTCTTGAAGTGTTAACATAGGTCTGATGCTGCACCTGAGAGAATTAGGGCTCCTTGAACCTGAAGACCCAAATACACTGCAGAAGCCAGATTATCTTTAGCATCAACACAAGCCAAATATAATCAACAGTGAGACAAGGTCAATGAGCCTTTCTAGATCTTACAACTCATCTCTTAGATTTAGGCTTCAATCACTTTCCTCAAAAAGTTTCATGTAACTAATTAATGACACACACTACAGCACAGGAGTGGTTGAGGCTTTCTGGGCCAGTGCCCAGTCAGTGCCCAGCTTTGGCACAGGGCAGTGCTTTGCTGAGAAGTGTTTTTTGGAGCCAAGGCCCCTCTGGGGAAATAGGGCTTACAGGGCAGGAGAGGGGACTTCACTTGTTTGACTTAAAGCCAGTTCAGGCCTCTCCCAAGGACTGCGAGCAAGCAGCTGAAGAGGTTGGAAATTTTGGCATATCTTGGACTTGTTAATGTACATGTGGAGCCAGCAAAACAATGCAAAGTTATGTCTTTTTCAGTGCACTGTGATAGGTAAGATCAATACTAGAAACATTATGGCATGTAAGGTGTGATCATCTAAATACTCTCTAGGTACCTATAGAAATAATCTTCTGATTCTGCATGAAATTCACTGATCCAGGGAGCTTTCTGTTCCTTGGTTAATAGCAGAACATAAAAACAGGGATCAGATGTCAGCCCATTTATTAATCTGAAATGCTAGAACTTGAGCTGAGCTTCAGGAGGACCTTTCCTGGGGCCAAGAACAGCTCACAAAAGCACCAGCCCTAAGGGAGGGTTCATTTGCAGCTGCTTGTCCCAGACAATGGACTCTGGTGAAATAACCTCGTGCTTCTATACTGCAGCTGGGCACTACTGAGCTCACAGCAGTACCAGTGACACATCAGCAGCTGAACTGTTCTGTGGAGAGCCAGCAGAAGCTTCTGTCCTTGCCTGACCTACCTGGCCAAAAGTTGGTCAGGGAAATTTCTTCATGCTTCAGACACATTGTACACAGTAATATCAGTATGTCCTTGGAGGAGCTAATAGAGCTAATATATTACACATTTTATGTGTATAATGCATGTAGTCTATATATTTGTATGTGTATTATTGTAAGGCATATATTATGTTACAGACACAATATATAATATTTTAATATTGATAGTCTATACATTGTGATACAAATTTTAAAAAGTAGGGGCATTTTATTTATGAACAAAATTTTCTCTCTTTTCAATTCTCTGGGTTTTTTTTTTTTTGGTAAGAAGTGTGTCACAGTGGTAAACATGAGGGAACAATATAACACCATTGGAGTTTGAAAAGTGTGTTTTTATATTGATAGTATAAACCAGTATACATCAGGAAACTAATTTTCTAGGAATTTTTTTTCTGTAATGGCTAATATAATAAATCACCTAAAATTTGCTTTTGCTTTGAAATTCTAGTGATGCTGTGAATGGTTTTAAAGAATAGATTTGGCTGCAAGAAATGTCTATGTTGAAGGTAAAATTCCTAAGGAACAAAGGCTTTCTTCCTCATGCTGGAGGCACAACCACAGTGCAAAGTCTTGGTCAAGAACGGTTCATCATTCCTTACAGATTTCCTTTGTAATATTGCCAAAGCCAGCTTCAAAGATTTCATAGAAATTATGGTCGGAAGGGACTTTCAAATCATTCAGTCAAACTTCCTGGTACACCACTAGTCAGGAAGCACTAACTAAATTCCTTATAACCACCTAAGGAACTTGGATGCAATAAGCATTTCAGAAGTCCAGAAGACTGGAAATATTCAATATTAGAACAATTTAAATACTAAAGCAACTACAGACAGATGCTTTTAGGCCTAAGGAATTTTAGATGAAAAATGATTAGTGAAAGAGTGGAATTGTGGTTCAATAAAGAATTAAGGACAAAAATAAGAGTACCATAATATATTATGATCCCGTGGAAATTTGGCCTGATCAGATGAAGCTATTTCTTTTTCCTCTCTTCATAAAATTGCCTCTACTTATAAAAGACAACTGCATTGCTTTATTATACTTTGACTTCTCCAAGATATTAGATTTAGAATCACATGATATTAGAACTGAAAAGCACAGATTACGTTGGCTAAAACAAGATTACATATGTGTCTGAAGTGCAGCTGATAATGAGGAAATATCAAGGTTCCCATTGACATTCCATCAGGACCAGCTCTTTGTACAATATTATTTTGTATTTAAATGAAAAGTCTGAATAGGGTCATAGAGTCCTTGCTGAAAAAAAAATCGGTCAGGATTCAGAGATGTGTTAGGCAAAAAATACTGAAAAAGAGAAATTACTTTTGCATGGTGATGTGGGTCATTTGATTAAATGATCATGATCTGGTAGGGTGCATTTTCATACATCTAAATTCCTGGTATTAAATGGGAGACTGAGGAATACAGCCTCTTCTTGGAGGATGACAGGTTTTATCCTACAAATCAACTCAAAGGAGGATTCTGTCACTGTGTATAATTGACACAACAGGCAGCTTCAGGGCAAGCTGTGGCAAAAAAAATCTAGTGTAAACTTTGGGTTTGCAAAAAAAGTATCAAAGAGAAATAGGAAAGCCTTCTGCATCCTGTGGGCAGACTCCTGGTGAGGTGCTAATCTCTAGATCCACTGCCAGGTGAGAGACAGGCTTTGAATCCTAGAGGTCCTGCTGACTGGGCTGCACATTCATGTTGGCTGGAGGAAGGATGCTGTAGCTCACTTCAGAGCATCCTCCCAAAAACAGCTGATCCCAAGCCCAGGCTATGGAGCAGGATTGCCCCTAGGATTGGTACAACAAGCCGTGGTGGGGTGTAACACACCTACCTGCACTGCTTGGGAACACTGCAGAACACTGCATCTCAACAGCTCTACCCATGCAGGCTGAGCAAGGCCTTTGCTGTTTGATCATTTTCATTCACCCTACAGTGAACAGTAGCAATAAATTACAAATGTGGAATGGATTTTGCTGTTAGTTTTGCTGACAGAGATTTTTTAGTTACATTAAATTTCAATTATTTTCCAAAAAAGGAACTTGCGGCTGACCTCATATTTATTTTCAGCACAAGAACTAATTGTGCACTAATTTCTTGTGGGTTTTTAAAATTATTTTTTTATTTAATAGGAATAAGAACTACTGTACCTGCTAGGAATTAAAAGTAATATCATAACAAATAGGCATCTGCTGGAAGAAACAAATTGTAAATCATTAGGGACATGTGCAATCCAGGCCTCTTTCCTCTCAAGGCTTCATTGGAACAACATGTAGAAAGAAACAGCCAATATTTTAGAAGCAGGAAAAACAGGAAAAAAATTCTGTACATCATTTGATTTTTTTTTCCTATAACAGCATCTTTACTTGCATGTGACCAGATTATTAATCAAAAAATTGGCAATACATAGCTATAAAACTGGCTTTTCAAAGATTCATCACTTTGTCATGCACACAAAGAGATGCACATTTTACGTGTTGGAAAAATGCCCTTAGCAGCAAATAACGTTTATACAAACTCAGAGAAGCCAGAATTCCATATCTTGTGCTAATGATGTTTAGTATCTAACAGAAAGCCCGAGAAGGAACTTTAACATGTATTAATAATACTATGCATTTTAGGTAGATATTGAGCACCCAGCTCCGGTGTGATGAATGTACACATAAACTTCAAAATTAGTCTTAAAAGCATATAAACCACTTCAGTTGTTAAGATTTTCTAAAACCAGCGTGTGTGGGTAATATCACTAAAAGCAGGTATGTTGGATAAAAATGAATGATGTCGCTTTTCCAGTATAAACCCAGGAGTTCATCTTCCAGTGTTGTTTATAAATAGAAGAGAGTCAATTTGCTTAGGATCTGCAGGACGTTTGGGTACTCCATTTAGATAATGACAACATTTTTAACACAGCTATCACTCATTAGGTCAAGAGGTTGTGATTAATCAAGAAGTGTTTTGGTTTCGTCTGATAGACATCTAGTCTCTTTAGTTTACAGTTGAATGAAGATGGCTTCAACAGTTTACAGAATAAGCTGCAATGATACATTAGACTGAAATTGAGATGGAAGAGAGATGTGTCATCTATTTTAACCATTCCATTTGCATTACAATGTGCTGTGTGCGAATTCATCTAGGCATTGCTGGAGTAAATTAAAATCTGCTGGGAATGTGTTGAATGCATTACACAACAGGAATGCGCTGGCAGGTTACAAGTCTGCTGAATGTTACTAGGTGATATTGTTGGTGTCTGGACTAAAAGAGGAGAGTCTTTTAATAAGAACTGGCTGGTTAATGGCTGATCAGGAGATGAGAAAACTTTAGACAGAATGAGTTTTGACAAAAAGTCTCATTATTAAGTTTATTTCCATGGCATATTGGGAAAAACCTCCAGACTGAGCAGTATGGGTCTTGCCACATAAACTGCAGGACGAGGATTCACACTTCTGGGTAATTAACAAAAGGGAAACAAAACTGCAAACACCTGGTTGCTGTAGGAAATGTCTCAAGATACTATAAACTCCAAGGTCATGGTCTAAGATTATCTATCAGCGTTTTCCTCTCACCAAACTCTGATCCAGGTTTTTGGGGTATTGTGAAGGTCTTTGCTCTAGTGACACCTCTCCAGGAGCCAAGAGGAGTATGTCCCAGGGAAGCAGACTGTTCTCAGTAGGAAATGAGAAGTATAATCAGCTGCCCACATCATCTGTGAATACACATCTTGCACCCACAACACAAATCACATCTGCAATCAGCACTTCTTAAAACCTTTGCAACACCTTTATAAAAATTATATCGCCACAGCCCACATAGCACGGAGGGGGTTTTTTGTTGATCTTTGAATAACCAAGTAAATGAAGTGCTAATTCAGTGTAAAGGTCGTAAAAATAATACATAGCATGACAGTTTATTGCTTCTTCAAAACGTACTTATGTTGCTCATTAGAAAAAAAAATGGGTGAAATATCTGAAACAATTTTTCTTTTTCAACACATGCACTTTGGAGGACGCAGCCCGAGGCAGTACTGCCACCTTTGTGTTCCCTTTCTCCTGGTCATACATATGCATGCAATCACACACATGCATGCATGCTTATGAACTTCCTTTCAGATGATGCTGACAGGTTGAAGGCAAAGTAGCACCAGGTGAGCAAATAGAAATCCTGCAAAACTTTTTATAAAGACAAATCCCGTGAATTTCACTCTTCTTCTTTCTCTCCAAATTGTCTAATAATTCTGTGCTAAGCACTGCACACCTGCTTTCTTTAATGCTACAACCAGCAAAAAATATTAATGCTTGCAAAATACACACAACTGGAATCTGTGTGACCTGCAATACTGTTATTGATTGGAGACATCTGAAAAAATACAGTAATAACATGCTGTTGTAATTAGCATTACAAATTTCCCTGGTTTAAATTAGAGAACATGCACTAGAAATTCCAGAAGCTGCATATGAACTGCTTTATGATTCTAAGATGACTTAACAACTATTTCCACACTTGCCAAAATCTAGCATTGCTTAAGAAAATCCAGTAGGCCCTGGTGATCCACACTACCCACAGCCCTCTCTAGACTGAAACACCTTCCTCAGGCAGGGAATTCCTCTATGTGATGTTCTTGCTGGCTCTCTCCCAGGGGACACACTTGTCCTGCTTTTGGCATGACTCAACTTCTTGTTGAGTCGACCTTTGCCCCCTTAAATGAAAGGGTTTCATGCCCTGGAAACTGCCTCTCTTAGCAACTTCCACTCAACTAGAACCTTATTCTTCCACAGCAACACCAAAGAAACACAGTAAAATACCTGCTTGAATTATTGAAAAAATAATATACTTGGGGAAAAGGAAATGCCAGGCAGGCCTAAAGCTCCTAAGCAGGCTACATGAAAGGGTGCATTACACATATCTGGAGGATTAATGTCCATTTATCTAATTAATGTTTTTATAATTTAGCGTGCTATTAAAGAGATTTTAGAGAGAACAATACTTTCAGATAAAACCACCAATTCTAACCATTAGGCAGCTGCCTCTCCTGATCCTGTTATTAAAACACATATCCTAAGTAATCTTGGAAAAGTCAGTACTTTCAGAATATACCAGAAAAGCAAGATACTATTTTCCTCCTTATTTTCAAAAGAAACCTATGGAGAAAGAAAAAACAGTCTATCAAGAGCTGCAATGTTTCCTGAACTAAAGCAAAGGAAAGAAAACAAATAAGTGAAATGCTTTTAACAATCAAAGGGAAGGATTTGCACAGGAAAGAACTTCAGTATGAGAAGTGAATAAAAGCAAAACAGGCTAAGAAGACAAAAACAATTGAGGCAGTCTATTCAGCCTGAACTTAAAGTTTTTCTAATGTTTGATTAAGTCTGCTAATTGATCCTGTAGCAATACCCACAGTGATCTCATCATCTACTATCTAATACTGACACCAAGATTTTAGAAAAGGGGTCAGTTCTCTGCTGAAGTTAAAACAATGACTGCAAAATACTGAGGAACAAATACAAGTTCAAAAGCAACAGAAAATTTGGAAGTCCTTACATTTCCACGTTGTCTGTAGAGACAGGCTCTCTCCTTGCACAGTTGCCCTGGCAAACAGGTGTAATTCACATTAAACAGCAGTCACCCATCAGGGCTCTAACACGTTGTGGCAAACTCCTCTTCTGCTTGTGGCTGGTAGGAAGGAAGAAAGCAAATTCCTGTTTATTGTAAAATGTCTTGGAGTGTGAAAAAGGTTCAGAAATCCTAGCAAAGCATTTGAAGAGAGATCCTTAAATCCTTAAAAATACACAAGTGTCTTATCCCTCTGTGAGCTAATGAGAATCCAGCTTCCAACCCAACCCTTGGCCCCACTGCACAGTGCATTTGGCTTTTGCTCCTGATCTGGTCTGACCTTGTGCAAAGTCACAAAGTCCTTTCCTTCAGAGGTGGTTTCCAGCATTATACTCTAAATAAAAATACAGGCTTCTCTTTGTCAAGGGGCTCGGAATTGGAATTTGGTCCTTTTTTTGGTGGAGAAAAGGTATTGAACTTGTGCCTGAAGCCAGGCTCCTCTCCAGAGACCAAAGCAAGACTGGAGCTGGGGCCACTGTTTCCATCTTCTGCAATGAGGGTGTTGGAGCAAGTTGGATCTGGTGGCAGTGGGACATTGGCCACCCCAGAGTGGTCTGCTTGAGCTGTGCTTCAAGGACAACAAGGTGTTTATTGCAGTGACTTAACATCATCAGTAGATCAAAATAAAAATATATATCTTAAGAGAATGTATTAAACTCCCTGTTTTGGTAGTTTGAGCCCTGAAAGTCATGTCAGCAGCTCAAAGTTAATGAGATTTTAAGTTTAGAACATTTCATGGTTGTTTTTCTTGACATATTGTTTGTGTCTAGGATGATACCAGAAAGAAGAAAAAGTTCACTAGCTTACAAACACAGAGTTGAAGTAAAACAACTCCAGCATCTCCAAAACTTTCTAAATGAGGCTCAAAAAGCCCTTTGCAAATATTAGGGAAATTAGCTTTGTATCACCAACAGTATGGTAGATATCTTATTCCTGTTTTATGGAGGGTGAAAACAAATTAGAAAGAAGCAGTCCTTGATTAATGTTCTGTTTTTGTCTGGCATTAGAAAGAAGTTACCTTTCTCCCCCACACTCTTTTGTGCACAATATGTTACATTCAGCCCAAAGCTCAAGCCCTCAAAAGAGAGCCCTCAAGACAGACAGACTCCCCCATGCTGGCCCAAACTGCCCAAGACACAGTGGGGCAAGATGCAGTCCTGCATGATCGTTTACTCTCCAGATCTAGGTCTTAGGGGAAAGGCAAACAAAAAGAGCTACCAGTAGCACCATTTCTTGCATCAGTGTTCATTTATGTCTTTGAATCATTTCTGGGGAGCAAAGAGCTTGTATTTGCACAGCCCTTGAGAGATATAGTGTCTGCAATCCCCTTATTTCTTTTTTTTCTCCTTATTTCTTTTTCTCCGTTGTCCTTCAGCTGCTCTAACTCAGTGCAAAATGTTATTTGAAGAGATTTTGGGCATTGCTTTCCACAACAAGCATTGCACAGCTGAGTTAGAACTTACTGCCTGTACAGCAGAAAAATAAACTGGGATAAGGTTTCTTCAGTTCAGCAGTAATGGAGTGGGATTTCTTTTAATTTAGTTAAATACTGTTGCTTGACAGAATGAAATCTGATCTCTAAGGTAGAGATTAAAACTGGTGGACCTAGTGCAAACTATTTGGGGTTTTTAATTATTCTTCTGGTGAATTATCCTAATTAAATTTGTCAGACAATCACAGGATATACCACTTGTGTAGAAACTGATAATAGCTAGCCATTCGTCTCCTGTCTAGTAGCTATTATATTCTCTAGATAAAAATCACATGAACTGGAAAAGCAGCATTCAAAATATTGAAGCTGATGCACAATCACCTAATTAACTTTTTCTTAAGCACTTGGAGAAAGATGGAGTAAGTGGAGAAATAGTGTAATTTACAGAGCTTTTGCCAAATGATGCTGTTGGTCACACCCAGGATTGTACATGAACACATTTTGCCGGATGAAGAACCTGGCACAAGATATTGTCTGGAAATGGGAGGGAAGACAAGGCAAGGCAATGCAAAGAGCTTTCTAACTCTTTTTCGGTTTGTGTTAACAGATAATTGGCCATCTACTGGACAGAATATTACTTCACCATCCTAATAACTTGGCTGCACATAAAAAATAGTTTCATGCTGCAGCTTGGCTCTGAAACATTAACTTTTTTCTTAATAGCAACAATAAAATGAAAGTCAGTCCACAATTAATTCCCCTCACCAGACTTCAGCAACTCAAAATATGCAGCCTCCTTTGGAATTCTATTAAACTCAGTGGTTTCTGATGGATATTATTTATGTTTCCATGTATGCAAACAACCACTCATCAAGTTTTTGATAGATACTATTAGGAATTTATATTGTACATGTCTAAGCTTACATTTCAGACCTCTGTGGTCATATTGAAGAAAAAGATTTCTGACCTTATAAACTGTCATTTGCAATTTCAGCTTTAGTTAGCAAATAGCTTTTTCAGTTGAATTTAATTTTTTTTTCTGCATAATAGCCAAATGTCTGTTACTGATAGAGATACCAGAAAGCAAGAAGTAGGATCAAATTAAAAATATTGAATGGCTTTATTCTAGTTAAGTTCCTTGATGGAATGATTCTGAAAAACAGACATTTTAAAACTTCCAGTAACACAAAAACTCCACATGTGTTTGAGAACTGCTTTTTTTTTCCCCCATGCAGAATGCCAAGAACCAATGCCTGACCCTTGTGACAGTGCCCTGTTCTTCTCCTGAGCTTCCAAGCCATTTTTGTGGCTCCCAGGGAGCATGTGCTGTCCCTCTCCCCAGCCTGCCTGCAGGAAGGCAATGAGACAAGGCATAACCATGCTGCTGCTGCTGGAGCAGTCTAGGAAGACCAATTGGAGCCAGAAGATCTCTCTGAGCTCCACTAGGAGAACAAAGAAGTGCCTGGAGAGACACTCCAGAGGCACTGCAGAGTAAGGGAGCTATAACTCCCAGTGCATGATGTGGCAGTTCTCCATGCATGCTTTCCCAGGGCACCTGGGTCGTGGTTTAAGCCCAGAGAGCAGCCACTCACTCACACCCCCATGGCAGGCTAGAGGAGAGAACTGAAAAACTAGAATTGAGAAAACCCATGGGTGGAGAGAAAGATGGTTTAATAGGTGAAGCAAAACACACACACATGCAAGCAAAGCAAAACAAGGAATTAATTCACCACTTTCCTTTGGCAGGCAGGTGTGCAGCTCTCTTCAGGAGAGTAGGGCTCTATCATGCATGATGGTCACTTGGAAAGACAAGTGCCATCACTCTGAATGTTCCCTCTCTTCCCTCTCCTTCCCCCAGCTTTATATGCTGTATAAATGTAAAAGGGTATGCAATATCCCTTGAGTCAGCTGGAGTCAGCTGTCCTGGTGTCCCCTCCCAGCTTCTTGTGCCCCTCCAGCCTCCTCTCTGGTGGGGTGTTATGAGGAGCAGAAATGGCCTTGGCTCTGTGTAAACTCTGCTCAGCAGTAACCAAAACATCTCTGTATTACCAACACTGTTTCCAGCACAAATCCAAAACAGAGTCCCATACTTGCTACTATGAAGAAAATTAACTCCATCCCAGCCAAAACCAGCTCAACCTGCCTTCCACCATAGTCATTCAACCACACCAGAGAACATGGCCCCAGATGTTTATCAACAGCTGCAAACTGATGAGCCATTTTAGACACAGCTGTCCTGAAAAGTACAGGTTCACATGCTCACTCAAGAATTTTAACCCTCTTTCACCCATTTATTCACAGAACAATTACTGTTCTGTAGCAGTAAGGGGAGTGTGGAAGGGAGCAGTCTTGAATTCTGGTTTCTGATCCCCACGATCATGATGTTCTGCTCGTCAGTGAAATGCATCTCAGCCATGGCAGGGGGCTGGGAGCTGGGCTACCTCCCTGGTGCCCAGGGCCAGCCTTAGGCTCCCTGCTCAGAGTTTCCTACTGCTCCCAGCTCCTGCTGGGGCAATGCAGGTACACAAGGGGTGTGTGGAGCTGCCTATGGCCTCAGCCTGATGGTCCTATGTGGCAAGAGACCTCACGTCCCTCTGGCTAAGCAGCAGGAGCTGTGACTGTGCTGTTGCTTTGTTGGGCCCAGCCCCAGCATGAGGACATGGGCCAAGGGCTCCCAAGGGCAGAGGTCTGCAGGCTCTCAGCAGTGTGAGTGAGTGGCCAGCTGAGGGCAATGAGGCCCAAACCTCCTGACTTTCTGTGTCTCTGGTAGCCAGACACCTCGTGGCTCACATCAGGACAGTTCTAAGCACAGGGAGAAGGCAAGCTGCAGTCACCCCAGCTGATTTTGGTCCAGTGCAAAGGTACTTGCTTGGTGCCTGGAGCCTTGAGAAAGTGAGGAGTGGGTGTTCTTATTGCATTTCTCCCCATCGACACTCCATGTCATCCCACCCTCTCCTTCTTCCTTAACTCATCCTTGTTTTCAATTCCTTCCCAGTGACCAGAGACCCAGCTCCTGGTGTGGTCAGAGCCATGGCAGGAAGGAGAACAACCTTCACGTTCCCAGATACGCCCCTCCCTGAACAGCACAACTGCTCTGGCTGGTCATGCTGTTAGATCATATTGCAAATTCATGTCTAATTTGACCCTGAGGTCTCCTCCAGCGTTGCTGCTTTCTAGGATTCTCCCTCCCTTTGGATGTCTGTGTTTCAAATTACTTTTCCCTGGGTGTACTGTGTTACATTTTCCCATGAATGCCATTGTTATTTTCCAGCTTTATATTTTAAATCACACTACTGCATTTTAATCACTACTACATTTATTGCCTCTGTTTTCATTGATGTGCTCAGCTCCTTCAGATGTATGAGAGTAAGGACTGTGAAAATAGAATTGTGATACTATTTTTCTTTTGATATTGCAATTTTCCAGCACCTTTTCTCCCTCTCTGTGCTTTATTGAAAGCATCGAAGATATCCAAGAAATATCCTCTGTATGACACAAGCTGTCAGACTGTACCTTTCCCAGCTCCATTAGTATCTCCTCAGCATCTCTTGCCTTTAGAGTCAGTTTTTAACCAATCCATCAGGCCCATTTAAAAGTACTTGAAGAAAGAGGTCTCAGAAACACCATCTGCCAATACTTCAATGAATTTTACACTGTGAAAAGTTCCTTATTTTCTCAGACTGAATCTATACTGGTTTTAGGATATTTTGCAAAGGAGATCCGTTGTGTGATGAATCATCTGGTTTCCACACATTCCCAACTCAGAGGTGATGTCCCCTGAGACCTGGAGCCTGATGCAGCAATCAGTTGCAGAGACAACAACCAGCTGAACCTTACCAGGACTGGACACCAGTTTTAGTGAAGTTAAGCTCCAGATTACTGTTAGGTTAGTTGGCAATCACTTTGTCTGCAGCTTATTTGAAATTAAGCTTTCTCTCAGTTTTCATTACAATTTTGATTTAATTTAATATTTATATTTCAGTAAGAGTCCACTGTCTAAGTTAAGAAAACTGTATTTTCTCTACTGTGACAGACAATCCCGAAATATTTGCAAGCCTTTGGGGTTTTTTTCTGACTAATCAGAAGGAGATCTCAGGCTACATCTCCCCTGCCTTCTAAAGGATCAAAATGCTGTGCTACTGAAAGTCATGGGCATGGTAGAGTTACTCCTAATAAAGAAATTCAGAACAGATGTAACATTGTATTCTTAAAACAGAACTACCGAGGCAGCTTTACAGGACAAAACAATAGGGTGGGGAGACCTAGAGTGTATGCAATACATTGTAACAAGTTTTAGAAAAATCTGTGAGTGTTACACAAGTAATACTAAAGGGAGGGATAAGAACTGAACGACGTTTTCTGTCACATAGCCTGTGTGTCCACAGCTCACATCAGCCATTCTAGAACCCCCAGTATTTAGTAGGGTTTTGAATCTGCTGTTTCTGAACAGTTCCTAGATCAAACATGTGCACTCAGGGCAAGCTTCCTCTGAGGTTTCCAGGGCTCTTGAGAGAACTAAAATTGCAAAGAAAATAGATTCACATAATGCATAGATTTCACTGTCTCAAGGTGCTTTAAATTTTATGCCAACTGTTCACAGAACTAGTTCAAATGCTCCTTGCTATGTTTTCAGTCAAATGTTTCTGTTGAAAATTCATCATGACAGAAAGTAAATAAAAAGGAATTATTTTGGAAACAAAAGTGCAAGCAAAACCATTGATTTCTCAAAACCACATTTTGTGAACAACACCTCCATCACAAAAATATTTTAAAAAGCCATTCTCTCATCAGATGAGTCCCAAGAAGGTACCAGTTACCTCTTGTACTGTTCAGTCCAGTCCTGTTTTAAAGACAGCCCCGTGGCTGGTGGTGGGATGCTGCTGCACTCTTACTGCTCTATTTTAGTTTTTCCAACACCCAGAAGAGAGAAAGTATTTCAGTGCTCCGGCTTTCCTCAGTGTTGAACATGACTGGGAAGGCCAGAAGTATAACTGGAGCATTGGTGGAAGTATTTATCAGAGTATAATCATCTGTAGTCAGGTCCAAATCTCATAATGCATAAAGGCATCGGAGGGCACTAGTTTTGCTTTTCCCTAGAGCCAAATGCTTTGTTCCTAAAGCAAACATTAAAAAAAAAGAAAAAAAAAAAAAAAGAAGAAAAAAGAGAACACATCCCATGATCCCATTCCCACAGGCCAGATTTTATTCTCGTTTGCTCTAAAACCAGGAACATCAATAAAGTGGCACCAGTCCGACTGTGCTTAGAATCAAATTTCTAACCTTGGACTTTCAGATAGCTCACAGCATTGAAATAATGCAGTGGTAACATCAGGTTAAATCCTGTCTCACTCGCTTTTGCCAGAGTATTTTCCATCACCTTCAGTGGGGCCAGGATTCGACACAGAATATTTTGCTTTCTTTAAGGGAAGGATTTGCATTCACTCATCTGAAGGAAAGTACACTGACTTGCTGAAAGTACTGCCTGTGCCGAGCACAGAAACACCAACAGGAAACAATTGACTGCATTAATCCTCACTGTTGGTTTTTGAAATAAAAACGCAGAGAGCTTTTCCTCTGACTTTACTTCTCATCTTTGCAACAAACCTAGACATGCTTTAAACATAATCCGTGTGCAGAACAGGGTTAAAACATAAAATATCACAAACCCAAATCCCTACACCGAGAGACCAGGGAGAGAAACTGCTAAACGCTTCTTGTCAGTCTAGAAACTATTCCACTGCTAAACCTGCTCATTTCAGAGATTTATTTTGCTAGAAAGGATTTTAATCTTCACATTTCAGTTCCTCAGAGGAGGCAAAAATCTTCCAAATGCAGAGTCTGCAGCAGCGGTGAATCAACTATTGTAATATGCTGCCTCTTAAAATACTTCAGGGTAGTCAGGCATTAGGAAGGCTCCTATTTTGTGTGAACTGATCAAATACAGATGTTGCCAAAGAGTTGACCTTATTGACCGTGACTTAACTAAAGATTGAATGGCAGACAGACGGTCAGTAGTAGGGTGAAACCATGTTTTGGCGGTGGGGTGTAAATGTATATACAGTTTACAGGATGTGAATGACACCAAGCAAACATCTGTTCTATTGATAAATACTTGTTTTACTTCCAAAAATTTTTATCCCAGGGAAACGTTATGTGTGTGTATACATACATAAATACATACATACATATATTTTATATATATATATATATGTACATAACACATTCTGCCCAATATTGTTCGGTGTCTTGTGTGCATGCCATGGTCCTGGAAAATCCTTGAAACTGAAAAAATATTAAAAATGGTACTAACTTTTCTTTCTTCCTGCAATATCACATTTCATATAAAACTCATCAGCTGAGCTGAGTATTAGTCTTGATCAATGGCAGGAAACTGGGGGATCAAATGTTAATAAATCAGAAACAGATACCTCCACTTGAGCAGAGATATATCACCAACCTGAAAAATAGGGCAAATTATTTGACAAATTTTATATGTATATACCTAGAGGAAAAAAAACCTTTTCATAAGATTCCTTGAAAGCTGAAACAAAGGGAAAATGTGGAGAAAAAGTAACTTAACAAGGCAATGAACATAGAACATGAAGTGAGAGTCCTAAAAACAACTTTGTTTTCTTTTGGATTGACATAATAAAAAAAGATTAAATGAAAAAGCTTTTGCTAATACAAAACCAACATATTTCTATTTGCAAATTAGCTCTGTCCTACTGCTGTGTGCTCCTCAGGTGAGGGTAGCAAAGTAACAGTCTAGGCCTGGTTTAGTTGTCATTACCTTTCCTCAAGAGCTAAGTAGTAACATCACAATTATAACAAAAAATGAACACCAGATCTAAAGTGCACAGGGAGACACAGTGCTTCCAGTATCTTGGAAACTTGTGAAGGCACAAGCACCAGCTTTAATATATTTAAGGTGTGGTGCTTAACTCTGTTGGCTCAAAGTTCCATATATTAATTTCAGACGAGCACTCTTGGAGTGTGGTCTTCTCTTCAAATTGAAACTATTTGCTTCTGTGCATAGCCTACTAAATTTAATTAGACAATCCTGGTAGGCCAGCAGGACAAAATTTCCCTTCCTTCCTATTTTCCCTTCCACAATATATCACCTAGAGTAATTAGGACCAGCGAGGGATCATCTTCACTGGATTAACCTTAACTAAATTGTATGCATTCAACATGTGCTCTTTTGATTAACTTGAGCCTGGACTGCTGCCTGTGGTACACCCACCTTGTAATTCTACACACTTAATTAATTTCAGATGAACGGCAAAAAGGATAAGCAGAATTCTCCAATTAATAAACTGATATTAGTTAATGTATTTTAGCTTAACTTTTAATTTTCTTCCTGCGTAGGGATAGGAAAAACAGAAAATAGGAGAGGGGTGGAAGGGAACAAGCTTTGCCAACAAGCTTGTAATGACTTTTCAGGTCAGCAGCAGTCTAAGCAGATAACTTCCCTCCTGACAAGGAGAGGAATTTTGGCAAAAGGATCAGTCCCTAAATTTAAAGTATAAAGTGCAATAGGCAGGAACAAGATTTTCTTTTTCTCTTTCAAAATGATAAATAAGCATTATTTAAAACCTCCTCACCTTAAGTCAGTTTTCCATATGGTTTCACTCATGCGTGGGTTTTCCTCCTTATTAAAAAAAAATACTATAATGTCACTGGCTATGGGCCCAATCCTCCAGGCCTTAGTCCCATAGGCTAAGGCTATTTTTCTCTTCTCTACTGTCATGGGGAGCTGCCTAATAGCCCCATCCTAGATGCATTTGCCCAGATAAGTAACTTTGCTTTTGAATCTAGCCCTTGTGAATTCAATAGTATTTATCAGAGGAATTGAATTACTCATGTAGAAAAATATTTGCAGGAGTAGATCCTAAAAATTTTACTGGAAACACAAAGAAACATCCAAAGAAAGACACGAGGGAAAGATTTCTTCCTAGTTCTTTTTGAACAGAATTAATTCAGTTGCTAATTATTAAGCAGGGCTCTTCTCTGAGTGAATTGCAGTGAATACTCAGTTTTTTGTTTTCAATGTGTATCTCTGCTGAAATTTCTCTCCAATATTGTTGTGTGTGGTTTCAGTAAAATTTATAGGATTAAAGTGAAATCTGCATAAAAGTATTTTGCTGAAATGAAGATTGGCTGTTCAGTGTCTTACAGGATTGAACACTGAGTGAGACCAAAATCAAGCTCACAGAAAACAAGATACATATAGAGTCAGATGTGGTTTTTAAATTAATTCTGTCTCTGTAAAATCATTCACTGTTTTTCCTCTCCAGAAATCAATATTCTAACAAATGCTGCCAGAAAAAGACAACAGATATTAGCTACATAATTCTATTGGAGATATTTCTAAGGTAGATATCAACAAGCTGTTTGTGCATGATTTATATTGACTGCTGGTACTTGGTTTTTCTACTAATAAGAATAACAACAAATAACTGTAAGCAATAAGATGGCCAATCATGACTTTTTGTTTTGTAATTACTATTTGATTACTTCATCAAGTCATCAAGTGGTATCTTAACATTTGTCTACTACTAATAGAAAGTAAATTATTTGATGATTATTTGATTGATAGTCTTTCAAAAATCACAGGAAATTTATTAGGTCAGAACATTATATAAAATTTTTCAAATATTTAAATAGTTAATGAGCTTTTGTCTTTTTGCAATAGGTGCATTGACACCATAATCACCTCAGTAATCTCCCAATTCTTGTGGATACCTTTGACAGCTTTACCTCCCACCTGTAATTCTTTAAAAAGAAATCAGACAAAACAGTTTGAATAGCAAAATCCCTTATGAGAAGGGAGGAAGTAATGATAGAGAGTCTTAAAATAAAGTTGTCAGTATTTTGGGTCATTTTAAAACTATGGAACATATGCAGTTCCTGCCCATTTTCCACCATATTTCTTTAGATAAAATTAATATAAAGCAAAAAAAAATAAAAAATTAAGTGTCTGGTTACAAACACTTGGGACGACTCAAAGAATGCTCGTGATATAGAAAAAAGCAACTGAGAGGGCAGAAAATAAAGGGTTGCCTAAAACTGACTTACCTCGTAGGCAGTCGGTGTGCGAGATCTTCTGGCCCAATACATTGTTTTTATTAGTGTCAGGTACTTGATTTACAGTGAGACCTCGTCACCTTGCCGAGAGATATTTTTCCTGGAGTATATGCACGTATCTATTTATCTATTGAGTGTGAGTGTGTATATACACACACCTAGCAGTAGGCCTGGTTAGTGTCGGCCTGACTGAGAGAGGATGTTAGTAATTACTATTTCTCTAAACACTACTTTAGCACAGTTTAGTGTATCAGCTGGCTGCTGCTGCCAGAGTACCCGTGCTGCCTACTGGAAGTGCCTGTAAAGCCAAAAGCCTCAGTAAGAGTCATTTCCATCCCCAAGGAACTCAGTGGATTTTGCTGTTGATTCCTGAGAATGGGATTGTGCCTAGCCGTGTTTCAGGGTGTCCATAGCCAGCAGGGAGAGAAAGCCCAGGACTGGTGTAGGACACGGGCTGTTTGCTGGATTGGTGTGTGCCAGATGGGAGAGCCTTACCCACATCCCTTATGCACACTGAGCCAGAGCAGTTGGTCACAGAGGAGAAATTAAGCCTTGGCTGATGCTGAAAACAGCAGTAACAGCAGTTCTGTAGGACCTGGAACTTCCCCCACACCTGCACAGGGATGCTTTTTCAATGGACTTCCTCTGGTTCCCCATTCCTTCCTTGTGAATGTATTTTCTAAGGGTCACCCTGAAACAACGAGAGCAAGCTGAGAGCTGTTAATCTAGCAACTGCTGCTGTAAACTCTTACACAACTACTTTCCCTTTTGCAGGCAACATTTCTACTCTTTTACAAACAGATCAAGTGAAGTTCTCTTCAATTGACTCCAAGACAAAAAACAGCCTGTGTGCATTAGCTGTAGAATGAGCCCATATTAAGAAGAGCTTCTGGTCTCATATTTTATGAGCCCAGTAAATCAAGAGCATTAAGGAAAAATAGGACATTGCTGTTTCATGCGGTGTCTGCAACACAGAAATCTTCTCATGCAGCACTAAGGAAAAAATAAGTAAATTTCCCCCTCACATTTATTATTTTTTAGTTACATCTCTATTGAATCTCTCTTAGCTGTGAAGAGTTCCTTGAAACAACAGGTCTGGGGTACTTGTTTTGTTTTGGGCTGTGGGGTTTTTTTCCTAATGTTTGTGTGGTCTCTATCGTACTTTCCCATGAAAAGGTAAAGCTTCCCTGGTGCTGTGTTACACAACACTCTCCTTTCCCACGTTCTCTATGTGTGTTGATTTTCTAAAACAGCTCTTGAAACTCTTCTTTACGTGCTTGAGAGGCTGCCATAATATATCACCAACTGGAATGTTATTAATGTTTAATTTTTACCTTGAAGTATTCTTACATCAAATCATTAATCTCTATTGTTCAGTTTTGACTACAGTATTATTAAACAGTCTATTAAGTAAAAAAGAGACCTAGGGAATGTACAAAAAGGCACAGTATTATTCTGATGACAGCTTCCTGGTGGTCCATCATACATAAAACCAGCTATTAGGAATATGTTTCAAACTGACACTGTAAAACATATTTCATAGTTGTTAAATTTAATCGCATAAATAGTTACTGACTGCATTTGGACAGTTTTTAAAAAGCAAATGTGTAATATATCTCCATGAAAAACATTCATAGAACATCCTCAACAACCACAGCTTGGAGACGACCTTCATTTTTTGTCAACAGTATCTACAGCAATTAGCTCTGATATTGAGCAAAATTAGAACTTGATCCTTCAAGCATTTATACACATGAGTAGTCCCACAGGGACCAATCAATATCCTCTGTAGTCATGGAAATATTTGCATGCATATGGTCAATCACAAGTATACATTTTTCAGCAATAGGGTGTTTTTTCTAACAGTGAGCCATTTTTAGGGTTCGGTCCTGCTTTCTCTAAATATTGTTAAGTGTTAGTCAGTGCAGGCTTTTGGATAAATGCAAAATAAATTCTGAAAGCAGTAAACATATTTTCCCTTTTAGTGCAGTGACTGCTTTTAATATTAAACCCTCTACTTGACATGAATAACCACCCAGCAGGGTGATACAGAACACAGGATAACTCAGGCATAAAGTGATTTTTCTACAGCCTACATGGCTCTTTCAATATTGACACGCACTCTGCATACTTTCAGTTGTTTTCTTAAAAGTGAAGGTAATGCCTTGGTTAGGTGCAGAGTATTCTTGCATTGGCAAGAGCCAGTGAAATGCAGTGCCTTTTGTAGCAGATGTTTCTAAGCTGTAATACAATTGGTACTATTTATTGAATGGCTTCCACCAAAGGTAGAAGAAAGATAAAGCTGCTGCTTTTAATTATGCAATCAAGAATGCAAAAAAGCAAAGTTGTAGATCTCATATGGAAATAATTATGTTTGATAAACTGTGTCAAACAACAATAGTGTTTGTGCTAATCACATTTTTAGAAGGCTGCTATTGTAGTTGATTTTGCTACAAAATGGAAAACAATGAATTATAAAGTCTGCTGACCTATCCCAAACCGTCCTGCTCAATCAACTCAGTTCTAAATCATTGTTGGCTTAGACAGTAATCCAATATCCGAGTTCCACCAGATTCTCTGCCATCACTATTTGAGAAATCAATATTGAAGCTAAATCAGACTCCTACTAAGAATTCTGCAGTAATGACAACCTGATACCCACCCTGCTATCAAACATTGCAGATTGCTTTAAATTCATCTGTTACATTCACAATTATAAAGATCAAAGCTACAGCTTTTGGGGCAAGGACTTTTAAGAGACTCCCTCTTCATAGATGTTTCAACTCTCTGTGGCAGGTGGGGGCTGAGAACTTCCAGCTCTGGATGCTGTTGAGGACAGCCCTCTGAAAATATGTTTCGGTCACATCACCGCATCAGCTGAGTTGTCTCCCCTCCCTCCCTCCTTCCCCTAGGAGACTTTCCTCCTCCAGTGAGGATCCCCAACCCTGCCTTTCAATCAGAAGGGATCCCCGTCCTGCCCAGCCGCCCTTCCTGGCCCCACGCAGGTCAGCCTGTACCATTACCAGCTCCAGAGCAGCAGGCACTGCCACCTCCGCTGCCCTCGCAGGGACAGGCAGCGCGTGTGCAGGTACCATGAACAGTCAGTGTGGTGTGGGCTCCAAAGCCCTTGCAAATGTCACCAATAATCTCTAAATCAGGGCAGCATAGAGAACAGCCTGACTACAAAACCAGCAAGGAACAAATGTGTTTAAATATCAGCAGGAATTCTGCTGTAAAATTCCTTGTGGAAATTGACAGCTAGTGAATTCATCAACATGAATCTACTACTAAGCAAGTAGTAGGAATCAGATGATCTTCATAAATTACAAGAAGAGACTTCTCTCTCTCATGGCTTCTCCTTGAATTTACTTCTCCGTGTTTGAGACAGCATGAAACTGTCTGTTATCCTAATTAGATCCTCCAATCTTATAAAAGATACTACTTCCGAGAGAAGTAGTATTTGTATGAAATAAAACCATGCATTTTTGTCCAGTACAGATAATCACCAAAATGGTTATACCTTTGTAAAATCATTAAAAACATTCATGGAAGATTAAAGCCAGAAGATATTAATAGTTCAAGATACCAGAATATTTTCATACCCTATTTTCAGTTCGCTATTTTAGCAAAAAAATTAAGTATCTCAACACAATTATTTTAACTCACATTCTTATTTTCCAGAAGTTTTGGTTTTGTTTTTTTCCATTATCATTTCCTATAAACAGATACATTATAAGTAACATACTTACACTTCAGGAATGTCTTCATTTTTATCCTGGCATTCACATCTGTCCCTGTTTAATGCTCTGCTGGTGGTCTGGCTCCATGGTATGCCCACTGCAATGTTCATCTTAAACAATATTTACATTGATTAGGGACCCCAGTGCACTAGAGGCACTTACTAGAAAATGAACACAATACCCTGGGATAACAGTGAACATCTAACTGTTTTATTTTTGAACTTTTTCTAAAATGTATTGTTTAAGTGTATAAACAGTGTCAAAATGGAAAGGTGGTGGAGAAGGACACTGTGTGAATGTATAATGTAAAAATCTGTGTGGAAAATGTGCAGCTGATAAACATGTAAGGAATGGACACAGTGATGTATTTTTATTCAAGTTATAGTAGTATGTGTTGCAAATCTGAACATTTTCTTCTCTGCGTATGCCCAGTTAAACTCTGTCCTGAGACTAAAATCTTATAAGCTTAGTAACTTAAAACTGGAGTAGGAAAGCATATTTGTACAAAAACCCCAACAAACCTACGGCAGGATTCAATATTTTGCCTTACATCATATAACATATTAGTGGCAAAAACAAAGTTGAAACCTACATTTTGTTCTGAATGTGAAGAGTACCATAGGGATATAAAGGTCTTTTCAAATTGAGGGTCTGAGCTGCTAAATTTGGAAATATTCCAGCTGAGTGGTACTATGGAAAGCCACGACAAAGCTGCTGTGAAAGCAGGCTGAAAAAATCAGAGGGCAGCTTGGGCAAATTACTTAGAGCAGTTTTAGTATGGGACCCCAGACCTCCAATAGGGATGATATTCATCAGGTCACTGAAGAATAGGGAGCACAGACCTAGTGAGGAGTAACTGCACAGACTGAGAGGATGCTTGAACAATTGCTATTTTTGGTCTCCCAAAAATCTAGAATTTTCATATCTACCAACAGAAGAATTTGAATGTTACTGTGTGGGTGTTCAGCAGCACTTGGAGCATAAGCAGAGTAACAATCTGCAAGGAGTCAGGGAGAAGGGCTGTCAAATAGGGGAGTGTTGTGAAGTTCAAAATTGGTCAGTGGGTTTTGTCTCCTCTCTACCTTCAGCTTCTTTTGTCTCCAGTTGCATCCTGCAAGGAGAAAGTAAGCTGGAGGAGAGAATGACAAGAATCATATATGTCTTCATGTTCCAGGTTGCTGAGGGGCTTCATGCTCACACTGAACAGGCCAGTCCTGAGAGCAGCCACTTCTCTGGGACCACACAGGCAAGAACAGTGTGTGATCGGAGAGGAAAGGCTGAAGCCACAAAGTCTGAGCCCCTCACTCCAACCTGAGCTCAAGGAGAGCTCATGTGCCCTCAGCGTGCTGTGCCACAGATGACAGAGAGCCCCAGGAACTCCAGAGTGGACATGGAGTAAAGAGGAGCTAATCCACCATTCTAATCAGGGTATCATGTTTGAGAAATGCTGGTGATACCTAAAAGCATTAGCAAAGTCTGTCTTCTTCCTCTAGCAGTTTCTATCTTTCTATGAGAAGTTTCTGGTGCAGTTGATGTTCCACTGAATTTTACTCCCATTAAGAGAGACATTCTCTTTCCAGCTTTCTCCTTGGTTCAGAAAGGGTTTGAGGTGACCAGAATATGTGGTGTAAAAATTGTTAGCTGAGAACCACGATAGTAGGAAACACACAGCCCTTTTGAAAAACAGCTTACAAATTTGCTTGTGTGCATACAAACTATTTGTGCATGTGCTTATACCTGTACAAATCTGCACAAAAGCTGGTCAATATATAACTATGTTAGTAAAGCTTTTGTGCTGATTTATTAGCTGAAGATTAACATGTGTTCTGCTGCTCTTTACTACAATGTTCACGATGATGATGGAGAGGGAGATAATCTATTTTCAGCAAAAGATGGGAAAGCACCCCCTGAAAAATATGCTTTTAAATTAAATTATGCTCTTGTATTTTTTAATCTCTGAACCCTGTACATAGTACATGAATGATCCCAAAATCTTGGGGATGGGAAAGAGCAGTCATTAAATGCTGGGAACCAAAATAAAGTTTACAGGTAAAAAATGTCACTTTACTGCAGCATATGAGTAAAAAAAACCTGTCTGAAAAAATGATTGATTCTGACAATATGTGAAGTAGGTAAAAGCAAATAAAAATTGATCCCTCTAAATCTTGTTTTGCAACATGTGTAAAATAATGCAAGCTATATATTTAAGATTCAACCCAATTTAAATATGGTTGTGTTCAATCTGTCTGTGAAATGAGATCTACTGCTACTTTTTTATGTCACAGAAATTCCCTAGGACTGTTTTATGAACTCCTTTTAGGTTTTTTTAATATTAAAAGATGGAAAAAGGCCTCTTTCTGTTTTGCTGTTCTCTACCAGTGAGTCATGGGTCCCTTGCTGCTCCGAGAGGAAAGTTGTTTTAGTAATTCTGGAAATAAACTTACTGCTGAGTCAGCATCACAACAGAAAATGACAAGTTTCAAATTAAGAAATGCATTAGAAATAAGAAGTAATGGTGTCTCTCTCAGCCTCCCCTGTCAGAATTGGCTGGCACATCAGGAGCTGATTTAGCAAGATTTAGATATGTACTGGACATGGGAAAGGTACATTAGCAGGACAAAAAAATCAGGTTCATTTAATGGGAAAGAGGATAAAATAAATCGAGGTAAAATGCTGGGTAAAGATGGAAGTGGCTCTAAATATTTTACTGCCCATGGCACTCCATTCTGAAATGCTTAAATGCATCCCTAAAGCAGATCAATATGAAGACATTTTTTGCTTTCAGTTTTCTCTGCTAGGGGTTTTCAAACAAACAATTTTAATAGCATTTCTAAGTCAGTGTATGTTTACAGATAAACCACTGGGATTTTGCTACTCTGTTTATCTGAGATTCTAGATTTTACAGAGAAAATAATTGGAAACAAAACATTTTCCAGCAATTAGTCTACTCCTGATTTGCTAAACATGTCCATATGTAGTTATTGCTTGTATTTGGAAGATTGGTAGCAGTTTTAGAGGAGAAATATACTACAACTGCAAATTCAAGTAGCCATTTGGCAATCATAGGGGGAAGCCTTTGTCATTTTTTTGGTAAAGGGAACTCAAGAATTTAATGCTACTTATACCTTAATATCGAACAACATTTTAAATGGCATAATTTTAGTCTCTTAGAGTAATACAGTCAATTTTTCAAACAGTACCCAATACCTTGGTGTGGAGGAGAAAACTGCTGCATCCTTGCCCTCTGCAACTTTGGACCTGATTCTGCCCTGTCAATCGTCCACAGATCACCTCTGCAGCTGCCACTGCAACAGCATCAACCCTCTGTGCTCTCTGAAATCTGAAAGAGCTTTTGCCAGTGACTTGTTTTGACAAGATTCAAAGGCTAGTGAAACAAATATGAATCCTAAGACTGATTTCAACTTAACCTGAATTTATGTAATTTTAAAAACCCCAAACCAACAGTCTCTGATAGGCAGAATTTCTTAAAATATTGCAGTTCTCTGATTATAATTGGTGTTTTAGCCCAGCAAAACGTTCCACATTTGCATGAAGTCCCTCCTGACTGAACAGAAGCTCCTGACTGGAATCTTTCACTGTCTTTATTTGTTTCTTTCCTGTCTTTAAATATCTCGCTGAAGAGCAGACCTGAGGGCTTACTGAAGTCTTCTACAAATACATAAATATTTCCCACTAGTAATAACATGGTAGTAAATATTGAAATGACTTTACATTAAAAGTGTCACTGTGACTTAAGCTACGAATTTTTTGCAGAGGAGAAAATATTAGTACTAAATAATGTACTTGCTAAATAATTTTACAAAAAGAGTATTTAAAATTATAGCTTAAAAAACTCAACATTAATATTCCCTGGGACTTTTTACTAACAAGTGTCACACTATGAAAGATAATGAAAAAACTTACTGTAAAACCTCTGAATCCTTTCTGTTTTCTTTCCTTCTCTCTCGATGTAGCACGAATATGTGCTGAAAAGTCAGAATTGTGCAGAAGAAAAATATTCCAAGATACTGTAAAAGTGCCTTTCCCTTTCTCTCAGCCCGAGGGAACGCTGACTATTTCAATAATCGGTGCAAACTTTTTGGTTATGATTTCTGTTTCCTTTCTCTGTTTCTCCCTCCCTCCCAATTTTTTTTCCACCATCGTGTGAGTGTTTTCTCAATAAAGGGAGTAGAAGAGCTGCGTGACAGCATTTATTGAAAGAAAATACAAAATGTATATTAAAATGAGAGAAAGTTTAAAAATAAAATACGAGGCAGGAATTATAGTCTTAAGAGATGGGTGGAAAGATGGCAAATTCTTACAGGAGAGCAAATTATAAATACTGAGCTTTTGCTCAGCATGGAAAGCAGCACCTATAGAGAACAAATTCCATGCATTTTACCTTCATCCCAGCTTCACTGGGATCAGTGCTCCGGCTGGAATAACTGTGAATTATCGTCAGTATAATGGAATCTTGCAATTTACCAAAAGGAGCAGGAAAAATGGACTTTTGCTAGAAGTTTCATACTTTTCAGTCAACCTTCACTAGTCAGACATATGGACTATGTTAGCACTTCGGGTTACTGGCCCAAAGTCAACATTGAAAATTAATTTCCCAGAAATACAGAAATTGCCATTTTTCACACCTCAGGTAAGGAAGGCCAAAACAAGTAAAGCTAAAAGTATTCAAATGCTAGTTTTGAATAAGTTGATTTCCTCCGAAATAGCGGCTATACCAGGATGACAGGAATTTTTGTTTACAGAGGCATGTGACCCATCGCAAACCTGGTTATAATTATGGATTTCAAAACAGTATCTAATAAGCTGAGACCCAGACAGCAGTGCACAGCAGTGGAACACGTCCAGTATTCATTAAAGATGTCCAATCTAGAAGTCCAGGGTTTAAAGACAGTTTTCAGACACAATTTTCCCACTTGTCTCAGGAATAAGGTAGAATAGCAAAAACAGAGGTAATAAAACGTGGTCAACCTCAATGACTTGGCATGCATTCTTGGCAATAGCAAAATAGAGAGACCACAGCTTAGCTCTGAGAGTGAACTTGCAACACCCTGAATTTTGCATCCTTTTTTTTTCCTGTGGCTGTTTTTGTTGGACCAAAAAAATAATCCATTTGCCCTTATTTTCAAAGATGACACACCAAAACCTCATCTACCATAAAAATACACTTAAATGCACCACTGTCTCTGGGAAATAGCACATTTCTCTCTGGGAATTATTTTGATTCACCAATTATCACAAAAACTCGAAAGAAATATTGATATCCAGTAAAGATGGAAGAAAAATCATGGTGTGGAAGGATAAAACCATCATCTTTTACTTGGCTTTTCTGTTATGGGTTTTGGGCCCATATGAGAACACCTCTGGCTAGGTTGCCTGCAGTGTCTGAACCTGTAAACGCTGGATTTAAAATAAGGCTCTTGGAGGTAAAAGGTGAAGCCCATTAGTGAATAGACAGAGCAGACTTGTAAAATTCCATATCTGCTTTTGCCACAAAGGGGGAACATGTCCCAGTGCCAGAGTGGGAAATATCCGGATTAACTATCCAGCCTATGGTTGCCAAAATGAGAACCAAAAGTGCAGTGTATGAGTACATCCATACATAATCATCCAGATGAGCTTTTACCTTTGGGTTTCATATTTGTAATAACTTGCCCAAATGTCAGTATAATTTACAGTAATAAAGCCATGTGCATTTGCTATTATATAGTCTTAAAAAAAAAAAGCATCTTGGACACATGACAATGGTAAACATTACCTCCAAATGGAGCTTATTCATAGGAAAAAAACCCTCTTGTTTTAACAGACAGTCATTTTCTGATGAAAGGGTCTTTTGCAGATGTACCTCTCATTGAAAAATACCCCTTTTAGTGCCTGTGAAAAAATCAAGGCTGACTGTTTAGGAGACTGATGTCCCTCTATTACAAATCCATACTGCAAAAAACACTAAGGAGATTGTGACTTTAAAAGGACGAGTTTCATTGTTTGGCTTCAGCACAGTGAGAGAGGGATGCAAAGGGTGAAATCTCTGGATCATATACCAAAATAAACATTTCAAATCTAATATACACACACAGAGAATTGTTAAAGTGTAACATTCCCTAACCTAATATAAATTTTGGTACAACTTAATCTCTTAGAAAAAAAAAATAATCACCACGTTTATAATATGTAATCTCTTAAATTGATTAGAAATATTTCTCTGGATTGAGTAATTTCTGGCTTCTGAAGGTGCACGGGTAATCTGTATCATTCTGAACCATGCCCAGAACCAGCACTAGGTCAATATGTATCAGTCCTGTGTCACGATGGTCTTACTGTCATGCTTGAGGACCAGAGGTCTTTTGCAGTGAAGCAGAGGCCACGATGATGTGTAGGTGCTGAGAGAACCACTCGGCACCTCGAGAGGTCAGATTGCAACGCCCTGCAACCAGCACAGCAGGGTGCAACACCGTAAAAATTAGATTTGCCACCCCCAAAAAAACCCAGAAACACGGAAGATGTGACTCACTTTCACTGAAGTTTAGACATGTCAAGGAACTAAAGCCATTTGGGTCCTCACTAAGCTACCATGGCAATATCTTGAAATTTTCCCTCAAAAGCAGATGAGAATTTTAGCCAGGTTTCTGGAGCAAAGCATGAAATCCGTTAAAGTAAATAGCTTCCCATTTCCTTCTGTTTCACAACAGCTTCCTTCTTCTTGTGCTGGAGTCCTGGGGACCCAGGGACAACTGGGGCTGTCTGCCTCCCGCTGCGTGCCTGTCCAGCTCTGCCCTTGAGGGGCAAAGGTCCATGGGGATTTGCCAATTTGCTCGCTCTGACAAGATGAATATCTCAATTACATATTCTCACCAAGCAGCTAGGGACTTTTGTTTTTTAGTTTCTTGGTGTGTGCTGAAGCAAGTTTAAGGAAAGAAGAGAGAGATAGAAAGCAAAGCAACGCTTGGAGTTATCAGGCAGGGCTTTGTTGCTGAAATAAATCCCACTTTTAAAGTGCATGGCTTGTATTTTAACATCTAGTGAGGTTTTCCTCAAACCGAAAGAAAAGTGGCCCTGAAGAAAGAACTGAAAGAAAAACTCCTGGGTATCTTCCAGAAAATTTGTTTTTGCTGTCCCTTACCCATGATCTCCTGAGCTTATTCTCATCAGAGGTAGCAGCAGCCTGCCCTTTCTATTCTTCCAGCTCCTCTGGCATCTGTTCCTCTCCCCCACTGCTGATATACAAGACTGAACTAGTGCATGAGAAGGCAGGGTGTTTGCTTTCAAACAGGAAGAAAAAAGGACAGAGTCCATCTGGGGTACAAATTTAACCATGGGTTCCTTGTATGACTAAGTGTGACTATGTACCATCCTAATTTCCCCTTGAAAATACGACACGGATGGAGGCTGTTGAATACATTCATGCTTGAAATGAATTTAAGCAACACTGTGCTAAAGGGCAAGGAGTGCTTCATTTCAGAGGGAGGTCAGGCTCTCCTGCTATCCCAAGATGTCATAAGGAACGGCTAAAAATGACTGCCAGGAGTGGATTCCTCATTTGCTGTGTACCAATTAAGTGGGACTCAGCACGGCTTAGGTCATGTGTAGATGGTGGTGAATGTAAACGCAGCCAGGCTCTTGCATCCCCCCCTCCTGAGGAGGCTGAGGAGATGGCAGACCCCTCCAGCTGTGCTGTGCATATGCCTCCCTTCACCCTTCCTGCTGCAGATTGATGCTTCCAGTGAGCACTGGTACGGGGATGGATGGCATCCAGAATGACTCATAACAAAGAGCATATGGCAGGACTAGATGTAGCAATCTAACATCTGTTGCACTGCTTATTATTAACATTTCTCACTTCTCTTGGAGCTAGTAACCAAAACCAATAAATATCGTCTTCACAAATCCTACCTGAGGAAATCCCATATCCTCTTGGTTTTTTCACCGCTAATTGTGTACAGTGCAGAAGATGAGAATTATTTTATTCTTTAGGCATTTTAAACAATCCAAAATTCTCTCACTCAGAGCTGTTTGAACAAGCTGCTATGAAGAATAACTTGTCTTTTAGTTTATTCATGTCCTAGAGATTTAAATTACTCCTATTCCACACTCCAAGAGCTGAAGCTTTGTTGTTGCTGCACTGAGGTGAAGGGGATGAGTTAAAAACAAACAGGATGAAAAAGTATCTTCCAAAAAAGTAAATATAGCATCAGCTCGTTGTATAGTCTCCCTTACAGTATGGTAGCAGCAGCTGTACCTAACAAAGGAACCATTCCTGAAGGAAGTAAGAAGAACTACGTCTATTTAATTTTTTTTTCTCAGATCATTTTTTTTCAAAAGTAGGACTGCAAGTGCAGACATGTAAAAATGGAAAATCAGCTGATGAAGCAGCATGTCCACTTTGCAAAAGATTCACTGAGTGATGACATGAAATATAGTGGGCAGCCCCTCACAAGCAGAGATTAGACCATGTATCAAAACTAACACTTCGGCCATAAAAAGGTATCCAAAGAACAGTGTTGTGACTGGATGATCTAAGTTACTCCCTTTCAGCCGAGATGGAAATAGTTGCCAACAAAAATGTTAGGATTTGACAAGACTTGGCAAATTGCTGGGATATAAAATCATGTTTTGTGAGTTATAAGGCCTTCCAGGAGATGTGACAAATCCTGAAAAAGGGTAGAAAAGCATGCACAGCCCACAGAAACTTACTCCCTTTTCATGGACCTGCCAAAAGAAAGGAAATATGAAAAAAAAGTGCACAAGAGACTTGCCAGTGCCAGACCTACCATTTCATTTAATAAGCACACTTCATAAAATGTTGAAAAAATTATTGTAATAAAGACTATGCATATTATTATAAATAGTGATTCGTTCAGAAAGCAAAAAGTGCTAAATTTTTACCCTGGAGACAGAGAAGATATTGATATTGGGATCAAATGTCCTAATCCAAAGAGTCACACCTAAAAAAGAATTAGAATCCCATTAGCGGTTCTCTCTATTATGTATAATTTTCCTCCTTCACTATCCCTTAAAAACTGATCATTGCTGATATTCCAAACATTAATGGTCATGGTAGGATCCATTGACCACCATTGTCCCAATTCTTCCCAGAGTGAATGAAAGCTGGAGGTGTGCAAAGCAGACCTGGAGGAGGAGCAAGAAAATCACTCTCAGGTGTGTGAGCTATTGGATGTTGTCCTTGATCAGTCATTGCTCATAACAGGCAGGAGTGGGAAAGTGGGAATCAGTTTTGTGCAGAGTAGGAGTGTGATCCAGGAGGGAAAGCAGCCCTTCATGGAGCCTGTGAGCCACCTGAAGATGCAAAACAAAACAAACGTGTGGTAACTCTCCCTGACTCCTTGTGCAGGTCACACACTCATGTTTTTATAGGTTTTCATCCCTGTTGGTGGCATGAGCAGAGAAAGGAGCCAGTGACCCAGGCTGACCAAACATCTTGTGGAGAGCTGTCTGAGCAGAAGGGAAGGATGATGTGAACATTGGGTGGACACAGAAGCAGTGAGACAGATCTAAGAAGAGGCTGAACATGAGAAAAACTTTTTGTGGCTGAGATAGCTGAGTAGATTATGGAAAAGCCTCACAACAGAAACAGTGCCCAAGATCCTCACTTTGGAAATTTAAACCTGAAAGCATGTTACTCAGAGCAATTCTGTCACAGTAAGATGCTGTAGTGGATGTGGCATTGGTTTAGTACCAGTTCTAGCATCTTCCACCATGCTATCTGTAATTTCTTCGGTGCTCAAATGCAAGGAAATTTGTTTTAAATAATAAACAAATGTAATGGAACACTTCAAAACTGATCAAGGACGATATTTATTAGTAGAGATTCTGCATTTTAAAAGACCTTAAGTAAAATGGAACTAATTGCTAAAAAACTTTTCCTTCCTTTGCTTTTTAAAAATGTGTCTCCTTTAATTTCCTGAGATAAAGTGTGACGTTTAGAATATAAGGTTGCTCATAATTAAGCATTCTAACATACATAGTGATGGAATTTATTTTAAAATATTGCCCTCTGTGACTGCCTCATGGGATACACATCCTGTTTTCCAGACAGTAACAGGATGTAGCAGTTGTGCCATTATGATTGGATTAGTGGATTTAATTATGTGAATGACTATACTAATTTTCCATTTTGATATGCATTGTCTCCCTAGTCTCTGATAACTGAGACCTTCCATAATATTATCTGGAGCACAGTGGTATCAGAATGAGCCCTCAAGCACAAATTTAAATTGGACACTTGCAACACAGCCGATGTGCAGCTTAGCATATCCCTTACTCCTCACACCGCCTTCCCAAAGACCTTCTTCACACCTCAGGAGGACACAGGAGAATGGCTTAGACCAAAATACCCACATACAGTCATCCTTAGGTCTTTTCAAACTCTTCTCACTTTATCACTCCAGAACAGGACTCAAAAAAGCAACAAAACAGTCTGTAAAACAAGTTTTCAAAATCCTTAAAAAATATATCAGACTCTCCTCAGATTTGCCAGGACTGTATTTCCTCTATCAATTACATTTTGTTCCCTATTTACACTAACAACTAAATACACACTTCAACTCTCAGTTCAGGTAGAATACAATTCAATAGTATTGAATAGTTGCCCTTCCTTGTTCCCTCAAGTGGAATACATATGTAAATATATATATGTATGTATGTGTGTACAGTAAATATATACTTGTATACACACATTAAGGCAGAGAGAGAAAAATCTTGAAAATTACCTAATTGCTTACATAATAGCCTGAATTGTCATCTGAGAATATTTCGCTTGTTTCATTTTCCCCACAATCCGGCTTGCTGTAGTTTTACAGAGCTCAAAATAGTTGCTCAAGACGTGATTATCTTCTAGAAAACAAACAGAAAAATGTAGTCCCACCACTTGCTACCCTAACATCTTCATTTATACCTAATTGCATTGCATTTCAGAGAAAGACACATTTTTTTCTTGAAGAATGTGCTCTTGCCCAAACATGCATCAACATTTGCTTGTACAATCATATATACACAGTTCACTGGAATATCTGAACCAGGCATGAGCTCCAGAGTAATTGTCTTCTGGCTTTAATTTGTTTTTCAGTCAATAATAAATAAGACACAAATTGTGACTGATGTCATCAGAGTTCAAAAGTTTCACCCCTTCAATTGAGATGTCAGGTCTCTAAGAGAATCATGCTTCAAGCTTGCTGCCAGTCATCTCATCACCAATGAATTTCTATATCCTTCTTTTGACATGTTCAACTCACAGAACAAATTATAGAATATACTTAGGTAATGAACATGTGGTATATAATATGTTTTAATATATGAAGGCTTAGCAATTTGAGAACTAGTACTTAGCCTTATTTTGGCTACTTCTGTTTCTTACTACTCTCTCTCAAGGGTTTTAAATAATGTCTGCATGAACTGCAGAAGAATCTGACTTCTCTCTCTCTCTCTCTCTCTCCAAAATCATATCCTGTTTTAGATCTAGCAGGAAATTCCTAGAGGAAAAAATAAAGCACATATTTTTAATCTTAACCCAGTAAAATTCAGTACACAGCCACACGGTTCTTGTACTGTTCTCAAAGTTGCAATTTTCTCATTAGTTATAAAGCAAAAATGAAACGATCCTACAAAGTTCTTCTCAGAATCAGAGTTGGAATGAACAAGTACCATTATCCTTTCAAAGCATAATGTATTTTTATTGTTGAGATAAACTCAAAGTATAAAACAAATTGTAAATCCCTGAGTTACTTGTTCTCTCAGCATAGACAAGTTAGCTTCCAAACAATAATCAAAGTCAATAAGGACAATCTGATAATTTTGATTCAGATCTGAGCTCCAATATTTGATGTCCTGATGAGCCTCCCTTATCAAGAACACATCAAATGTTATTTTAGTATTAGAATTGGCCTTTACCCGAATGCAGAAACATGTTTTTGTTGTTAAAGCTCTGAAAGTGCTGGTACAAAGCAGGAGAAATATCTCACTGTTGTGTGGAAGGACCTATACCAACGAATACATGAAATACAGGCTAGAAATTGTCCACCATCGATTTTAGACAAGTAATGGACTGCTGATAGGCAGAGAACTGCTGCTGGGAGAATTTAAAATGAAATCTATCATTTGATATTAAGAAAAAGGAAGGGTTTGAGTAAGATTCCCAGATAACCCACCTCAGCACTGGATTCCATCACCTCCTTGGCTTTTTATTTTACCTGTGGTGAAGAGCAGAAGAGAAAGGAACAGGATAACAGGAGGGAAAAGGCATCTCTTGTTAGCATCTCATAAACTTTTATTTCAGAATCGCAGAAAATACTTAAAATCATTCTGGGTTTTTACCCTTTATACAGTTCAAGTATGAAGTTTGGGTGAACCCAAGGAATTACCTGCACAAGTTTTCTTTAACCTTTCCTGTGACGAATGCAACATTTCAGGTTCTTGCTCTCAGCTGTAACACCCAGCTTTTCTAAATAAATAGGATGCTGCATGTGTCTAGGGCATAGATATCTAAAACTAAGTGATGTAGGGCTTGTCCTCATAGGCATCACTCATCTTTCAGTTTCAAAGGGTGTTAGAGAAGATCATTGTGTTCAAACTGCAAACAGAAATAGTTCTGAGAGAAAGACTCATTTAATGGAGAACTCTGGCTGCAAAACACCCCCATCATGATATTTTCCAAAGTTCTAGCTCTACTGATCCAAAGTAAAGCTACTCTGCTGCACCATCTAGTGACAATGAGAACTGCACTTCAGACAATTGATTTAATTAAAATATTACCCCTTTCCTCCAGACTTATCTCTCATTAGTTACAGAGTTAAATCCCAGTGCCTTTGAAGCCACAGGAGACTTCCTGCTATCTTCAGTAGACTGAGGATGTCATTAGTGCTCCTAAAACACTTCTAGTAATGCTGAAGGAAGAAAAAAATTCTCCTAATTCCAGTGATTCTTTCTGGCCATAGTACCACCATTCTGTGCAGAAATGAAGCTCAAAGTCCTGGTGGAAATACAAACATTCCCAAAGCTGTGGTTGCTCAAATCTCAAGTTTTGCTTTGGGAGACTCCAAGGCTCATTAACTGCAGTTCATTTTACCCTGGCCATTATATTAGAGGTGACACAAGTTTTGCACTAGGAAGCCTGTTTCTTTTATTGCACTCTCTTTACCATCAAACTGAGACATGCAAAATAGTCTCTCTTGGATGGAGGTCTGCGTATTTGTAACTTTGAGACTGAGCTTTCTCAGAACATGCAGTACCCCTAGTTAGAGACAATAGCTTTTTTAGAACTTAGCATTTGGCTTAGTTCAATGGAAAGTCCTTGAATTTCTATGGGATTTTTTTGACTGTCAAAGTTATTCCACAGACAGCTGGATTCTCTAGCTTTCTCTGGACATCACATTAGGATAGTTTTGATGATGACAAGGCCATTGGATAAATAGCTAGCTCTGTACAGTTTATATAGCCAATATTAATACATTTAATTAGTATATTTCACTCCCGATTTTTCTCAGCATGTTGATTATAGGCTCATAAAAACATATAATTTTTAAAATAGTTGGTTCTACAAATTTCCCCAAGCTTGTAGAAGAGGTGAGTTGCTGAAGGGCTGTTTCATGGTTTGCCTAGCACTATGAGTGATATACGCTGGGGATTGGCTAGGTGGCACTGGTGCATACTTATGTGGCACCACACAGATGTGACTGTTTATAATGGGACATTTGTTGGTTGTATTTCCTGGCATGTAATTGTTCATCTGGAGCTTGATGGTGCTATTGCTCTTTACTAATTATGGCACTGGTAATGAAGAAGGATGCTTATACTTAATTCTCCTTGGAACTCCTGAGTTCCCTTGTTTGTAGGCTGGATGTTTGCTACAGGAGGAAAGAAATCAACTACTTCAGGTATTACAAGCCCACTGGTTCAGTGCTGATGGTTTCTGCGTCTTTTATACATTTCTAAATATCAAACACATTCTGCAAGTTTTGGCTCTGTATTATTTTTCCACACCTGAAGTACAACCAAAAGCAGACAGAGCAGCACTCTTGGCTCTGTGCTGTTTTATGCATATCAAAAGGCAATAGTGAGTACCCAAAGTTTCCCTTTATTTTTTTTCCCTAGGAATAGCAGTGAATTTTATTACAGTGGGATCTCAAAGATATTTGTTCTCTACAGCTCAAACCTCTTCCATAATATAAAGGAACAGATTTCTCCAATTTAGAGACAGTGAATCTACCAGTTAAAGCTTTACTATGCCACTGTAGGAGCTTGTCTTGATGTCACAAGGGAGTGATTAGAACAGTTGGCACTAATTCCATGTATCTATCTTGGCCAGGTAAGAGATGAAGATATATATATAACATCTGTATGCAATGGCATTACCTCTGCTGGGTGTCTCTCCCTCTCTCACTCTCTGTTGCATCTGTGACCCACAGAAAGGGATTGCCTTTGTATGCAAGAGTATGGCATGTGCTGGACTTTGTCCTGAATACAACCTCTGGGAGCTAGAGGAATATACATGAATATATAATAACAAAAAGTCATCATTCAAATTCAGCAATGGAGAAAATAGTTAAAGGCAAGTCTATACTAGTGATTGCTGCTGAATGCAGAACTAACTGCATGGAAAACTACATTCAGGAGGAATCCTTAGACAGGCCTGCAGAATAATTCACTTTCTACTCCTCAAAATAGCATTTGCACTGTTCCCATACACCAGAACTAAACTAATTTTAAGGAGGTTGGAATTACAGTTCTGCAGGATATACCCCAAAAAGCATGGAGTGATTTTGTATTAAGAATGGGACTGAGTGGGAAATGGAGGAAGAAACAGGTTCAGCTGCCAGCTTGCTGCCAAAGGGAAGCACAGCTGCCTGGTCTACTGAGCCACAGTGTTTGGGTAAGAGCACTTTGGAAACACGACACTCATTGACACTGTAGCTATTGCACACTCAGGTCTCCATGTGGCACCCCAGAGTCCCTTCTCACTCCCTGACTTGGAGCCAGTTGCTGAGCTGTGCTCTGAGGACTCTTGGGAAATGATGATGCTATGGCTCATGACCTGGGAGAGCAGGAAATTCCTCAAAGAAAGTAACTTGACAACAGCACAATCTCATCTCAAAATGAGTAGCAAAAATGCTGTTCTGTGCCTGCAAAGTAATTCTTTGCGTATTCTAATATTTGCCTTGGTCTAATACTCTCTGGGCTACAGCCTTACATAGTGGACCCACACAGCTGAACACTTTCTCCATGCTCCTAGGTTCTGTATTTTGAACTCTGCAAAATCCTTTCCTCTAGTTTTGCCAAAGACAGGCTGACTGCATGAAGCTGTTTTAAGGTCCTCATGAGCTGTATTGTTCCTGTCTTTGCATTCCTCTCTGGGTTTCTCCAGCAGTGGTAATTTTTGAGGCTGTTTACAATCTCCCTCCGTACTTCCTTCTTTCAACATCTAGAGGTCAATTCTTGCCCCTAGCCCATGATACCAATTTCAATCTTCTGTTCCTAAGATTCTGAATAAACACCTCTGCTTTTTCCCAGAGCGTCTCTACAGCCTGGGAAACTGTAAAATCTCCAATTTGGAGGAGTCCGCCCATAAGTTTCTGCAGAAGTGCTTCTGCAAAATTACCTCCTCTTGTCAGTGAGAGAGTTCATATAGGTAATAAAATATATGAGATAAACTCACCCATCACACTGAAAAACGACCTGGTATCTACTTTTCTTAAAAAGAAAAAGAATAGCTACTGGTAAGTTACTGTGAGAAACCAAGGTGGCTTTTACAGTACTGCTTCTCATGGGACTCTCCTGGTTGTGGTTAAAACCAACAGCTTAAGCCTTTAATTGACTTTGTTGTTTGATTAGCATCAGTGCGTCACTCTGAATCATCAGGTGATATGAATGGAGGAAAATAAAACAAATTCCATTTCTCCTTGCAACGTGGAGAACTATCTCCTTCAACCAGAAGGGATTAAGAGTTATGAAAGAATTAATCTCTAAAGGTAATAGTTATTTTCAAATGTTTATACAAATACAAAGGTGGAGGGCACACTGTTTGTACATATGTGGGCTTTCAAGGGCCTGATTATGAAAATATAACACTACATGCAGTGTAAAAGTATGACAAACACAACTGTTCATAACCACCAGTCCTTCAGATCCTGTGTAAAAATTTCCAGAGTGTTAAACTTCTTGCAATCAAAGGGAACACATTTTTTGTGTTATGAACTTCTATTTTGTGACAGAAGATGATGTAATAAATCTGGAAAATCAGTCCAAGATTCATTGGTATTTGTAGCACCCATGGGAGAGACACTAACCCAGGATAAAGATTACTTTAGACGTCTGCTGTGGCGCATGGGCATGCCTGATACAAAACTATATTTTGCCGAGGGATATACTAGATGGACAAAATTTTCCTGCAGGAGCCTATGATCATTAAAGGAAAGCATAAACCCAACGCAGAGCATGCTGCAGCACTCACTCAGGCATGTACACTGGCAGATGTGATCACTTTATATTCTTTACTGGGACTTACCTCAAGAAGTGCCAAATTTGTTCTAAATTATGCAACAGTTGTGGAACCCCTGCAGGCATCATTACATGACAGCTTTAGTTTTTGTGGACAACTGTTTCCAAGTCTTGTTTTCAAGAGCTGGACTGTTAGAAATTAGCACTTCCTTTGGACAATCCCCTTTGTAACCGTAGATGCTTCACGCTGTGGTTTAGATGCAGTGTTCAGATGCATGAAATGAAGTCTGAAAGTACAAACACTTCAGTATTAAGTACAATAAAATCAATGTTTTTCCATTTAAAAAATCCTTTACTTCTGTCTAAGACGCTGCATATGTATTGTGTATCAAAATTAAATGTCTCTTGATGGCAATATCATTGTCAACAAATCTCAATGTGCAGCACCTGAAAATGCTGCTGTAGCTTTCTTGTGCTTTCCTCCTGATTGATAATTCATAAAGTACATTGAAACATTCGGTTCTATGAAAACTCTTAAATTGAATATACAAAGGAATTCAAAGTGTCTATTAAGACTTTTTGTTGCAAAGAATATACTCCTTCCTAATGTTGCCTGTGTATGTTGTATTCATTTGTTTTATATTCTAACCAACTCGTATGTTCTGTGCCATTTGGGTTTAAAGTAAAACCTGACACTTTAAAGTTGCTTTATTTATACCACCTAGTTCCTTCATCACAGGCACAGGAACCATTCTGTCTGGAAATAAATTTTAGTTTGCAGAGAATCTCTAATTCCCTTCACAACCCCTTGCCCAAGCAGAGGTACCTCTTCTGACCTTCACTGTCCCTACTCTTCCCTGCAGCAAAACCCATTCAGTTCTGCTGAGGTCCAATCCTTCACACCTCACATATCTCTGCCTGCACAATTTAATGTTGCATGCATTTATCTGCTGCACTCCTGCATGCTGATTTCTTCTGGCAGCCCCAGGGGAGGATGCCCATCCCCTTTGGTCTCAGATAACACTTCAGGGAGGTGTTTCTCTGGGGTTCTTGGTCAGTGCTCAATACCCTTCATGCTCACAACCTGTCACAGCACACACACTGTGATGACTGAGGACATTCTCTTGCTGTTGGGTAGGTGTCCCTGCAGTTATTAAACTGCTTCCACAGCCCTCTAAACATCCCCTCCAAGAGTTTGTCCCAGTATAGAACTTTGCTACATTTAATCAGCATTCTATCCTTCCTGTACCTGTGTATCAGTCAATCTTCCAGTAGCTATTAATTTTTCTAATTACTTTAGAATTCATCAGGTGGCTAAGATGACTTGAAGCAGGAATAGGTGATGTCTCAGTTTACTTCAGCACCTGTTTTGTGTAACCCAACATTTAAATAGCACAGTCCAAAGGACGGACCTTTTCACCTCTGCTGAAAACTTCAGGGTGAAAGAGGTTTCATCCTCGCTGTGATTTTGCCTAGTGCCTTTTGCAGAGAACTTTGCAGTTATCTGTTTCCCACGTGATTTCCCAATCCCACAGTGCAGATACTATGCTGGAGATACATGGATGAAAAAAGAGCCAACTACTCTGAACCTGTTTAAATACAACCACCCTCTAAATAGAAAAGATGCAGTGAATTCCCCGATTGCATGCTCTCCTGAGTTTAAGGCTTGGCTAAGGGGTCCTGACATAAACTACAACCCTCAGCAGAAAAACTGCTTGTTTAGCATGGATGGAGCAGCCTCATGAGAATGACTACTACAAGCCACAACATCACCAGCGTTGGCTGATCCTCATCATTTCGTTAAGCGCCTCTCACTGCACGATGCTTTGTTGGTGATGTTTCATCTCACAGTGATCCATCCCCCCAGGGTGCAATTTCCTGCTGGATGGGAGAAGTCTGCACCAGGACAATATTTCACTGCCTGTTACTCTGTTCAAAAGAGGAATATTTCAGTTTGTTGTAGCTCTCTTACCCTAAATCCTGCACACAGCAAAAGGACTAAAATTCTGAGCAGCCATTTGTCCCAAATGAAATAGTATGTGGTGAAGGAAACAATGTGATCCTCTTTAACAATGTGATCCTAGATATCTACTGACTTGAATATATGTTGTTAAAGACAGACTGGTAGGTAATTTGTTCTGGGTTACTTCTAGGACATTTTCCTCAGAGAGAGAATAACTGTGCCTGTGCCACATTATAACAATTGAAAACAATATACATATATATATATATATATATATATATATGTCTGGATACTTTTTAGGCTTCTGTGGGTTTGGTTTTTTTTAAGCTGGAATCATATATGCCTACCTAAGGTGTTACAGCTTCAGCTTGCTTTTAGTTAAGCCTTTTCCCTGACAAAAGAGAGCTGGGATGCTGACTGCAAAGCACAGCTGTTGGAAAGCCATCCCTCTAGTGGCCAGATTCTGCAGGGAGCTTCCAGCAAGTTACACAAAAGCAAATCTCTGCAGGGTTGGGTTTTGCTTCTTTTTTTTTTTTTTAGGTCCAGCAATAAAAAAAATAAATTAAAAAGTCACATTCGTGTTTAAATGCAGTGCTACCTAAATTAAAATAATGGGGGAAATACAGTATTGTTTAGTTTCCCAGTCATGAAAGTATTGTAAACATTAGAGCTGGATTGATGCACTTCTTGATGACTTGAAGTGGTTTTCATAAATGAAGTCCAAATATGTAATAGCTGCTCTCAATTTTCTATGAGAAGATTTATTCAAAAATAAATTTAGCTAAGGGGAAAAAAGAGACAGATTTGAAAGCTGAGTTATTGCCAAGAACTCAAACATTGAAGCAGCCAGTCCCTTTTGAGACAGCTGCAACATTTCATGGTGTAAAGTCAGCGAATTTCCACAGGCCCTGCTGCCAGAGACCACAAAATGGTTTCAAACAACGGCTCACTTCATGATATTTTTGTTTTTTAAAAAAAGTGTCCTTGTGCTGCTGAGTGGGCAGTGTGCGCTAAGTTAGCAGATTAATGAAAATGTTTCACTGGCACAAGATTTTGATTGCCCCAGTGCAAAATTGCTTGCAGATTGGAAAACAGCATGTTTCATTTCAAACTCATTCTCTTCCCATACATTAGCACTTGTCAATGTAGCCATTAAGCACAGTCAGTGCAGAAATTTAATTACAAAACCATTTATTTTATTGAAAGAAAAATAAACCTAAGCTACCTCAAATGCATTAGGTGGGTTCAAAACATGTTCGGCTGATAACACCCAAGGGTAGAGAGGCTGCTGTAAGAATAATGTTCCTTTCATGTGTGGTGGGGACTCAATATTAGAAACAGCTGCCTATAAGTCATTCTTTATTTAAGTTCTATTATGAATTAAAGAACAACTGATTTAATGAAGGAACTTTTCATATCTGAAGTTACTCAGCTGTGGTATTCACTCTGTCTTCCTTTAAGAAAGAAGTTAAATTTTAAATGCTAAAAAGGTGAACAGAATGATACTTTTTAGTGAATACTTCTTTTCCTATTTTTTTTTTTTACTCGTGTTAGCCTTTTGTTCTCCTAATGCTCAAAGAATGTAAGGTCTGCAGTATTAAAGGAAGTAACAAAAATGTGCTAAACACATCAAAAGTAGAAAATCTGTATCTTATTTATGCCACAGAATTCTACACTCTGCATGTCTTATAGGCATTTGGAAAGGCCCAGGAATCAGGATCTCTAACAAAATGATAGATGTGGGTCAAGCAGCACTCTGATGTCATGGTACATATTGCCTCTGTCTCACTACTAATGAGCTGCCAATAACAGGTCTGTTTTACTGTTCTGCTTGAAGAAGAAAAAAAGGAGTTATAACCTTAGTGGTTTGGACTGATTTGTCAATTTAAGCACTCTTTTCTTCCCTGTCTGAGATATCTACCCACAATTTCTTGCAGACGTACACTCATGGAGTCCACCCAGCTGAAGAGCCCGGAGCAGGAGATGTCCTGGGATGGATGGCAGACAGGGAGACCACTGCTGCTATGGGGGAAACCACAGCACGGAGAGAAAGCTTAGTGGCAGAGATGATGTTCGCTGTGAGGAGAGTGCTCTGTCTAACGTGACGATTCCTCCTCACCGCAGCGCTGTGCCCAAGCCACCGACAGGAGTGTGCCTCGTGTGTGCCAGCTGGGAGCAGGAGGCGGAGTTCTCCCCACATCCCAGACAGTCAGGGCTTCACACGTGACTTTGATCAAATCCTGCCAAGTATAGCCAAGTATGGAAACAGATGCTATTAATGAATATAAAGGTATTTTATACAGCCACAACACTTCATGTAATGCCTTCCCGTGCCAGTCAACATGATCATGTCAGGTTCTGTAGCACTGCCTTTCATTAACAGAATTAACAATTAAATGCACTCCTTTGTTTTACATTATGTCCTTAAACACCTGTTTTCGCTTTTTTCCAAGTTTACCAGAAAGAGAAATACCCTAGTTTTGCTGTTGACTTTTAAAATCTGTATTTAACTTTGCTCATGCATTCTTCTCTCCATCAGAAGTGGCACCCAGAGGGAAAGATTCTCAGCAACGAGAGGTGCACAAAAACATCCTCACCTACATCCTGCAGTGCAGCATTACGGATTATCCTGGAGTAAACAGCGTGAGGGCATGACTCTGTCAGCCCCGCCCCTCCCAGAATAAACATCCAACCCTTTCCCATCTTGCCCAGCCCCAGAGCCTGGCGGATGGAAGGCGATGGAGCCACTGATGCTCCAGTGGTGGTAATGTATCCCTTCTACATCTTGTACATCTACATTTAGGAAAGCTCTGTAAAAAAACAGACACTGTGCCCATTCACACAAAACTGGGCACTGAGTACTGAGCAGATAAGAACCCAGCACACTCCAAGAGGGACATTCCATGCCTGAATTAAGGGTATTATTTGTACCCGGATTTTACATTTGTTAATCAGATAAGTTTTCTCCCCAGTTCTCCTAGAGAACTGGCACACAAAATAGTCTCAAAACCTAGGAAATCCTAGACTTGCATTTCTGGCTGGTTATCAAAAATGCATATATCAGAATAGATGAAAAAAAAAAAAACCCCACACAAAAAAGTGGGAAACAACCCATTCTTGAGTTTAGTGTCAGAGTTGAAATTTATTTGCAAGGGAGACAATGGGGAAAACAAACTCTGTCGAAAGATAGGCAGAGGAAAAGGCTTGAGGGAAAGCCACTGCCAGGTTACCTCAGGGGACACACCCTGGAGGTTAGGAAATGTGCTGTGTGTTGGAAATCTTCTGAAGCATCCCATGGCACTCCATAAAACTGCCTGCCAGCACTACCCTCCTCCTTCCCTTGGGTCCAGAATCAGGGAAAAGTTGATGGGCTCAGTTCTCCCATTCAGTAGTCCCTGAGTGCATCCTGCTGTGACTGCTGTCTTGGGGTTTGGTTGGGTTTTGGGTTTGGTTTTTGTTTGTACTTCGACATAAAACGTTTCCAAGAACTGTTTGAATATTAATTTGAAAGGCTGCTAAAAAGGAGACTGTAGCACAGGATGGCTGCAAGGGAGAGGTGCAAAACAGAAACCCAGAATCAAACCAAATGCCCCTTCTGTGGGGAATAATCACCTGCACAAGTTTCATCTTTGTGGACTTTTGGGGGTTTTTAAACTTACAAAATGGTCTCCTGAATGTGTGAGATGAAAGACAGATGGAGAATAACTGGATCATGTATCATTAACATGAAATAATTTTTCTGGAATGGAGCAATTCCCTGACTTCTTAGGACCTCTCAATTTTAACTTTTTCTGAACTGTTTCAATAAACTCCTGTCTAGAGAAACATTTTGTTAGTCAGTTCCACAATGAAAAGGAGCTTTCCTTTTTAAAGGCTGCATGTATTTCTCTCCTAATATTCTTAGGCACAAACATCTGCCTGTTCTTGGAATTTACAAATTTTCTATTTCTAATATCTGAACTTCTCAAAAAACTTGTGGTGCACATCTGAAGTAGTGAAATCTCATTTCCATTCTACAGATGAAGAGGAAAAGAAAGTAAAATAAGATTCTATGTTTTTCCCAGATCTGGAAGTCTACAGAAAAATCCGAGGCTGCACTAGGCTCCTGGACTATCTTTTATCTCTGTCAGCTCAAAAGGGATTTGGACTAGGAATTATCCAAGATTTACAGGAAAAGCAGCCTCTGTTATCCTAAATTTGGGTTCTCCCTGTGGTACTACAGTCCCTGAGTTCAATCCTTATTCAAGTCACATAAGTGAAAAGTAAACCCTGTATTCAGACTCATTACAGTAACTCAAAGTACACTGAAGTAGATCATACCTTTTCATGTACTGACACTCCCTGTTCTACAACTCCACTTACCTCTGCCCTACGATGTTTTTTTTCTTTTTAATGTAATGTGAGAAGCAATATAGAGTGAGAAAAGCCAGAGAAGAAAAGTTGCAAAGACTTTTTGAGAGCCTCAAAGAAAACACGGTATAATAAAATTATACTGAGCACAAGCAAATATGCAACGTGCACTTGTCTACAGTAACAGGACACCTTAGGATCTAATTCTTCAGTCCAAAGAAAAATAATCTGTTTTCTCTTAATGCATTAAGGAGTAAGACACAATAATCATAATAATTCTTAATGTAGAGTAGAAAATTGGGAAGCATTACCATGATGGGAAAAACATTTCCTCTGTAAGTATTCCGAGAAAATGCTACTGGGAAAAAGGAGTATGGGGATGCTGATCCACTGCAGACACCACCCACACCTGCCTGTGCCTCCACACAAACCCCAGGTGTACATAAGAGCAGCTGCCCTGTCTACACAAGAGGGCTGAGCATGGCCAGAACCATCTCAGGGCACAGACTTCAGCCAGAAAAGGTGGATGTCCCACCAACAGAGGATCTGGAAACACACCAAACTGTGGAGAAGTATCTGAATCCTCGGCTTCAGCCTGTGTGTGGTTAAAATGATCACTTCAGCCTGTCTCAAGATCCAGGACGGAGATGTCAGCTCCATTATGTTTACTCCTTCAGCATCTGGCAAAATAAATTCAATACCTAAATCCACTGCACCCTACAAACAGCTGACCTTGGAGAATTCCCCAGACAAAACAAGGGAGAGCTGCCCACTTCAACCTACCTCCTTCTGCAATGCGTGCAATGCTGCATCTGTAAAATACCTCATCCAGATGGGTAAAAAAAAAAAAAAAAATTGAGACAGCATGAGTGTAAACATATTCCCATAACACATGAAGTAGGGACAAGTGGACAAGTACTTGACTATATGAGTTTCACAGCTCACTGGGTGTCATTCCAAAAAGCATCTGTCACCGCCACTGGCAATAAATTTTGAAAACAACTGTATTTTGCTTCTCAGTTTAACAGGATTGCACAGCTGCCGACAAACTAGCTAAGCTGAGAGACCCAGGAAATGTGTGCCTTACCTCTCCAGGTCTTGTTCCTGGTTATATTATCAGTGACAGGAGTGACAATGTTGCTAGGATGGTGTTAGACAGCACATTCACACACAGATCTGACTTGTCAAGTCAGTACTTTCTGCCTGAACTTTTACAGTTCTATTAAGAGTAATTTCTTCTTTTTTCTTTTTTTTTTCCCGTACTAAACATGTCTCACTTGAGGTTTGTAAACTTTTACCCATTTCAGTAATTCCAGAAGAGCAATACAGGCTTAGAAAATATATTGTGTCTTGCAAGAAAAACAGAAACCTCTTGCCACCTCCACGCTGAGATGTAGGTACAGGAGAGATGTTTATAGCACCTAAAAATCAAAGAGGAGGGGGAGAAGGGCAAAGACAGAGGCATCCTATGCCATTGGGAATTTGGCTGGAACAGCATTGAGATTTACTCCTACCTGCATATTAGTCTTAGATGTGAGAAAATATTGCACTGAGGACCATATTAATGCATAGCAAGACAGAATCCCATAAGATAAGGAATGAAAATTTAAAAAGGAAAACAATGGGGAAAGAAATAAGACACAGATGGGTAAGTTAATAAGCTTGAATTCAGTGGTCAGAAACAAAAGCCATATTTCTGTTCTCCACCATTCATTCTTCTGAAATAGGTCATTCTCCCATACAGGCCTGTTTGAGGGTTGTCACTAAACTGTGCTGAGGAGCTGTCCCTTAGCCATAGATAAAGGAAAAAAAATAGAATTTAACCATGGACAAAATTACTGATTTAAGCCATTTTAGTCTACTATAAAATCAGAATACAAAACTTTTATATTAATTTAACTAGCACCTGAGTTTGTCCTTACCAATCTACCTGCAAAATTTTTGCTGAGAAAAAAAATCAAGATGGGTCACTGTTTTTCATAAGAAAAGACTTAATTAAATTTGTACACTTTTATGCCAAAGACCCACTGCCTCCTGCAGATATGTAGAGAGTGTTGTTATTCCCATCACCTGCTTTGGCTGACAACACACAGGGCTGCTGGACAAGGAGTGAGCATAGGCAGTAACCTCAGTGTAGGTTTGTCCAAAGCAGAAGGAACAATCCAGGAAAAGCATCCTGTGATCCTATTAACCCAGATATATATATATCTTTAACTGTCCAAACACCCTAACCTGTTTTTGCAGTGCTCAGCTTTGGGATGTTTTGGCTCCAAAAGTACAGAGATCTACTTTGATGCCTGTGAGTGAGAAGAAAGAAAGGAATTAGAGCCAAAGGCAGCAGTGTCATGGCTTGGGTTGATTCCTACTCAACAGCCAGCCCACTCTTTGTTGTTGCAAACACTGCTGGCAGGTGACACAGTTAAGGGCTGGCTTGTGGCAGTCCAAGCACTGTGACACTGCCCACACACTTGCACACATCTCTGTTTAAAAGATTTGTTTTCGTTGCTAATGTTTCTTCTCTTACCCACAGTGTATTCTGGTTTGATCTTGATTTTGGGCCCAGCTGGGAATTCAAACACCTACTTGAGCTTACCTTCCCAACTACTGTTGTAGTAACATCAGTTTCTACCCTACAAATAGGAAAACTATAAAACTTGAATCATCTCTCTACCCTAGGAGCCAGAGACACATCCCTTTTTAATACAGAACAGAAAATATGCTTGATTTTATCATCAGTCTTCTAGGCTGTGAGGTATTATTGCCCATTTAATATATGTGTATGTTAAGATTAAATCGTGGAAAAATTGTTGGAAATCACAAAGGTTTTGATCTTCCTAGCAACTCTATAGCGAGTTAACACTTCCGTTTTTGAGAGACTGTCTGCATTTATTAGTGGTCTTTGGCTAAATTGCGACAGAAAAACCTCTGCAAAAATGAAAATAATGTCTACAATAACTGCGTAATGATGTTATTTTCTGCTTCTGTGCTAGGAATTGTAGCTTGGATTATACAAATGCTTTACAGGGGGTAGTAAATTGTCATTCTCTCTATGGATTTACAATATCAATCTTGGTAATTTGTTAGTTACAGTGTATGTAACGTGATATTATTGCTCATGTTACACAAGAGGATTACATGGCTTACTAAATAAAGCAATGGTCTTTCCATTAGGGACTGTACTTCCTTCCAGACTGATGCCAAGACAAGTGAAATTAGATTGGTGATCTCAGCCTTAGGACCATCTCTGGTGAATAAAGACTGAGATCCCCAAACGACTAAACTCACAGAGCCAATCACTCATCTCTCTCATCTTGCTCCTAACACCTGGATTCCAGATTGTTACATTTTGTATTCATCAGCTGTTGGAACACATTGATGTGTGGTTTTCCAGTGCAAGATTTACCTTGTCTCAGATTTGTACCTATGCTCCTGGTAGTTTATTAGATGAAATTCTATTCATATTGTATAAGGACACATTCAACTAGGCTGTTTGTCAGGCTTTAGTGTTTTGCAGTTTGAAAATCCACCCCTATTTCATCTCTGATTTTCAAGATAAGAAGATACTGTTATTACTACTTGATATTTGATGCAAATCAATGAATAAAAAGGAGAAAGAGTTACAAAAATTTGCAGTTTTGTTTGAATCCAACTTCGCTGTTAAAGTTCTTTTTATGATATTTTGCTGCTCAACCAAAAATGCATTTAAAAAATCTTTTTAATTTCACTTCTCACAGATTAAATCCTTTTCCTCTGTCCATAAAGTTAGTCCTTTTTATTATTTGCACTTATCTGTCTGTAGTTGTCTGATCTCTCCTCCTTGTGATTAATTGTAACACTGTTTTCTGAGCTCTGGCTAGCATTCCAATGTATTTCAGGTGGAGTAGGACCTATAACTGAACATAATATCCCAGACATAGCTGATTGAAAGAGAATGGCATCTTAACCTCCTAGAATAAAGTTATTAATGTTTATCTTCATTATTTTACTCATTCTAAAACTTTTGAATAAATTTTGTATCGATCAAAAGAGTTGCACTAATAGCTTTAAACCTGCCAGTCTCTGTTTAACTGCAAAAAGGGTAAAGCTCAGCTTTGCTCTGTCAGTCTAGATCAGCCCTGATCACAAGGGACTTCATCTGTGGCTGAAAGATTTGCACTTGAGTGAAGTCAGCCTAGCCATGGACCCCTTAGACTTTTGATAACTCTCAAGCAGCTACCAATCCTTTGCATAGCAAACTCAGTGAGAAAATTAATAGTGCTCAGATTTTTCAAAAATACTTAGGTTACTGAAAGACATGGGGCACATTTAGAGCAAAGGCTGACCTTAAGGTCACTCTAAATCACAAACCCACCACTGTTTCTACAGCAAGCCTCTTAGACTGACTCCCAGCACTAAGCCTGCATTAGCATAAGACCCTGGTGTGGTGAGGCCAAACCCACCCCTGCTTCTGTAGCCTCTCCTCCCACTGTGGTGTGGTACATCCTAGCACTGGAAGCACATTACTACCAGTCCCAAAAAAACCTTTTTCCCGATTTAGGACTCATCCCTTCTTCTCCTCCTGAAAGGTTTTTGTGGGCCAAACCTGGAAAGGTAGATCAACAGTCCATTCCCCATTTCAGCAGCATTGCTTGCCTCAGACTGCTTGAGGACACTCCTTGGTGAAAACTCTAATAATAAATGGGCCCTTTAAACCAAACAACAGAAATTTTGGATGTGATTTGGGATCTGTGCAGTCTTTTTAAGTTCACATATATATTTCTGGGGAATACTGGTCCATGGCACAACTAAAACAGTAAACAAACAAACAAATGAGTAACACATGGTCCCAGTTATCTTAAGGCTCTACTGAAAGAGGCACAAGAGTACCACTTGCTTGAATAAGTGAGTTTTTTAGATGAGACAGCTGAATTACTGGGAATGGAGCTGTGACTGTCTATTTGTTTTAAGTGGACAATGATGTCTGTTAATCACTAACTTCTGGTTACCACTGACCAAGACTACTTGAACAAATAACCTGGAGGTCCAAGTATCTGCATTCCATTACCAAGCTCCAAAAGCCACTTAATCACTTCACCACAAACACTGCAGCTGCCTTGCAATGTGGCACAAATGGATCTAAGGAGTAGTTTCAACAGCCTTGGTTTGGCTTTGTGCTTTGCAAAAACACAGGCATGATAATGGGCAAGAGATGGGCAATTTTTGAATGCTTTCTGCATTTTTTTCTGTTGCTGCTAAAAGAGAACAAGAACCCTCAGTAGCTGAGATCAGTGGAAGCAAAATCAGCTCATTGGGCAGGGGCAGTGTGTGGCTGGGCTGGGGTCAGGGGTCTGTGCTGGTTCATTGTGGCTGCTGTCACCAGATCATCCCTCCACACAGGTCAGGGCACAAGGGACAGAGGCCTGCATCTGGGAGGGAGCTGAGGAGCAGCTGGAGATCTGAGATTACAAAACATAATTCCGAGCCAAAGGAGATGATGTGGACCTAGTGTTCTTCCACTTCCCTCCTGTCCCCACCTGGAGATTGTCTCCAGAAAGGGGCACACCCAACACAGGGCCAGCAGCCGTGGGTGGCTGCTCTGAGAGGCTCTTGGAAGGAATTCCAGCTGTGCCATACTGAGTCCCACTAAACCCATCACCCAGCGGTCACGGCTCAGGCAGCAGAGGTAAACCTCTCTTAGACAGCACTGAGGCTATTGGTGATCCCCAAATAAAACAAATGTCAGGGAGAGACGGGGGAGGATAGAAACCCACTCCCCAGAGATGTCAGCTGAGCTCTGACAGGAGCAATTTCCCACAGTTTATTGCAGATAGAGACCCCACGTGCCCATGTCAGATAGCAGGAAGAGGAGGAGCAAGGTCATCCTCCTAAAATCAGTTCTGTAAAAGGATTATGGCTTTATGCAGAGGAGATGTGGGAGTGAGACTGACAGAGCTCGGGAGTTCTGCTCTTTGAGATTTTACAAGGGAGCAACAAGGCAGTGTAATTACTAGGCTGAAGCTCACAACAGAACTTATAAATTCATTGTCAGTGCAGTTGACTCCATTCCCAGATTCTCAACTCTAGTTCAGTCTTCTCCCTCCATTCACAGGTACAAATGCCTCTGGCTTCGTGGAAGTGACTAGAACAGAACTGACTTGCTACTTTTTACCCTAAGAAACTGTTGGTAGCCTACAGGTAGAAATCAAAAGCATGTCAGTTGAGATTTGGGTAAAGTAAGACTTGTACAGCGTTAAGGAGGTTTAAATGCTCAGATCTGCAAATTAGCCTAGTCTTTGTACTTTTCTTGCTTTCCCAAAAAAATCTAGAATGAAACTTGCCATTCTGGGTTATTTCACCATCAATCACATGCACAAATGATGCTTTGGGCACACACCTTCCAGGTTTTTTTCAAATGGTTTCAAAACTAAGTGCAAAGAATGAGAGAGCAGGTACTGATCATTTAGAAATCCTTAAAAACAGTGTTAAGAAAGTCAGTTTAAATTACCCGGTACAGCATGAAAATATGCCAGACTTTTTTTCTCTTTGTATTGGTGATTAATATCTTAGGAAAGGAAACATGTTACAGTCCAGCCAGTATCATTTAAATAATGATATGGTATTATCTTGACAATGAATGTTCAGGAAAGTTTACTTACTGTGAAATTATCTACAACTTTGGGTTTTGATAATTGCTTAGTGAAAACTTCTGCACTATAAGATTGGGTTCCATTTTCAAACAAACTGCAGCTCATAATCAAACACAAATTATAACACATGACTTGACAGAAGTTCTCTGAGGGTTCCACCGAGATATAAAAAAGGTGATGTCTCCAAGATGGCAAAAATGCTTCTAACAGAGACAAAAAGATATGTCCAAAGGCTCCTTTTTTTGAGCACCACAGAAAATCGAGTTGCCAACACTAGGCAGGTGGGATGGGGAAATCTTTCCCTCCAACACACTTTCTCCTAAAGGCATCAGGAATCATTTTAGTCCGTGTATCTCAGGAGACTGACACAAAGTCCCTTTGAATCAAGTGGGGGATTTTTATTAATATCAGCAGGCATTTGTTGGGGAGCCAAAAGCCTGTGTGAATTAAATCAGTGAATCAGAAATGGAAGAAGATGGAGCCAGGCCCAGGCTGGACTTCAGGAAGCAGCAGAGTATATTTCAATCAAAGGAATGAAGGCCAGAGCCCCAGATTCAGCATCTCTGCTTCTCTAATCCCTTTGTAGGCTGCTGCAGTTGGATACACTAAAGGACTCAGCTGCTAGGGGTGAAAATAGCAGTTTCTCCATTCTAAAAAAATCAACTACCAGCCATCCCTGTTTCCCAAACCAGGAACTACATCAGCAGTTCTCCAGGCTTTGCCATGCTTTATAGATTTAAGTAAAGACAGAGGTACCTGGAGTCCCAAGAAAGACAATTTTCATGTCACAGGCAGTATCTTATGCTCTACTTCAAGCTAAACCACTCAAAAATAGTAATTTCTTTCTAATTTTCCAGAGGGAGCACAAGGAAGCATGCCACAGCAACATAATCCTTCATAAAATTAGGCCAATAATAATATTTTTAAAAGTTTTGCCAATGGTTTGTTCATATCTCCCGCAGAAAAAGACAGAGAATGACATGTCCCTCATGTCAAAGCCCCCCAAAGCAATAAAACCAGAATGAAATACAGGGAGTTTTTAAGAGGGTGTTTTGTCAGCCTTCTTCCCTCTGCCTATTCTCCCAGGAGATTGCAAATAAAAAGCACATAAATGTAGAATGAGAGGAGCTGAAGAGAAAAAGGCAGATCTCCAAGGTATTGCCCATGCCAGCCCTCTGCTCTGTGACAGCTCCCACCTTACCAGGTGAGCTGGTGGCTCCCTCATTGCTTCCCAGCCTGCCTGAAGCATCAAACATCAAACACAGAGGATTTGGTAAGATCCCATCTCCTGTATTTGCGTGGGACAGGCTGGACCAGGAAGCTCAGCACAAGACTGAAGGCTGAATGTTACCTGCCTAGAGCATGGTGCTGCTCTTAGCCATCCACTATGGAAAGGTAATTAATTCCTGGCAGTCTGCAAGCTCCAAAAGGCAAAGGCTCTCCAGAGTCAGAGAGAGACTTCTTTTCTTGACACCATGGAGAAACCAGGTGTAGTGATGTCATCATGTATGAATGCTACAATAGATGAAGCTCAAAAGGTAAACCTAGTTTGTACTGAACTGGTTGCAAGTGCTCTGAAAAGACTGTGGAGCTTTAAGCTGCTCTCAAAAATTGCTGCTGAATTTTTGAAGTGGGGTTATTTTCAGAAACGTAAGTCAAACACACTTGACTGAGGATGGAGGTAGCAATATAAAGTGCATCCTCATTTATATTAAAAAGTAATTGCTTTCCATAGTGGAAAAATTAAGGAAGTGAAATGTATTGTTTAAAACTACGCTTGATTAGCTGAGACAGATCTTTACACATGCCAGTTTTTACATTTTACTCCTGAGATATCCATCTTTACTAGTAACATATTTTATGGGTTTATGAAAAACATCACGTTGTCTTATCCTACTTAACTGCAAATAATTCAAACAGAATGTTGGAAGATTTCCCTTGCAGCTTGTAAGAAAAAAATGTTATCTTTCCAAAACGGTTGTTTTAGAAAAAATCCTAGATATTTCAGAAACTATTTCAATAGTCAAGCTAAGTCTAACACACAGTGAAAATACAATTCCTTAATACTTGTGGATCTTCACCTGACAAGTTGTTGTACAACAGCTTCCCCTTTTTCAGAGGGGATCTCTGGAAAAACTCTGGCTACAGAGTGCATTGAATGCCATCTGGCTGCAGAACTTACCCACAGAGGCAACTCTCATGCCTACAGAGTAGCAGAGAAGTTCAATTCCAATCCAAATATTTTCCCTTTCAGGCAAGGCATGTTAGTTTTTTTACTAACATAAATAAATAAAAAGCAAATACTTCTGTAAAAAAATCTCACATCATCAGAATTAGAGCTGCATAAATGATTGGATCTTTTGGTGTAGTCAAATGAAA